>NW_027646154.1:600000-1182000 GCF_951394435.1 Stenella coeruleoalba | reverse complement strand
TTCAGGAAAAAACGCATACGCCCTTTTTGGCCAACCAAGCAAGCTTGCAAAGGAAATCTGCACTACAATGAAGTCTCACTTCCCCCCGGTCAAAAGGGCCATCTGAAAAAAGTGTAAAATCCAGAAAGGCAGGACAGGCCATGTAGAACTGGGAGCCTTGTTATGCTGATGGGCGGGATGTAAATAGCCAACAACCACTCGGGATAAGTGTATGGTGTTTCCTGAAACATCTAAAAAACAAAGCAACAGACCTAGGGCACTTCCACTTATGGTCCTATAGCTTAGGGAAATTAAAATCAAAAAGACACAGCCACCCCAAAGTTTGGGACGCCTCTGTTTACAAGAACCTCGTTTACAGCACAAGTTCAACATCGCAGAAAGTGAAAAATGGATAAAGAAGTTGTGGTATTTACTAACAAACCAATATCACTCAGCAATGAAATCTATGTCATCAGGCCCTTAGCAGCACAATGAGTGGGTTCAGGTATGATGATTCTAACTGAAATAAGTCACACAGAAAAAGAAACATCATAAGATATCAGTAATACACGGAATGTAAACTTGGCTACACAGGAACTGAATTACAGAACAGAACAGGGTCTCAAATTTAGAAAACCAACTTATGCTTGCTTAAGGGTAAAGGTGAGTTGGGGTGCTGCATAAAACCAGAGATTGAAATGAGCACAGATAAAGTTCCTTAAGCCAAATATGGAATAGACAAGAGCTACTCCTTGCTCAACAAAATGGACTCAACACCGCATATTAAACGCCTAAGAATGTACCTGACTAGTAAGTATCTTAAAACCTATGGATTGCTATGTCTCCGAAAGAGAAACAAGCATGTGTACAGGGGCATAAACGAGGCAGTGATAGGATTGGAGAGGTTCAGTGAGCAAATGAAGACCCTTTGAAGTCATATTGCATGGTACCCATTCCACGGGTTTCAACTACCCAGGTTTAAGGTATTCTTCCTTCAGCTAAAACATGCATGTGGAACCTAGAGTATGATCAACCATGTGATCGGGAGACGTGTTCAAATATGTCTCAGTTTTCGTACCCTGGTACTCGGTGCAACATTCCAGACGCTTTACTAACACTCTCCCGACTTGGAGAGTCAGTCCCTTTAACCTCCTGTTTGGCCCAGTTTGCAATTTCTGCAGAAGATGAACAGGAATAGCGAGAACCAATGAGAGACTAGCTGGAGGTGTCTGGACGGGCAAATTTAACTCTCATTTCCCACCAGGGAGAGGAATTAACCAAAGGCTCAGCGTGCCGTGCCGGAACCAGATTAGGACCTGAGGCCATCCTGCAGTGTTGCGGCCAGGTCACAAGAAAGCGAGTTGAAGAAAGGAGCTCAGGGGCACTGTAATTCACAAACATGCAGAGTTATAAATGACAGCTATCGTCCAAAAATATACTGAAGTCAGGCTGTCAAGAGGACTTGAAAGCGGGGCAGAATTGCAGGAAACCGATTTCAGGAGGTAGACTGGAATTGCATTGAAAGCATAGGAAAAGAGGCAGAACGTCCACAATGATGCACTTGGCCAAAAAGGGCGTATGCGTTTTTTCCTGAATATATTCAGGAAAAAACGCATACGCCCTTTTTGGCCAACCAAGCAAGCTTGCAAAGGAAATCTGCACTACAATGAAGTCTCACTTCCCCCCGGTCAAAAGGGCCATCTGAAAAAAGTGTAAAATCCAGAAAGGCAGGACAGGCCATGGAGAACTGGGAGCCTTGTTATGCTGATGGGCAGGATGTAAATTGCCAACAGACACTCGGAAGAAGTGTATGGTGTTTCCTGAAACATCTAAAAAACAAAGCAACAGAGCCTAGGGCACTTCCACTTATGGTCCTATAGCTTAGGGAAATTAAAATCAAAAAGACAAAGCCACCCCAAAGTTTGGGACGCCTCTGTTTACAAGAACCTCGTTTACCGTACAAGTTCAATATCACAGAAAGTGAAAAATGGATAAAGAACTTGTGGTACTTACGTACAATGCAGTATCACTCAGCAAAGAAATCTATGTCATCAGGCCCGTAGCAGAATAATGAGTGAATTCAGGTACGATGATTCTAACTGAAATAAGTCACACAGAAAAAGAAACATCATAAGATATCAGTAATACACGGAATGTAAACTTGGCTACACAGGAACTGAATTACAGAACAGAACAGGGTCTCAAATTTAGAAAACCAACTTATGCTTGCTTAAGGGTAAAGGTGAATTGGGGTGCTGCATGAAACCAGAGATTGAAATGAGCACAGATAAATTTCCTTAAGCCAAATATGCAATAGACAAGAGCTACTCCTTGCTCAACGAAATGGACTCAACACCGCATATTAAACGCCTAAGAATGTACCTGACTAGTAAGTATCTTAAAACCTATGGATTGCTATGTCTCCGAAAGAGAATCGAGCATGTGTACAGGGCATAAACGCAGCAGTGATAGGATTGGAGAGGTTCGGTGAGCAAATGAAGACCCTTTGAAGTCATATTGCATGGTACACATTCCACGGGTTTCAACTACCCAGGTTTAAGGTATTCTTCCTTCAGCTAAAACATGCATGTGGAACCTAGAATATGATCAACCATGTGATCGGAAGACGTGTTCAAATATGTCTCAGTTTTCCTCCCCTGGTACTCGGGTGAAACATTCCAGATGCTTTCTAACACACTCCCAACTTGGAGAGTCAGCGCCTTTAACCTCCTGTTTGGCCCAGTTTGCAATTTCTGCGGAAGATGAACAGGAATAGGGAGAACCAATGAGAGACTAGCTGGAGGTGTCTGGACGGGCAAATTTAACTCTCATTTCCCACCAGGAAGAGGAAATAACCAAAGGCTCAGCGTGCCGTGCCGGAACCAGATTAGGGCCTGAAGCCATCCTGCGGTGTTGCAGCCATGTCACAAGAAAGCGAGTTGAAGAAAGGAGCTCAGGGGCACTGTAATTCACAAACCTGCAGAGTTATAAATGACAGCTATTGTCCAAAAATATACTGAAGTAAGGCTGCCAAGAGGACTTGAAAGCGGGGCAGAATTGCAGGAAACCGATTTCAGGAGGTAGACTGGAATTGCATTGAAAGCATAAGAAAAGAGGCAGAACGTCCACAATGATGCACTTGGCCAAAAAGGGCGTATGCGTTTTTTCCTGAATATATTCAGGAAAAAACGCATACTCCCTTTTTGGCCAACCAAGCAAGCTTGCAAAGGAAATCTGCACTACAATGAAGTCTCACTTCCCCCCGGTCAAAAGGGCCATCTGAAAAAAGTGTAAAATCCAGAAAGGCAGGACAGGCCATGGAGAACTGGTAGCCTTGTTATGCTGATGGGCGGGATGTAAATTGCCAACAGACACTCGGGACAAGTGTATGGTGTTTCCTGAAACATCTAAAAAACAAAGCAACAGAGCCTAGGGCACTTCCACTTATGGTCCTATAGCTTAGGGAAATTAAAATCAAAAAGACACAGGCACCCCAAAGTTTGGGACGCCTCTGTTTACAAGAACCTCGTTTACCGTACAAGTTCAATATCACAGAAAGTGAAAAATGGATAAAGAACTTGTGGTACTTACGTACAATGCAGTATCACTTAGCAATGAAATCAATGTCATCAGGCCCGTAGCAGCATAATGAGTGGATTCAGGTACGATGATTCTAACTGAAATAAGTCACACAGAAAAAGAAACATCATAAGATATCACTAATACACGGAATGTAAACTTGGCTACACAGGAACTGAATTACAGAACAGAACAGGGTCTCAAATTTAGAAAACCAACTTATGCTTGCTTAAGGGGAAAGGTGAGTTGGGGTGCTGCATAAAACCAGAGATTGAAATGAGCACAGATAAAGTTCCTTAAGCCAAATATGGAATAGACAAGAGCTACTCCTTGCTCAATGAAATGGACTCAACACCCCATATTAAACGCCTAAGAATGTACCTGACTAGTAAGTATCTTAAAACGTATGGATTGCTATGTCTCCAAAAGAGAATCAAGCGTGTGGACAGGGGCATAAACGCAGCAGTGATAGGATTGGAGAGGTTCGGTGAGCAAATGAAGACCCTTTGAAGTCATATTGCATGGTACCCCTTACATGGGTCTCAACTCTCCAGGTTTAAGGTATTTTTCCTTCAGCTAAAACATGCATGTGGAACCCAGAGTATGATCAACCGTGTGAACGGGAGACCTGTTCAGATTTGTCTCAGGTTTCCTCCCTTGGTACTCGGGTGCAACATTCCAGACGCTTTACTAACACTCTCCCGACTTGGAGAGTCAGTCCCTTTAACCTCCTGTTTGGCCCAGTTTGCAATTTCTGCGGAAGATGAACAGGAATAGCGAGAACCAATGAGAGACTAGCTGGAGGTGTCTGGACGGGCAAATTTAACTCTCATTTCCCACCAGGAAGAGGAATTAACCAAAGGCTCAGCGTGCCGTTCCGGAACCAGATTAGGACCTGAGGCCATCCTGCGGTGTTTCGGCCAGGTCAAAAGAAAGCGAGTTGAAGAAAGGAGCTCAGGGGCACTGTAATTCACAAACATGCAGAGTTATAAATGACAGCTATCGTCCAAAAATATACTGAAGTCAGGCTGTCAAGAGGACTTGAAAGCGGGGCAAAATTGCAGGAAACCGATTTCAGGAGGTAGACTGGAATTGCATTGAAAGCATAGGAAAAGAGGCAGAACGTCCACAATGATGCACTTGGCCAAAAAGGGCGTATGCGTTTTTTCCTGAATATATTCAGGAAAAAACGCATACGCCCTTTTTGGCCAACCAAGCAAGCTTGCAAAGGAAATCTGCACTACAATACTACAATGAAGTCTCACTTCCCCCCGGTCAAAAGGGCCATCTGAAAAAAGTGTAAAATCCAGAAAGGCAGGACAGGGCATGGAGAACTGGGAGCCTTGTTATGCTGATGGGTGGGATGTAAATTGCCAACAGACACTCGGGAGAAGTGTATGGTGTTTCCTGAAACATCTAAAAAACAAAGCAACAGAGCCTAGGGCACTTCCACTAATGGTCCTATAG
Source organism: Stenella coeruleoalba (assembly GCF_951394435.1). NCBI lineage: Eukaryota > Metazoa > Chordata > Mammalia > Artiodactyla > Delphinidae > Stenella > Stenella coeruleoalba. Next base: position 1,176,975 of record NW_027646154.1, on the reverse strand, counting down.
CTTAGGGAAATTAAAATCAAAAAGACACAGCCACCCCAAAGTTTGGGACGCCTCTGTTTACAAGAACCTCATTTACCGTACAAGTTCAATATCACAGAAAGTGAAAAATGGATAAAGAACTTGTTGTACTTACGTACAATGCAGTATCACTCAGCAATGAAATCTATGTCATCAGGCCCGTAGCAGCATAATGAGTGGATTCAGGTATGATGATTCTAACTGAAATAAGTCACACAGAAAAAGAAACATCATAAGATATCACTAATACACGGAATGTAAACTTGGCTACACAGGAACTGAATTCCAAAACAGAACAGGGTCTCAAATTTAGAAAACCAACTTATGCTTGCTTAAGGGTAAAGGTGAGTTGGGGTGCTGCATAATACCAGAGATTGAAATGAGCACAGATAAAGTTCCTTAAGCCAAATATGGAATAGACAAGACCTACTCCTTGCTCAACGAAATGGACTCAACACCCCATATTAAACGCCTAAGAATGTACCTGACTAGTAAGTATCTTAAAACCTATGGATTGCTATGTCTCCGAAAGAGAATCAATCGTGTGTACAGGGGCATAAACGCAGCAGTGATAGGACTGGAGAGGTTCGGTGAGCAAATGAAGACCCTTTGAAGTCATATTGCATGGTACCCATTCCACGGGTTTCAACTACCCAGGTTTAAGGTATTCTTCCTTCAGCTAAAACATGCATGTGGAACCCAGAGTATGATCAACCGTGTGAACGGGAGACGTGTTCAAATATGTCTCAGTTTTCCTCCCCTGGTACTCGGGTGCATCATTCCAGACGCTTTACTAACACTCTCCCCACTTGGAGAGTCAGCGCCTTTAACCTCCTGTTTGGCCCAGTTTGCAATTTCTGCGGAAGATGAACAGGAATAGGGAGAACCAATGAGAGACTAGCTGGAGGTGTCTGGACGGGCAAATTTTACTCTCATTTCCCACCAGGAAGAGGAAATAACCAAAGGCTCAGCGTGCCGTGTCGGAACCAGATTAGGGCCTGAAGCCATCCTGCGGTGCTGCAGCCAGCTCAAAAGAAAGCGAGTTGAAGAAAGGAGCTCAGGGGCACTGTAATTCACAAACCTGCAGAGTTATAAATGACAGCTATCGTCGAAAATTATACGGAAGTAAGGCTGCCAAGAGGACTTGAAAGCGGGGCAGAATTGCAGGAAACCGATTTCAGGGGGTAGACTGGAATTTCATTGAAAGCATAGGAAAAGAGGCAGAACGTCCACAATGATGCACTTGGCCAAAAAGGGCGTATGCGTTTTTTCCTGAATATATTCAGGAAAAAACGCATACGCCCTTTTTGGCCAACCAAGCAAGCTTGCAAAGGAAATCTGCACTACAATGAAGTCTCACTTCCCCCCGGTCAAAAGGGCCATCTGAAAAAAGTGTAAAATCCAGAAAGGCAGGACAGGCCATGGAGAACTGGGAGCCTTGTTATGCTGATGGGCGGGATGTAAATAGCCAACAGCCACTCGGGAGAAGTGTATGGTGTTTCCTGAAACATCTAAAAAACAAAGCAACAGAGCCTAGGGCACTTCCACTTATGGTCCTATAGCTTAGGGAAATTAAAATCAAAAAGACACAGCCACCCCAAAGTTTGGGACGCCTCTGTTTACAAGAACCTCGTTTACAGCACAAGTTCAACATCGCAGAAAGTGAAAAATGGATAAAGAAGTTGTGGTATTTACTAACAAACCAATATCACTCAGCAATGAAATCTATGTCATCAGGCCCTTAGCAGCACAATGAGTGGGTTCAGGTATGATGATTCTAACTGAAATAAGTCACACAGAAAAAGAAACATCATAAGATATCAGTAATACACGGAATGTAAACTTGGCTACACAGGAACTGAATTACAGAACAGAACAGGGTCTCAAATTTAGAAAACCAACTTATGCTTGCTTAAGGGTAAAGGTGAGTTGGGGTGCTGCATAAAACCAGAGATTGAAATGAGCACAGATAAAGTTCCTTAAGCCAAATATGGAATAGACAAGAGCTACTCCTTGCTCAACAAAATGGACTCAACACCGCATATTAAACGCCTAAGAATGTACCTGACTAGTAAGTATCTTAAAACCTATGGATTGCTATGTCTCCGAAAGAGAAACAAGCATGTGTACAGGGGCATAAACGAGGCAGTGATAGGATTGGAGAGGTTCAGTGAGCAAATGAAGACCCTTTGAAGTCATATTGCATGGTACCCATTCCACGGGTTTCAACTACCCAGGTTTAAGGTATTCTTCCTTCAGCTAAAACATGCATGTGGAACCTAGAGTATGATCAACCATGTGATCGGGAGACGTGTTCAAATATGTCTCAGTTTTCGTACCCTGGTACTCGGGTGCAACATTCCAGACGCTTTACTAACACTCTCCCGACTTGGAGAGTCAGTCCCTTTAACCTCCTGTTTGGCCCAGTTTGCAATTTCTGCAGAAGATGAACAGGAATAGCGAGAACCAATGAGAGACTAGCTGGAGGTGTCTGGACGGGCAAATTTAACTCTCATTTCCCACCAGGGAGAGGAATTAACCAAAGGCTCAGCGTGCCGTGCCGGAACCAGATTAGGACCTGAGGCCATCCTGCAGTGTTGCGGCCAGGTCACAAGAAAGCGAGTTGAAGAAAGGAGCTCAGGGGCACTGTAATTCACAAACATGCAGAGTTATAAATGACAGCTATCGTCCAAAAATATACTGAAGTCAGGCTGTCAAGAGGACTTGAAAGCGGGGCAGAATTGCAGGAAACCGATTTCAGGAGGTAGACTGGAATTGCATTGAAAGCATAGGAAAAGAGGCAGAACGTCCACAATGATGCACTTGGCCAAAAAGGGCGTATGCGTTTTTTCCTGAATATATTCAGGAAAAAACGCATACGCCCTTTTTGGCCAACCAAGCAAGCTTGCAAAGGAAATCTGCACTACAATGAAGTCTCACTTCCCCCCGGTCAAAAGGGCCATCTGAAAAAAGTGTAAAATCCAGAAAGGCAGGACAGGCCATGGAGAACTGGGAGCCTTGTTATGCTGATGGGCAGGATGTAAATTGCCAACAGACACTCGGAAGAAGTGTATGGTGTTTCCTGAAACATCTAAAAAACAAAGCAACAGAGCCTAGGGCACTTCCACTTATGGTCCTATAGCTTAGGGAAATTAAAATCAAAAAGACAAAGCCACCCCAAAGTTTGGGACGCCTCTGTTTACAAGAACCTCGTTTACCGTACAAGTTCAATATCACAGAAAGTGAAAAATGGATAAAGAACTTGTGGTACTTACGTACAATGCAGTATCACTCAGCAAAGAAATCTATGTCATCAGGCCCGTAGCAGAATAATGAGTGAATTCAGGTACGATGATTCTAACTGAAATAAGTCACACAGAAAAAGAAACATCATAAGATATCAGTAATACACGGAATGTAAACTTGGCTACACAGGAACTGAATTACAGAACAGAACAGGGTCTCAAATTTAGAAAACCAACTTATGCTTGCTTAAGGGTAAAGGTGAATTGGGGTGCTGCATGAAACCAGAGATTGAAATGAGCACAGATAAATTTCCTTAAGCCAAATATGCAATAGACAAGAGCTACTCCTTGCTCAACGAAATGGACTCAACACCGCATATTAAACGCCTAAGAATGTACCTGACTAGTAAGTATCTTAAAACCTATGGATTGCTATGTCTCCGAAAGAGAATCGAGCATGTGTACAGGGCATAAACGCAGCAGTGATAGGATTGGAGAGGTTCGGTGAGCAAATGAAGACCCTTTGAAGTCATATTGCATGGTACACATTCCACGGGTTTCAACTACCCAGGTTTAAGGTATTCTTCCTTCAGCTAAAACATGCATGTGGAACCTAGAATATGATCAACCATGTGATCGGAAGACGTGTTCAAATATGTCTCAGTTTTCCTCCCCTGGTACTCGGGTGAAACATTCCAGATGCTTTCTAACACACTCCCAACTTGGAGAGTCAGCGCCTTTAACCTCCTGTTTGGCCCAGTTTGCAATTTCTGCGGAAGATGAACAGGAATAGGGAGAACCAATGAGAGACTAGCTGGAGGTGTCTGGACGGGCAAATTTAACTCTCATTTCCCACCAGGAAGAGGAAATAACCAAAGGCTCAGCGTGCCGTGCCGGAACCAGATTAGGGCCTGAAGCCATCCTGCGGTGTTGCAGCCATGTCACAAGAAAGCGAGTTGAAGAAAGGAGCTCAGGGGCACTGTAATTCACAAACCTGCAGAGTTATAAATGACAGCTATTGTCCAAAAATATACTGAAGTAAGGCTGCCAAGAGGACTTGAAAGCGGGGCAGAATTGCAGGAAACCGATTTCAGGAGGTAGACTGGAATTGCATTGAAAGCATAAGAAAAGAGGCAGAACGTCCACAATGATGCACTTGGCCAAAAAGGGCGTATGCGTTTTTTCCTGAATATATTCACGAAAAAACGCATACTCCCTTTTTGGCCAACCAAGCAAGCTTGCAAAGGAAATCTGCACTACAATGAAGTCTCACTTCCCCCCGGTCAAAAGGGCCATCTGAAAAAAGTGTAAAATCCAGAAAGGCAGGACAGGCCATGGAGAACTGGTAGCCTTGTTATGCTGATGGGCGGGATGTAAATTGCCAACAGACACTCGGGACAAGTGTATGGTGTTTCCTGAAACATCTAAAAAACAAAGCAACAGAGCCTAGGGCACTTCCACTTATGGTCCTATAGCTTAGGGAAATTAAAATCAAAAAGACACAGGCACCCCAAAGTTTGGGACGCCTCTGTTTACAAGAACCTCGTTTACCGTACAAGTTCAATATCACAGAAAGTGAAAAATGGATAAAGAACTTGTGGTACTTACGTACAATGCAGTATCACTTAGCAATGAAATCAATGTCATCAGGCCCGTAGCAGCATAATGAGTGGATTCAGGTACGATGATTCTAACTGAAATAAGTCACACAGAAAAAGAAACATCATAAGATATCACTAATACACGGAATGTAAACTTGGCTACACAGGAACTGAATTACAGAACAGAACAGGGTCTCAAATTTAGAAAACCAACTTATGCTTGCTTAAGGGGAAAGGTGAGTTGGGGTGCTGCATAAAACCAGAGATTGAAATGAGCACAGATAAAGTTCCTTAAGCCAAATATGGAATAGACAAGAGCTACTCCTTGCTCAATGAAATGGACTCAACACCCCATATTAAACGCCTAAGAATGTACCTGACTAGTAAGTATCTTAAAACGTATGGATTGCTATGTCTCCAAAAGAGAATCAAGCGTGTGGACAGGGGCATAAACGCAGCAGTGATAGGATTGGAGAGGTTCGGTGAGCAAATGAAGACCCTTTGAAGTCATATTGCATGGTACCCCTTACATGGGTCTCAACTCTCCAGGTTTAAGGTATTTTTCCTTCAGCTAAAACATGCATGTGGAACCCAGAGTATGATCAACCGTGTGAACGGGAGACCTGTTCAGATTTGTCTCAGGTTTCCTCCCTTGGTACTCGGGTGCAACATTCCAGACGCTTTACTAACACTCTCCCGACTTGGAGAGTCAGTCCCTTTAACCTCCTGTTTGGCCCAGTTTGCAATTTCTGCGGAAGATGAACAGGAATAGCGAGAACCAATGAGAGACTAGCTGGAGGTGTCTGGACGGGCAAATTTAACTCTCATTTCCCACCAGGAAGAGGAATTAACCAAAGGCTCAGCGTGCCGTTCCGGAACCAGATTAGGACCTGAGGCCATCCTGCGGTGTTTCGGCCAGGTCAAAAGAAAGCGAGTTGAAGAAAGGAGCTCAGGGGCACTGTAATTCACAAACATGCAGAGTTATAAATGACAGCTATCGTCCAAAAATATACTGAAGTCAGGCTGTCAAGAGGACTTGAAAGCGGGGCAAAATTGCAGGAAACCGATTTCAGGAGGTAGACTGGAATTGCATTGAAAGCATAGGAAAAGAGGCAGAACGTCCACAATGATGCACTTGGCCAAAAAGGGCGTATGCGTTTTTTCCTGAATATATTCAGGAAAAAACGCATACGCCCTTTTTGGCCAACCAAGCAAGCTTGCAAAGGAAATCTGCACTACAATACTACAATGAAGTCTCACTTCCCCCCGGTCAAAAGGGCCATCTGAAAAAAGTGTAAAATCCAGAAAGGCAGGACAGGCCATGGAGAACTGGGAGCCTTGTTATGCTGATGGGTGGGATGTAAATTGCCAACAGACACTCGGGAGAAGTGTATGGTGTTTCCTGAAACATCTAAAAAACAAAGCAACAGAGCCTAGGGCACTTCCACTAATGGTCCTATAGCTTAGGGAAATTAAAATCAAAAAGACACAGCCACCCCAAAGTTTGGGACGCCTCTGTTTACAAGAACCTCATTTACCGTACAAGTTCAATATCACAGAAAGTGAAAAATGGATAAAGAACTTGTTGTACTTACGTACAATGCAGTATCACTCAGCAATGAAATCTATGTCATCAGGCCCGTAGCAGCATAATGAGTGGATTCAGGTATGATGATTCTAACTGAAATAAGTCACACAGAAAAAGAAACATCATAAGATATCACTAATACACGGAATGTAAACTTGGCTACACAGGAACTGAATTCCAAAACAGAACAGGGTCTCAAATTTAGAAAACCAACTTATGCTTGCTTAAGGGTAAAGGTGAGTTGGGGTGCTGCATAATACCAGAGATTGAAATGAGCACAGATAAAGTTCCTTAAGCCAAATATGGAATAGACAAGACCTACTCCTTGCTCAACGAAATGGACTCAACACCCCATATTAAACGCCTAAGAATGTACCTGACTAGTAAGTATCTTAAAACCTATGGATTGCTATGTCTCCGAAAGAGAATCAATCGTGTGTACAGGGGCATAAACGCAGCAGTGATAGGACTGGAGAGGTTCGGTGAGCAAATGAAGACCCTTTGAAGTCATATTGCATGGTACCCATTCCACGGGTTTCAACTACCCAGGTTTAAGGTATTCTTCCTTCAGCTAAAACATGCATGTGGAACCCAGAGTATGATCAACCGTGTGAACGGGAGACGTGTTCAAATATGTCTCAGTTTTCCTCCCCTGGTACTCGGGTGCATCATTCCAGACGCTTTACTAACACTCTCCCCACTTGGAGAGTCAGCGCCTTTAACCTCCTGTTTGGCCCAGTTTGCAATTTCTGCGGAAGATGAACAGGAATAGGGAGAACCAATGAGAGACTAGCTGGAGGTGTCTGGACGGGCAAATTTTACTCTCATTTCCCACCAGGAAGAGGAAATAACCAAAGGCTCAGCGTGCCGTGTCGGAACCAGATTAGGGCCTGAAGCCATCCTGCGGTGCTGCAGCCAGCTCAAAAGAAAGCGAGTTGAAGAAAGGAGCTCAGGGGCACTGTAATTCACAAACCTGCAGAGTTATAAATGACAGCTATCGTCGAAAATTATACGGAAGTAAGGCTGCCAAGAGGACTTGAAAGCGGGGCAGAATTGCAGGAAACCGATTTCAGGGGGTAGACTGGAATTTCATTGAAAGCATAGGAAAAGAGGCAGAACGTCCACAATGATGCACTTGGCCAAAAAGGGCGTATGCGTTTTTTCCTGAATATATTCAGGAAAAAACGCATACGCCCTTTTTGGCCAACCAAGCAAGCTTGCAAAGGAAATCTGCACTACAATGAAGTCTCACTTCCCCCCGGTCAAAAGGGCCATCTGAAAAAAGTGTAAAATCCAGAAAGGCAGGACAGGCCATGGAGAACTGGGAGCCTTGTTATGCTGATGGGCGGGATGTAAATAGCCAACAGCCACTCGGGAGAAGTGTATGGTGTTTCCTGAAACATCTAAAAAACAAAGCAACAGAGCCTAGGGCACTTCCACTTATGGTCCTATAGCTTAGGGAAATTAAAATCAAAAAGACACAGCCACCCCAAAGTTTGGGACGCCTCTGTTTACAAGAACCTCGTTTACAGCACAAGTTCAACATCGCAGAAAGTGAAAAATGGATAAAGAAGTTGTGGTATTTACTAACAAACCAATATCACTCAGCAATGAAATCTATGTCATCAGGCCCTTAGCAGCACAATGAGTGGGTTCAGGTATGATGATTCTAACTGAAATAAGTCACACAGAAAAAGAAACATCATAAGATATCAGTAATACACGGAATGTAAACTTGGCTACACAGGAACTGAATTACAGAACAGAACAGGGTCTCAAATTTAGAAAACCAACTTATGCTTGCTTAAGGGTAAAGGTGAGTTGGGGTGCTGCATAAAACCAGAGATTGAAATGAGCACAGATAAAGTTCCTTAAGCCAAATATGGAATAGACAAGAGCTACTCCTTGCTCAACAAAATGGACTCAACACCGCATATTAAACGCCTAAGAATGTACCTGACTAGTAAGTATCTTAAAACCTATGGATTGCTATGTCTCCGAAAGAGAAACAAGCATGTGTACAGGGGCATAAACGAGGCAGTGATAGGATTGGAGAGGTTCAGTGAGCAAATGAAGACCCTTTGAAGTCATATTGCATGGTACCCATTCCACGGGTTTCAACTACCCAGGTTTAAGGTATTCTTCCTTCAGCTAAAACATGCATGTGGAACCTAGAGTATGATCAACCATGTGATCGGGAGACGTGTTCAAATATGTCTCAGTTTTCGTACCCTGGTACTCGGGTGCAACATTCCAGACGCTTTACTAACACTCTCCCGACTTGGAGAGTCAGTCCCTTTAACCTCCTGTTTGGCCCAGTTTGCAATTTCTGCAGAAGATGAACAGGAATAGCGAGAACCAATGAGAGACTAGCTGGAGGTGTCTGGACGGGCAAATTTAACTCTCATTTCCCACCAGGGAGAGGAATTAACCAAAGGCTCAGCGTGCCGTGCCGGAACCAGATTAGGACCTGAGGCCATCCTGCAGTGTTGCGGCCAGGTCACAAGAAAGCGAGTTGAAGAAAGGAGCTCAGGGGCACTGTAATTCACAAACATGCAGAGTTATAAATGACAGCTATCGTCCAAAAATATACTGAAGTCAGGCTGTCAAGAGGACTTGAAAGCGGGGCAGAATTGCAGGAAACCGATTTCAGGAGGTAGACTGGAATTGCATTGAAAGCATAGGAAAAGAGGCAGAACGTCCACAATGATGCACTTGGCCAAAAAGGGCGTATGCGTTTTTTCCTGAATATATTCAGGAAAAAACGCATACGCCCTTTTTGGCCAACCAAGCAAGCTTGCAAAGGAAATCTGCACTACAATGAAGTCTCACTTCCCCCCGGTCAAAAGGGCCATCTGAAAAAAGTGTAAAATCCAGAAAGGCAGGACAGGCCATGGAGAACTGGGAGCCTTGTTATGCTGATGGGCAGGATGTAAATTGCCAACAGACACTCGGAAGAAGTGTATGGTGTTTCCTGAAACATCTAAAAAACAAAGCAACAGAGCCTAGGGCACTTCCACTTATGGTCCTATAGCTTAGGGAAATTAAAATCAAAAAGACAAAGCCACCCCAAAGTTTGGGACGCCTCTGTTTACAAGAACCTCGTTTACCGTACAAGTTCAATATCACAGAAAGTGAAAAATGGATAAAGAACTTGTGGTACTTACGTACAATGCAGTATCACTCAGCAAAGAAATCTATGTCATCAGGCCCGTAGCAGAATAATGAGTGAATTCAGGTACGATGATTCTAACTGAAATAAGTCACACAGAAAAAGAAACATCATAAGATATCAGTAATACACGGAATGTAAACTTGGCTACACAGGAACTGAATTACAGAACAGAACAGGGTCTCAAATTTAGAAAACCAACTTATGCTTGCTTAAGGGTAAAGGTGAATTGGGGTGCTGCATGAAACCAGAGATTGAAATGAGCACAGATAAATTTCCTTAAGCCAAATATGCAATAGACAAGAGCTACTCCTTGCTCAACGAAATGGACTCAACACCGCATATTAAACGCCTAAGAATGTACCTGACTAGTAAGTATCTTAAAACCTATGGATTGCTATGTCTCCGAAAGAGAATCGAGCATGTGTACAGGGCATAAACGCAGCAGTGATAGGATTGGAGAGGTTCGGTGAGCAAATGAAGACCCTTTGAAGTCATATTGCATGGTACACATTCCACGGGTTTCAACTACCCAGGTTTAAGGTATTCTTCCTTCAGCTAAAACATGCATGTGGAACCTAGAATATGATCAACCATGTGATCGGAAGACGTGTTCAAATATGTCTCAGTTTTCCTCCCCTGGTACTCGGGTGAAACATTCCAGATGCTTTCTAACACACTCCCAACTTGGAGAGTCAGCGCCTTTAACCTCCTGTTTGGCCCAGTTTGCAATTTCTGCGGAAGATGAACAGGAATAGGGAGAACCAATGAGAGACTAGCTGGAGGTGTCTGGACGGGCAAATTTAACTCTCATTTCCCACCAGGAAGAGGAAATAACCAAAGGCTCAGCGTGCCGTGCCGGAACCAGATTAGGGCCTGAAGCCATCCTGCGGTGTTGCAGCCATGTCACAAGAAAGCGAGTTGAAGAAAGGAGCTCAGGGGCACTGTAATTCACAAACCTGCAGAGTTATAAATGACAGCTATTGTCCAAAAATATACTGAAGTAAGGCTGCCAAGAGGACTTGAAAGCGGGGCAGAATTGCAGGAAACCGATTTCAGGAGGTAGACTGGAATTGCATTGAAAGCATAAGAAAAGAGGCAGAACGTCCACAATGATGCACTTGGCCAAAAAGGGCGTATGCGTTTTTTCCTGAATATATTCAGGAAAAAACGCATACTCCCTTTTTGGCCAACCAAGCAAGCTTGCAAAGGAAATCTGCACTACAATGAAGTCTCACTTCCCCCCGGTCAAAAGGGCCATCTGAAAAAAGTGTAAAATCCAGAAAGGCAGGACAGGCCATGGAGAACTGGTAGCCTTGTTATGCTGATGGGCGGGATGTAAATTGCCAACAGACACTCGGGACAAGTGTATGGTGTTTCCTGAAACATCTAAAAAACAAAGCAACAGAGCCTAGGGCACTTCCACTTATGGTCCTATAGCTTAGGGAAATTAAAATCAAAAAGACACAGGCACCCCAAAGTTTGGGACGCCTCTGTTTACAAGAACCTCGTTTACCGTACAAGTTCAATATCACAGAAAGTGAAAAATGGATAAAGAACTTGTGGTACTTACGTACAATGCAGTATCACTTAGCAATGAAATCAATGTCATCAGGCCCGTAGCAGCATAATGAGTGGATTCAGGTACGATGATTCTAACTGAAATAAGTCACACAGAAAAAGAAACATCATAAGATATCACTAATACACGGAATGTAAACTTGGCTACAGAGGAACTGAATTCCAAAACAGAACAGGGTCTCAAATTTAGAAAACCAACTTATGCTTGCTTAAGGGGAAAGGTGAGTTGGGGTGCTGCATAAAACCAGAGATTGAAATGAGCACAGATAAAGTTCCTTAAGCCAAATATGGAATAGACAAGAGCTACTCCTTGCTCAATGAAATGGACTCAACACCCCATATTAAACGCCTAAGAATGTACCTGACTAGTAAGTATCTTAAAACGTATGGATTGCTATGTCTCCAAAAGAGAATCAAGCGTGTGGACAGGGGCATAAACGCAGCAGTGATAGGATTGGAGAGGTTCGGTGAGCAAATGAAGACCCTTTGAAGTCATATTGCATGGTACCCCTTACATGGGTCTCAACTCTCCAGGTTTAAGGTATTTTTCCTTCAGCTAAAACATGCATGTGGAACCCAGAGTATGATCAACCGTGTGAACGGGAGACCTGTTCAGATTTGTCTCAGGTTTCCTCCCTTGGTACTCGGGTGCAACATTCCAGACGCTTTACTAACACTCTCCCGACTTGGAGAGTCAGTCCCTTTAACCTCCTGTTTGGCCCAGTTTGCAATTTCTGCGGAAGATGAACAGGAATAGCGAGAACCAATGAGAGACTAGCTGGAGGTGTCTGGACGGGCAAATTTAACTCTCATTTCCCACCAGGAAGAGGAATTAACCAAAGGCTCAGCGTGCCGTTCCGGAACCAGATTAGGACCTGAGGCCATCCTGCGGTGTTTCGGCCAGGTCAAAAGAAAGCGAGTTGAAGAAAGGAGCTCAGGGGCACTGTAATTCACAAACATGCAGAGTTATAAATAACAGCTATCGTCCAAAAATATACTGAAGTCAGGCTGTCAAGAGGACTTGAAAGCGGGGCAAAATTGCAGGAAACCGATTTCAGGAGGTAGACTGGAATTGCATTGAAAGCATAGGAAAAGAGGCAGAACGTCCACAATGATGCACTTGGCCAAAAAGGGCGTATGCGTTTTTTCCTGAATATATTCAGGAAAAAACGCATACGCCCTTTTTGGCCAACCAAGCAAGCTTGCAAAGGAAATCTGCACTACAATACTACAATGAAGTCTCACTTCCCCCCGGTCAAAAGGGACATCTGAAAAAAGTGTAAAATCCAGAAAGGCAGGACAGGCCATGGAGAACTGGGAGCCTTGTTATGCTGATGGGCGGGATGTAAATTGCCAACAGACACTCGGGAGAAGTGTATGGTGTTTCCTGAAACATCTAAAAAACAAAGCAACAGAGCCTAGGGCACTTCCACTTATGGTCCTATAGCTTAGGGAAATTAAAATCAAAAAGACAAAGCCACCGCAATGTTTGGGACGCCTCTGTTTACAAGAACCTCGTTTACCGTACAAGTTCAATATCACAGAAAGTGAAAAATGGATAAAGAACTTGTGGTACTTACGTACAATGCAGTATCACTCAGCAATGAAATCTATGTCATCAGGCCCGTAGCAGCATAATGAGTGGATTCAGGTACGATGATTTTAACTGAAATAAGTCACACAGAAAAAGAAACATCATAAGATATCAGTAATACACGGAATGTAAACTTGGCTACACAGGAACTGAATTACAGAACAGAACAGGTTCTCAAATTTAGAAAACCAACTTATGCTTGCTTAAGGGTAAAGGTGAGTTGGGGTGCTGTATGAAACCAGAGATTGAAATGAGCACAGATAAATTTCCTTAAGCCAAATATGCAATAGACAAGAGCTACTGCTTGCTCAACGAAATGGACTCAACACCGCATATTAAACGCCTAAGAATGTACCTGACTAGTAAGTATCTTAAAACCTATGGATTGCTATGTCTCCGAAAGAGAATCGAGCATGTGTACAGGGCATAAACGCAGCAGTGATAGGATTGGAGAGGTTCGGTGAGCAAATGAAGACCCTTTGAAGTCATATTGCATGGTACACATTCCACGGGTTTCAACTACCCAGGTTTAAGGTATTCTTCCTTCAGCTAAAACATGCATGTGGAACCTAGAATATGATCAACCATGTGATCGGGAGACGTGTTCAAATATGTCTCAGTTTTCCTCCCCTGGTACTCGGGTGCAACATTCCAGATGCTTTCTAACACACTCCCAACTTGGAGAGTCAGCGCCTTTAACCTCCTGTTTGGCCCAGTTTGCAATTTCTGCGGAAGATGAACAGGAATAGCGAGAACCAATGAGAGACTAGCTGGAGGTGTCTGGACGGGCAAATTTAACTCTCATTTCCCACCAGGAAGAGGAATTAACCAAAGGCTCAGCGTGCCGTGTCGGAACCAGATTAGGGTCTGAAGCCATCATGCGGTGTTGCGGCCAGGTCACAAGAAAGCGAGTTGAAGAAAGGAGCTCAGGGGCACTGTAATTCACAAACCTGCAGAGTTATAAATGACAGCTATCGTCCAAAAATACACTGAAGTAAGGCTGCCAAGAGGACTTGAAAGCGGGGCAGAATTGCAGGAAACCGATTTCAGGAGGTAGACTGGAATTGCACTGAAAGCATAGGAAAAGAGGCAGAGCGTCCGCAATGATGCACTTGGCCAAAAAGGGCGTATGCGTTTTTTCCTGAATATATTCAGGAAAAAACGCATACGCCCTTTTTGGCCAACCAAGCAAGCTTGCAAAGGAAATCTGCACTACAATGAAGTCTCACTTCCCCCCGGTCAAAAGGGCCATCTGAAAAAAGTGTAAAATCCAGAAAGGCAGGACAGGCCATGGAGAACTGGGAGCCTTGTTATGCTGATGGGCGGGATGTAAATTGCCAACAGACACTGGGGAGAAGTGTATGGTGTTTCCTGAAACATCTAAAAAACAAAGCAACAGAGCCTAGGGCACTTCCACTTATGGTCCTATAGCTTAGGGAAATTAAAATCAAAAAGACACAGCCACCCCAAAGTTTCGGATGCCTCTGTTTACAAGAACCTCGTTTACCGTACAAGTTCAATATCACAGAAAGTGAAAAATGGATAAAGAACTTGTGGTACTTACGTACAATGCAGTATCACTCAGCAATGAAATCTATGTCATCAGGCCCGTAGCAGAATAATGAGTGGATTCAGGTACGATGATTCTAACTGAAATAAGTCACACAGAAAAAGAAACATCATAAGATATCAGTAATACACGGAATGTAAACTTGGCTACACAGGAACTGAATTCCAAAACAGAACAGGGTCTCAAATTTAGAAAACCAACTTATGCTTGCTTAAGGGGAAAGGTGAGTTGGGGTGCTGCATAAAACCAGAGATTGAAATGAGCACAGATAAAGTTCCTTAAGCCAAATATGGAATAGACAAGAGCTACTCCTTGCTCAACGAAATGGACTCAACACCGCATATTAAACGCCTAAGAATGTACCTGACTAGTAAGTATCTTAAAACCTATGGATTGCTATGTCTCCGAAAGAGAATCAAGCATGTGTACAGGGGCATAAACGCAGCAGTGATAGGATTGGAGAGGTTCAGTGAGCAAATGAAGACCCATTGAAGTCATATTGCATGGTACACATTCCAAGGGTTTCAACTACCGAGGTTTAAGGTATTCTTCCTTCAGCTAAAACATGCATGTGGAACCTAGAGTATGATCAACCACGTGAACGGGAGACGTGTTCAAATATGTCTCAGTTTTCCTCCCCTGGTAATCGGGTGCAACATTCCAGACGCTTTACTAACACTCTCCCCACTTGGAGAGTCAGCGCCTTTAACCTCCTGTTTGGCCCAGTTTGCAATTTCTGCGGAAGATGAACAGGAATAGGGAGAACCAATGAGAGACTAGCTGGAGGTGTCTGGACGGGCAAATTTAACTCTCATTTCCCACCAGGAAGAGGAAATAACCAAAGGCTCAGTGTGCCGTGCCAGAACCAGATTAGGGCGTGAAGCCATCCTGCGGTGTTGCGGCCCGGTCACAAGAAAGCGAGTTGAAGAAAGGAGCTCAGGGGCACTGTAATTCACAAACCTGCAGAGTTATAAATGACAGCTATCGTCCAAAAATATACTGAAGTAAGGCTGCCAAGAGGACTTGAAAGCGGGGCAGAATTGCAGGAAACCGATTTCAGGAGGTAGACTGGAATTGCATTCAAAGCATAGGAAAAGAGGCAGAGCGTCCAAAATGATGCACTTGGCCAAACAAGGCGTATGCGTTTTTTCCTGAATATATTCAAGAATAAACGCATACGCACTTTTTGGCCAACCAAGCAAGCTTGCAAAGGAAATCTGCACTACAATGAAGTCTCACTTCCCCCCGGTCAAAAGGGCCATCTGAAAAAAGTGTAAAATCCAGAAAGGCAGGACAGGCCATGGAGAACTGGGAGCCTTGTTATGCTGATGGGCGGGATGTAAATAGCCAACAGACACTTGGGACAAGTGTATGGTGTTTCATGAAACATCTAAAAAACAAAGCAACAGAGCCTAGGGCACTTCCACTTATGGTCCTATAGCTTAGGGAAATTAAAATCAAAAAGACACAGCCACCCCAAAGTTTGGGACGCCTCTGTTTACAAGAACCTCGTTTACAGTACAAGTTCAACATCACAGAAAGTGAAAAATGGATAAAGAAGTTGTGGTATTTACTTACAAAGCAATATCACTCAGCAATGAAATCTATGTCATCAGGCCCTTAGCAGCACAATGAGTGGATTCAGGTATGATGATTCTAACTGAAATAAGTCACACAGAAAAAGAAACATCATAAGATATCAGTAATACATGGAATGTAAACTTGGCTACACAGGAACTGAATTACAGAACAGAACAGGGCCTCAAATTTAGAAAACCAACTTATGCTTGCTTAAGGGGAAAGGTGAGTTGGGGTGCTGCATAAAACCAGAGATTGAAATGAGCACAGATAAAGTTCCTTAAGCCAAATATGGAATAGAAAAGAGCTACTCCTTGCTCAACGAAATGGACTCAACATCGCATATTAAACGCCTAAGAATGTACCTGACTAGTAAGTATCTTAAAACCTATGGATTGCTATGTCTCCGAAAGAGAATCAAGCATGTGTACAGGGGCATAAACGCAGCAGTGATAGGATTGGAGAGGTTCGGTGAGCAAATGAAGACCCTTTGAATTCATATTGCATGGTACGCATTCCACGGGTTTCAACTACCCAGGTTTAAGGTATTCTTCCTTCAGCTAAAACATGCATGTGGAACCTAGAGTATGATCAACCAAGTGATCGGGAGACGTGTTCAAATATGTCTCAGTTTTCGTACCCTGGTACTCGGGTGCAACATTCCAGACGCTTTACTTACACTCTCCCGACTTGGAGAGTCAGTTCCTTTAACCTCCTGTTTGGCCCAGTTTGCAATTTCTGCGGAAGATGAACAGGAATAGCGAGAACCAATGAGAGACTAGCTGGAGGTGTCTGGACGGGCAAATTTAACTCTCATTTCCCACCAGGAAGAGGAAATAACCAAAGGCTCAGCGTGCCGTGCCGGAACCAGATTAGGGCCTGAAGCCATCCTGCGGTGTTGCGGCCAGCTCAAAAGAAAGCGAGTTGAAGAAAGGAGCTCAGGGGCACTGTAATTCACAAACCTGCAGAGTTATAAATGACAGCTATCGTCCAAAAACAGACTGAAGTAAGGCTGCCAAGAGGACTTGAAAGCGGGGCAGAATTGCAGGAAACCGATTTCAGGAGGTGGACTGGAATTGCATTGAAAGCATAGGAAGAGAGGCAGAACGTCCACAATGATGCACTTGGCCAAAAAGGGCGTATGCGTTTTTTCCTGAATATATTCAGGAAAAAACGCATACGCCCTTTTTGGCCAACCAAGCAAGCTTGCAAAGGAAATCTGCACTACAATGAAGTCTCACTTCCTCCCCGGTCAAAAGGGCCATCTGAAAAAAGTGTAAAATCCAGAAAGGCAGGACAGGCCATGGAGAACTGGGAGCCTTGTTATGCTGATGGGCGGGATGTAAATTGCCAACAGACACTCTGGAGAAGTGTATGGTGTTTCCTGAAACATCTAAAAAACAAAGCAACAGAGCCTAGGGCACTTCCACTTATGGTCCTATAGCTTAGGGAAATTAAAATCAAAAAGACACAGCCACCCCAAAGTTTGGGACGCCTCTGTTTACAAGAACCTCATTTACCGTACAAGTTCAATATCACAGAAAGTGAAAAATGGATAAAGAACGTATGGTACTTACGTACAATGCAGTATCACTCAGCAATGAAATCTATGTCATCAGACCCTTAGCAGCACAATGAGTGGATTCAGGTATGATGATTCTAAATGAAATAAGTCACACAGAAAAAGAAACATCATAAGATATCACTAATACACGGAATGTAAACTTGGCTACACAGGAACTGAATTCCAAAACAGAACAGGGACTCAAATTTAGAAAACCAACTTATGCTTGCTTAAGGGGAAAGGTGAGTTGTGGTGCTGCATAAAACCAGAGATTGAAATGAGCACAGATAAAGTTCCTTAAGCCAAATATGGAATAGACAAGAGCTACTCCTTGCTCAACGAAATGGACTCAACACCCCATATTAAACGCCTAAGAATGTACCTGCCTAGTAAGTATCTTAAAACGTATGGATTGCTATGTCTCCAAAAGAGAATCAAGTGTGTGTACAGGTGCATAAACGCAGCAGTGATAGGATTGGAGAGGTTCGGTGAGCAAATGAAGACCCTTTGAAGTCATATTGCATGGTACCCATTAAACGGGTCTCAACTCTCCAGGTTTAAGGTATTCTTCCTTCAGCTAAAACATGCATGTGGAACCCAGAGTATGATCAACCGTGTGAACGGGAGACGTGTTCAAATATGTCTCAGTTTTCCTCCCTTGGTACTCGGGTGCTACATTCCAGATGCTTTACTAACACTCTCCCCACTTGGAGAGTCAGCGCCTTTAACCTCCTGTTTGGCCCAGTTTGCAATTTCTGTGGAAGATGAACAGGAATAGGGAGAACAAATGAGAGACTAGCTGGAGGTGTCTGGACGGGCAAATTTAACTCTCATTTCCCACCAGGAAGAGGAAATAACCAAAGGCTCAGCGTGCCATGCCGGAACCAGATTAGGGCCTGAAGCCATCCTGCGGTGTTGCGGCCACCTCACAAGAAAGCGAGTTGAAGAAAGGAGCTCAGGGGCACTGTAATTCACAAACCTGCAGAGTTATAAATGACAGCTATCGTCCAAAAATAGACTGAAGTAAGCCTGCCAAGAGGACCAGAAAGCGGGGCAGAATTGCAGGAAACCGATTTCAGGAGGTAGACTGGAATTGCATTGAAAGCATAGGAAAAGAGGCAGAACGTCCACAATGATGCACTTGGCCAAAAAGTGCGTATGCGTTTTTTCCTGAATATATTCAGGAAAAAACGCATACGCCCTTTATGGCCAACCAAGCAAGCTTGCAAAGGAAATCTGCACTACATTGAAGTCTCACTTCCCCCCGGTCAAAAGGGCCATCTTAAAAAAGTGTAAAATCCAGAAAGGCAGGACAGGCCATGGAGAACTGGGAGCCTTGTTATGCTGATGGGTGGGATGTAAATTGCCAACAGCCACTCGGGAGAAGTGTATGGTGTTTCCTGAAACATCTAAAAAACAAAGCAACAGAGCCTAGGGCACTTCCACTTATGGTCCTATAGCTTAGGGAAATTAAAATCAAAAAGACACAGTCACCCCAAAGTTTGGGACGCCTCAGTTTACAAGAACCTCGTTTACATTACAAGTTCAACATCACAGAAAGTGAAAAATGGATAAAGAAGTTGTGGTATTTACTTACAAAGCAATATCACTCAGCAATGAAATCTATGTCATCAGGCCCTTAGCAGCACAATGAGTGGATTCAGGTATGATGATTCTAACTGAAATAACTCACAGAGAAAAAGAAACATCATAAGATATCACTAATACACGGAATGTAACTTGGCTACACAGGAACTGAATTACAGAACAGAACAGGGTCTCAAATTTAGAAAACCAACTTATGCTTGCTTAAGGGGAAAGGTGAGTTGGGGTGCTGCATAAAATCAGAGATTGAAATGAGCACAGATAAAGTTCCTTAAGCCAAATATGGAATAGTCAAGAGCTACTCATTGCTCAACGAAATGGACTCAACACCCCATATTAAACGCCTAAGAATGTACCTGACTAGTAAGTATCTTAAAACCTAGAGATTGCTATGTCTCCGAAAGAGAATCAAGCATGTGTACAGGGGCATAAACGCAGCAGTGATAGGATTGGAGAGGTTCGGTGAGCAAATGAAGACCCTTTGAAGTCATATTGCATGGTACGCATTCCACGGTTTTCAACTACCCAGGTTTAAGGTATTCTTCCTTCAGCTAAAACATGCATGTGGAACCTAGAGTATGATCAACCAAGTGATCGGGAGACGTGTTCAAATATGTCTCAGTTTTCGTACCCTGGTACTCGGGTGCAACATTCCAGACGCTTTACTTACACTCTCCCGACTTGGAGAGTCAGTTCCTTTAACCTCCTGTTTGGCCCAGTTTGCAATTTCTGCGGAAGATGAACAGGAATAGCGAGAACCAATGAGAGACTAGCTGGAGGTGTCTGGACGGGCAAATTTAACTCTCATTTCCCGCCAGGAAGAGGAATTAACCAAAGGCTCAGCGTGCCGTGCCGGAACCAGATTAGGGCCTGAAGCCATTCTGTGGTGTTGCGGCCAGCTCAAAAGAAAGCGAGTTGAAGAAAGGAGCTCAGGGGCACTGTAATTCACAAACCTGCAGAGTTATAAATGACAGCTATCATCCAGAAATATACTGAAGTAAGGCTGCCAAGAGGACTTGAAAGCGGGGCAGAATTGCAGGAAACCGATTTCAGGAGGTGGACTGGAATTGCATTGAAAGCATAGGAAAAGAGGCAGAACGTCCACAATGATGCACTTGGCCAAAAAGGGCGTATGCGTTTTTTCCTGAATATATTCAGGAAAAAACGCATACGCCCTTTTTGGCCAACCAAGCAAGCTTGCAAAGGAAATCTGCACTACAATGAAGTCTCACTTCCTCCCCGGTCAAAAGGGCCATCTGAAAAAAGTGTAAAATCCAGAAAGGCAGGACAGGCCATGGAGAACTGGGAGCCTTGTTATGCTGATGGGCGGGATGTAAATTGCCAACAGACACTCGGGAGAAGTGTATGGTGTTTCCTGAAACATCTAAAAAACAAAGCAACAGAGCCTAGGGCACTTCCACTTATGGTCCTATAGCTTAGGGAAATTAAAATCAAAAAGACACAGCCACCCCAAAGTTTGGGACGCCTCTGTTTACAAGAACCTCATTTACCGTACAAGTTCAATATCACAGAAAGTGAAAAATGGATAAAGAACGTATGGTACTTACGTACAATGCAGTATCACTCAGCAATGAAATCTATGTCATCAGACCCTTAGCAGCACAATGAGTGGATTCAGGTATGATGATTCTAAATGAAATAAGTCACACAGAAAAAGAAACATCATAAGATATCACTAATACACGGAATGTAAACTTGGCTACACAGGAACTGAATTCCAAAACAGAACAGGGACTCAAATTTAGAAAACCAACTTATGCTTGCTTAAGGGGAAAGGTGAGTTGTGGTGCTGCATAAAACCAGAGATTGAAATGAGCACAGATAAAGTTCCTTAAGCCAAATATGGAATAGACAAGAGCTACTCCTTGCTCAACGAAATGGACTCAACACCCCATATTAAACGCCTAAGAATGTACCTGCCTAGTAAGTATCTTAAAACGTATGGATTGCTATGTCTCCAAAAGAGAATCAAGTGTGTGTACAGGTGCATAAACGCAGCAGTGATAGGATTGGAGAGGTTCGGTGAGCAAATGAAGACCCTTTGAAGTCATATTGCATGGTACCCATTAAACGGGTCTCAACTCTCCAGGTTTAAGGTATTCTTCCTTCAGCTAAAACATGCATGTGGAACCCAGAGTATGATCAACCGTGTGAACGGGAGACGTGTTCAAATATGTCTCAGTTTTCCTCCCTTGGTACTCGGGTGCTACATTCCAGATGCTTTACTAACACTCTCCCCACTTGGAGAGTCAGCGCCTTTAACCTCCTGTTTGGCCCAGTTTGCAATTTCTGTGGAAGATGAACAGGAATAGGGAGAACAAATGAGAGACTAGCTGGAGGTGTCTGGACGGGCAAATTTAACTCTCATTTCCCACCAGGAAGAGGAAATAACCAAAGGCTCAGCGTGCCATGCCGGAACCAGATTAGGGCCTGAAGCCATCCTGCGGTGTTGCGGCCACCTCACAAGAAAGCGAGTTGAAGAAAGGAGCTCAGGGGCACTGTAATTCACAAACCTGCAGAGTTATAAATGAGAGCTATCGTCCAAAAATAGACTGAAGTAAGCCTGCCAAGAGGACCAGAAAGCGGGGCAGAATTGCACGAAACCGATTTCAGGAGGTAGACTGGAATTGCATTGAAAGCATAGGAAAAGAGGCAGAACGTCCACAATGATGCACTTGGCCAAAAAGGGCGTATGCGTTTTTTCCTGAATATATTCAGGAAAAAACGCATACGCCCTTTTTGGCCAACCAAGCAAGCTTGCAAAGGAAATCTGCACTACATTGAAGTCTCACTTCCCCCCGGTCAAAAGGGCCATCTGAAAAAAGTGTAAAATCCAGAAAGGCAGGACAGGCCATGGAGAACTGGGAGCCTTGTTATGCTGATGGGTGGGATGTAAATTGCCAACAGCCACTCGGGAGAAGTGTATGGTGTTTCCTGAAACATCTAAAAAACAAAGCAACAGAGCCTAGGGCACTTCCACTTATGGTCCTATAGCTTAGGGAAATTAAAATCAAAAAGACACAGTCACCCCAAAGTTTGGGACGCCTCAGTTTACAAGAACCTCGTTTACATTACAAGTTCAACATCACAGAAAGTGAAAAATGGATAAAGAAGTTGTGGTATTTACTTACAAAGCAATATCACTCAGCAATGAAATCTATGTCATCAGGCCCTTAGCAGCACAATGAGTGGATTCAGGTATGATGATTCTAACTGAAATAACTCACAGAGAAAAAGAAACATCATAAGATATCACTAATACACGGAATGTAACTTGGCTACACAGGAACTGAATTACAGAACAGAACAGGGTCTCAAATTTAGAAAACCAACTTATGCTTGCTTAAGGGGAAAGGTGAGTTGGGGTGCTGCATAAAATCAGAGATTGAAATGAGCACAGATAAAGTTCCTTAAGCCAAATATGGAATAGTCAAGAGCTACTCATTGCTCAACGAAATGGACTCAACACCCCATATTAAACGCCTAAGAATGTACCTGACTAGTAAGTATCTTAAAACCTAGAGATTGCTATGTCTCCGAAAGAGAATCAAGCATGTGTACAGGGGCATAAACGCAGCAGTGATAGGATTGGAGAGGTTCGGTGAGCAAATGAAGACCCTTTGAAGTCATATTGCATGGTACGCATTCCACGGTTTTCAACTACCCAGGTTTAAGGTATTCTTCCTTCAGCTAAAACATGCATGTGGAACCTAGAGTATGATCAACCAAGTGATCGGGAGACGTGTTCAAATATGTCTCAGTTTTCGTACCCTGGTACTCGGGTGCAACATTCCAGACGCTTTACTTACACTCTCCCGACTTGGAGAGTCAGTTCCTTTAACCTCCTGTTTGGCCCAGTTTGCAATTTCTGCGGAAGATGAACAGGAATAGCGAGAACCAATGAGAGACTAGCTGGAGGTGTCTGGACGGGCAAATTTAACTCTCATTTCCCGCCAGGAAGAGGAATTAACCAAAGGCTCAGCGTGCCGTGCCGGAACCAGATTAGGGCCTGAAGCCATTCTGTGGTGTTGCGGCCAGCTCAAAAGAAAGCGAGTTGAAGAAAGGAGCTCAGGGGCACTGTAATTCACAAACCTGCAGAGTTATAAATGACAGCTATCATCCAGAAATATACTGAAGTAAGGCTGCCAAGAGGACTTGAAAGCGGGGCAGAATTGCAGGAAACCGATTTCAGGAGGTGGACTGGAATTGCATTGAAAGCATAGGAAAAGAGGCAGAACGTCCACAATGATGCACTTGGCCAAAAAGGGCGTATGCGTTTTTTCCTGAATATATTCAGGAAAAAACGCATACGCCCTTTTTGGCCAACCAAGCAAGCTTGCAAAGGAAATCTGCACTACAATGAAGTCTCACTTCCTCCCCGGTCAAAAGGGCCATCTGAAAAAAGTGTAAAATCCAGAAAGGCAGGACAGGCCATGGAGAACTGGGAGCCTTGTTATGCTGATGGGCGGGATGTAAATTGCCAACAGACACTCCAGAGAAGTGTATGGTGTTTCCTGAAACATCTAAAAAACAAAGCAACAGAGCCTAGGGCACTTCCACTTATGGTCCTATAGCTTAGGGAAATTAAAATCAAAAAGACACAGCCACCCCAAAGTTTGGGATGCCTCTGTTTACAAGAACCTCATTTACCGTACAAGTTCAATATCACAGAAAGTGAAAAATGGATAAAGAACTTATGGTACTTACGTACAATGCAGTATCACTCAGCAATGAAATCTATGTCATCAGACCCTTAGCAGCACAATGAGTGGATTCAGGTATGATGATTCTAAATGAAATAAGTCACACAGAAAAAGAAACATCATAAGATATCACTAATACACGGAATGTAAACTTGGCTACACAGGAACTGAATTCCAAAACAGAACAGGGACTCAAATTTAGAAAACCAACTTATGCTTGCTTAAGGGGAAAGGTGAGTTGTGGTTCTGCATAAAACCAGAGATTGAAATGAGCACAGATAAAGTTCCTTAAGCCAAATATGGAATAGACAAGAGCTACTCCTTGCTCAACGAAATGGACTCAACACCGCATATTAAATGCCTAAGAATGTACCTGACTAGTAAGTATCTTAAAACGTATGGATTGCTATGTCTCCAAAAGAGAATCAAGTTTGTGTACAGGTGCATAAACGCAGCAGTGATAGGATTGGAGAGGTTCGGTGAGCAAATGAAGACCCTTTGAAGTCATATTGCATGGTACCCATTACACGGGTCTCAACTCTCCAGGTTTAAGGTATTCTTCCTTCAGCTAAAACATGCATGTGGAACCCAGAGTATGATCAACCGTGTGATCGGGAGACGTGTTCACATATGTCTCAGTTTTCGTACCCTGGTACTGGGGTGCAACATTCCAGATGCTTTACTAAGAGTCTCCCGACTTGGAGAGTCAGTCCCTTTAACCTCCTCTTAGGCCCAGTTTGCAATTTCTGCGGAAGATGAACAGGAATAGCGAGAACCAATGAGAGACTAGCTGGAGGTGTCTGGACGGGCAAATTTAACTCTCATTTCCCACCAGGAAGAGGAATTAACCAAAGGCTCAGCGTGGCGTGCCAGAACCAGATTAGGGCCTGAAGCCATCCTGGGGTGTTGCGGCCATCTCACAAGAAAGCGAGTTGAAGAAAGGAGCTCAGGGGCACTGTAATTCACAAACCTGCAGAGTTATAAATGACAGCTATCGTCCAAAAATAGACTGAAGTAAGGCTGCCAAGAGGACTTGAAAGCGGGGCAGAATTGCAGGAAACCGATTTCAGGAGGTAGACTGGAATTGCATTGAAAGCATAGGAAAAGAGGCAGAACGTCCACAATGATGCACTTGGCCAAAAAGAGCGTATGCGTTTTTTCAAGAATATATTCAGGAAAAAACGCATACGTCCGCACTTGGCCAAAAAGAGCGTATGCGTTTTTTCCTGAATATATTCAGGAAAAAACGCATACGCCGTTTTTGGCCAACCAAGCAAGCTTGCAAAGGAAATCTGCACTAAAATGAAGTCTCACTTCCCCCGTCAAAAGGGCCATCTGAAAAAAGTGTAAAATCCAGAAAGGCAGGACAGGCCATGGAGAACTGGGAGCCTTGTTATGCTGATGGGCGGGATGTAAATTACCAACAGAAACTCGGGACAAGTGTATGGTGTTTCCTGAAACATCTAAAAAACAAAGCAACAGAGCCTAGGGCACTTCCACTTATGGTCCTATAGCTTAGGGAAAATAAAATCAAAAAGACACAGCCACCCCAAAATTTGGGATGCCTCAGTTTACAAGAACCTCGTTTACCGTACAAGTTCAATATCACAGAAAGTGAAAAATGGATAAAGAACTTGTGGTACTTACGTACAATGCAGTATCACTCAGCAATGAAATCTATGTCATCAGGCCCGTAGCAGCATAATGAGTGGATTCAGGTACGATGATTCTAACTGAAATAAGTCACACAGAAAAAGAAACATCATAAGATATCACTAATACACGGAATGTAAACTTGGCTACACAGGAACTGAATTCCAAAACAGAACAGGGTGTCAAATTTAGAAAACCAACTTATGCTTGCTTAAGGGGAAAGGTGAGTTGGGGTGCTGCATAAAACCAGAGATTGAAATGAGCACAGATAAAGTTCCTTAAGCCAAATATGGAATAGACAAGAGCTACTCCTTGCTCAACGAAATGGACTCAACACCCCATATTAAACGCCTAAGAATATACCTGAGTAGTAAGTATCTTAAAACCTATGGATTGCTATGTCTCCAAAAGAGAATCAAGCGTGTGTACAGCGGCATAAACGCAGCAGTGATAGGATTGGAGAGGTTCGGTGAGCAAATGAAGACCCTTTGAAGTCATATTGCATGGTACCCATTCCACGGGTTTCAACTACCAGGTTTAAGGTATTCTTCCTTCAGCTAAAACATGCATGTGGAACCCAGAGTATGATCAACCGTGTGAACGGGAGACGTGTTCAAATATGTCTCAGTTTTCCTCCCCGGTACTCGGGTGCAACATTCCAGACGCTTTACTAACACTCTCCCCACTTGGAGAGTCAGCGCCTTTAACCTCCTGTTTGGCCCAGTTTGCAATTTCTGCGGAAGATGAACAGGAATAGGGAGAACCAATGAGAGACTAGCTGGAGGTGTCTGGACGGGCAAATTTAACTCTCATTTCCCACCAGGAAGAGGAAATAACCAAAGGCTCAGCATGCCGTGCCGGAACCAGATTAGGGCCTGAAGCCATCCTGCCGTGTTGCGGCCAGGTCACAAGAAAGCGAGTTGAAGAAAGGAGCTCAGGGGCACTGTAATTCACAAACCTGCAGAGTTATAAATGACAGCTATCGTCCAAAAATAGACTGAAGTAAGGCTGCCAAGAAGAATTGAAAGCGGGGCAGAATTGCAGGAAACCGATTTCAGGAGGTAGACTGGAATTGCATTGAAAGCATAGGAAAAGAGGCAGAACGTCCACAATGATACCCTTGGCCAAAAAGGGCGTATGCGTTTTTTCCTGAATATATTCAGGAAAAAACGCATACGCCCTTTTTGGCCAACCAAGCAAGCTTGCAAAGGAAATCTGCACTACAATGAAGTCTCACGTCCCCCCGGTCAAAAGGGCCATCTGAAAAAAGTGTAAAATCCAGAAAGGCAGGACAGGCCATGGAGAACTGGGAGCCTTGTTATGCTGATGGGTGGGATGTAAATTGCCAACAGCCACTTGGGAGAAGTGTATGGTGTTTCCTGAAACATCTAAAAAACAAAGCAACAGAGCCTAGGGCACTTCCACTTATGGTCCTATAGCTTAGGGAAATTAAAATCAAAAAGACACAGCCACCCCAAAGTTTGGGACGCCTCTGTTTACAAGAACCTCATTTACAGTACAAGGTCAACATCACAGAAAGTGAAAAATGGATAAAGAAGTTGTGGTATTTACTTACAAAGCAATATCACTCAGCAATGAAATCTATGTCATCAGGCCTTTAGCAGCACAATGAGTGGATTCAGGTGTGATGATTCTAACTGAAATAACTCACACAGAAAAAGAAACATCATAAGATATCAGTAATACACGGAATGTAAACTTGGCTACACAGGAACTGAATTACAGAACAGAACAGGGTCTCAAATTTAGAAAACCAACTTCTGCTTGCTTAAGGGGAAAGGTGAGTTGGGGTGCTGCATAAAACCAGAGATTGAAATGAGCACAGATAAAGTTCCTTAAGCCAAATATGGAATAGTCAAGAGCTACTCATTGCTCAATGAAATGGACTCAACACCCCATATTAAACGCCTAAGAATGTACCTGACTAGTAAGTATCTTAAAACCTAGGGATTGCTATGTCTCCGAAAGAGAATCAAGCATGTGTACAGGGGCATAAACGCAGCAGTGATAGGATTGGAGAGGTGCGGTGAGCAAATGAAGACCCTTTGAAGTCATATTGCATGGTACCCATTCCACGGGTTTCAACTACCCAGGTTTAAGGTATTCTTCCTTCAGCTAAAACATGCATGTGGAACCTAGAGTATGATCAACCAAGTGATCGGGAGATGTGTTCAAATATGTCTCACTTTTCGTACCCTGGTACACGGTTGCAACATTCCAGACGCTTTACTAACACTCTCCCGACTTGGAGAGTCAGTCCCTTTAACCTCCTGTTTGGCCCAGTTTGCAATTTCTGCGGAAGATGAACAGGAATAGCGAGAACCAATGAGAGACTAGCTGGAGGTGTCTGGACGGGCAAATTTAACTCTCATTTCCCACCAGGAAGAGGAAATAACCAAATGCTCAGCGTGCCGTGCCAGAACCAGATTAGGGCCTGAAGCCATCCTGCGGTGTGGCGGCCAGGTCACAAGAAAGCGAGTTGAAGAAAGGAGCTCAGGGGCACTGTAATTCACAAACCTGCAGAGTTATAAATGACAGCTATCGTCCAAAAATATACTGAAGTAAGGCTGCCAAGAGGACTTGAAAGCAGGGCAGAATTGCAGGAAACCGATTTCAGGAGGTAGACTGGAATTGCATTGAAAGCATAGGAAAAGAGGCAGAACGTCCACAATGATGCACTTGGCCAAAAAGTGCGTATGGTTTTTTCCTGAATATATTCAGGAAAAATCGCATACGCTCTTTTTGGCCAACCAAGCAAGCTTGCAAAGGAAATCTGTACTACAAAGAAGTCTCACTTCCCCCCGGTCAAAAGGGCCATGTGAAAAAAGTGTAAAATCCAGAAAGGCAGGACAGGCCATGGAGAACTGGGAGCCTTGTTATGCTGATGGGCGGGATGTAAACAGCCAACAGACACTCGGGAGAAGTGTATGGTGTTTCCTGAAACATCTAAAAAA
This sequence comes from Stenella coeruleoalba, assembly GCF_951394435.1. Classification (NCBI taxonomy): domain Eukaryota; kingdom Metazoa; phylum Chordata; class Mammalia; order Artiodactyla; family Delphinidae; genus Stenella; species Stenella coeruleoalba. Next base: position 1,148,507 of record NW_027646154.1, on the reverse strand, counting down.
CAAAGCAACAGAGCCTAGGGCACTTCCACTTATGGTCCTATAGCTTAGGGAAATTAAAATCAAAAAGACACAGACACCCCAATATTTGGGACGCCTCTGTTTACAAGAACCTCGTTTACCGTACAAGTTCAATATCACAGAAAGTGAAAAATGGATAAAGAACTTGTGGTACTTATGTACAATGCAGTATCACTCAGCAATGAAATCTATGTCATCAGGCCCGTAGCAGCATAATGAGTGGATTCAGGTATGATGATTCTAACTGAAATAAGTCACACAGAAAAAGAAACATCATAAGATATCACAATACACGGAATGTAAACTTGGCTACACAGGAACTGAATTCCAGAACAGAACAGGGTCTCAAATTTAGAAAACCAACTTATGCTTGCTTAAGGGTAAAGGTGAGTTGGGGTGCTGCATAAAACCAGAGATTGAAATGAGCACAGATAAAGTTGCTTAAGCCAAATATGGAATAGACAAGAGCTACCTCTTGCTCAACGAAATGGACTCAACACCCCATATTAAACGCCTAAGAATGTACCTGACTAGTAAGTATCTTAAAACCTATGGATTGCTATGTCTCCGAAAGAGAATCAAGCGTGTGTACAGGAGAATAAACGCAGCAGTGATAGGATTGGAGAGGTTCGGTGAGCAAATGAAGACCCTTTGAAGTCATAATGCATGGTACCCATTACACGGGTCTCAACTCTCCAGGTTTAAGGTATTCTTCCTTCAGCTAAAACATGCATGTGGAACCCAGAGTATGATCAACCATGTGAACGGGAGATGTGTTCAAATATGTCTCAGTTTTTGTACTCTGGTACTCAGGTGCAACTTTCCAGACGCTTTACTCACACTCTCCCGACTTGGAGAGTCAGTCCCTTTAACCTCCTGTTTGGCCCAGTTTGCAATTTCTGCGGAAGATGAACAGGAATAGGGAGAACCAATGAGAGACTAGCTGGAGGTGTCTGGACGGGCAAATTTAACTCTCATTTCCCACCAGGAAGAGGAATTAAGCAAAAGCTCAGCGTGCCGTGCCGGAACCAGATTAGGGCCTGAAGCCATCCTGCGGTGTTGCGGCCAGCTCAAAAGAAAGCGAGTTGAAGAAAGGAGCTCAGGGGCACTGTAATTCACAAACCTGCAGAGTTATAAATGACAGCTATCGTCCAAAAATAGACTGAAGTAAGGCTGCCAAGAGGACTTGAAAATGGGGCAGAATTGCAGGAAACCGATTTCAGGAGGTAGACTGGAATTGCATTGAAAGCATAGGAAAAGAGGCAGAAGGTCCACAATGATGCACTTGGCCAAAAAGTGCGTATGCGTTTTTTCCTGAATATATTCAGGAGAAAACGCATACGCCCTTTTTGGCCAACCAAGAAGCTTGCAAAGGAAATCTGCACTACAATGAAGTCTCACTTCCCACCAGTCAAAAGGGCCATCTGAAGAAAGTGTAAAATCCAGAAAGGCAGGACAGGCCATGGAGAACTGGGAGCCTTGTTATGCTGATGGGCGGGATGTAAATTGCCAACAGACACTCGGGACAAGTGTATGGTGTTTCCTGAAACATCTAAAAAACAAAGCAACAGAGCCTAGGGCACTTCCGCTTATGGTCCTATAGCTTAGGGAAATTAAAATCAAAAAGACACAGCCACCCCAAAGTTTGGGACGCCTCTGTTTACAAGAACCTCGTTTACAGCACAAGTTCAACATCACAGAAAGTGAAAAATGGATAAAGAACTTGTGGTATTTACTTACAAAGCAATATCACTCAGCAATGAAATCTATGTCATCAGGTCCTTAGCAGCACAATGAGTGGATTCAGGTATGATGATTCTAACTGAAATAAGTCACACAGAAAAAGAAACATCATAAGATATCAGTAATACATGGAATGTAACCTTGGCTACACAGGAACTGAATTACAGAACAGAACAGGGTCTCAAATTTAGAAAACCAACTTATGCTTGCTTAAGGGGCAAGGTGAGTTGGGGTGCTGCATAAAACCAGAGATTGAAATGAGCACAGATAAAGTTCCTTAAGCCAAATATGGAATAGACAAGAGCTACTCCTTGCTCAACGAAATGGACACAACACCGCATATTAAACGCCTAAGAATGTACCTGACTAGTAAGTATCTTAAAACCTATGGATTGCTATGTCTCCAAAAGAGAATCAAGCATGTGTACTGGGGCATAAACGCAGCAGTGATAGGATTGGAGAGGTTCGGTGAGCAAATGAAGACCCTTTGAATTCATATTGCATGGTACCCATTCCACGGTTTACAACTACCCAGGTTTAAGGTATTCTTCCTTCAGCTAAAACATGCATGTGGAACCCAGAGTATGATCAACCATGTGAACGGGAGACGTGTTCAAATATGTCTCAGCTTTCGTACCCTGGCACTCGGGTGCAACATTCCAGACGCTTTACTAACACTCTCCCGACTTGGAGAGTCAGTCCCTTTAACCTCCTGTTTGGCCCAGTTTGCAATTTCTGCGGAAGATGAACAGGAATAGCGAGAACCAATGAGAGACTAGCTGGAGGTGTCTGGACGGGCAAATTTAACTCTCATTTCCCACCAGGAAGAGGAATTAACCAAAGGCTCAGCGTGCCGTGCCGGAACCAGATTGGGCCTGAAGCCATCCTGTGGTGTTGCGGCCAGCTCACAAGAAAGCGAGTTGAAGAAAGGAGCTCAGGGGCACTGTAATTCACAAACCTGCAGAGTTATAAATGACAGCTATCGTCCAAAAATATATTGAAGTAAGGGTGCCAAGAGGACTTGAAAGCGGGGCAGAATTGCAGGAAACCGATTTCAGGAGGTAGACTGGAATTGCATTGAAAGCATAGGAAAAGAGGCAGAACGTCCACAATGATGCACTTGGCCAAAAAGGGCGTATGCGTTTTTTCCTGAATATATTCAGGAAAAAACGCATACGCCCTTTTTGGCCAACCAAGCAAGGTTGCAAAGGAAATCTGCACTACAATGAAGTCTCACTTCCCCCCGGTCAAAAGGGCCATCTGAAAAAAGTGTAAAATCCAGAAAGGCAGGACAGGCCATGGAGAACTGGGAGCCTTGTTACGCTGATGGGCGGGATGTAAATTGCCAACAGACACGCGGGAGAAGTGTATGGTGTTTCCTGAAACATCTAAAAAACAAAGCAACAGAGCCTAGGGCACTTCCACTTATGGTCCTATAGCTTAGGGAAATTAAAATCAAAAAGATACAGCCACCCCAATGTTTGGTACGCCTCTGTTTACAACAACCTCGTTTACCGTACAAGTTCAATATCACAGAAAGTGAAAAATGGATAAAGAACTTGTGGTACTTACGTACAATGTAGTATCACTCAACAATGAAATCTATGTCATCAGGCCCGTAGCAGCATAATGAGTGGATTCAGGTACGATGATTCTAACTGGAATAAGTCACACAGAAAAAGAAACATCATAAGATATCACTAATACACGGAATGTAAACTTGGCTACACAGGAACTGAATTCGAAAACAGAACAGGGTCTCAAATTTAGAAGACCAACTTATGCTTGCTTAAGGGTAAAGGTGAGTTGGGGTGCTGCATAAAACCAGAGATTGAAATGAGCACAGATAAAGTTCCTTAAGCCAAATATGGAATAGACAAGAGCTACTCCTTGCTCAACGAAATGGACTCAACACCCCATATTAAACGCCTAAGAATGTACCTGACTAGTAAGTATCTTAAAACCTAGGGATTGCTATGTCTCCAAAAGAGAATCAAGCGTGTGTACAGGGGCATAAACGCAGCAGTGATAGGATTGGAGAGGTTCGGTGAGCAAATGAAGACCCTTTGAAGTCATATTGCATGGTACCCATTACACGGGTCTCAACTCTCCAGATTTAAGGTATTCTTCCTTCAGCTAAAACATGTATGTGAAACCCAGAGTATGATCAACCTTTTGAACGGGAGACGTGTTCAAATATGTCTCAGTTTTCCTCCCCTGGTACTCGGGTGCAACATTCCAGACGCTTTACTAACACTTTCCCCACTTGGAGAGTCAGCGCCTTTAACCTCCTGTTTGGCCCAGTTTGCAATTTCTGCGAAGATGAACAGGAATAGCGAGAAGCAATGAGAGACTAGCTGGAGGTGTCTGGACGGGCAAATTTAACTCTCATTTCCCACCAGGAAGAGGAATTAACCAAAGGCTCAGCGTGCCGTGCCGGAACCAGATTAGGGCCTGAAGCCATCCTGCAGTGTTGCGGCCAGCTCAAAAGAAAGCGAGTTGAAGAAAGGAGCTCAGGGGCACTGTAATTCACAAACCTGCAGAGTTATAAATGACAGCTATCGTCCAAAAATAGACTGAAGTAAGGCTGCCAAGAGGACTTGAAAATGGGGCAGAATTGCAGGAAACCGATTTCAGGAGGTAGACTGGAATTGCATTGAGAGCATAGGAAAAGAGGCAGAACGTCCACAATGATGCACTTGGCCAAAAAGGGCGTATGCGTTTTTTCCTGAATATATTCAGGAAAAAACGCATACGCCCTTTTTGGCCAACCAAGAAGCTTGCAAAGGAAATCTGCACTACAATGAAGTCTCACTTCCCCCCAGTCAAAAGGGCCATCTGAAAAAAGTGTAAAATCCAGAACGGCAGGACAGGCCATGGAGAACTGGGAGCCTGGTTATGCTGATGGGCGGGATGTAAATTGCCAACAGACACTCGGGAGAAGTGTATGGTGTTTACTGAAACATCTAAAAAACAAAGCAACAGAGCCTAGGGCACTTCCACTTATGGTCCTATAGCTTAGGGAAATTAAAATCAAAAAGACACAGCCACCCCAAAGTTTGGGACGCCTCTGTTTACAAGAACCTCATTTACAGTACAAGTTCAACATAGCAGAAAGTGAAAATTGGATAAAGAAGTTGTGGTATTTACTTACAAAGCAATATCACTCAGCAATGAAATCTATGTCATCAGGTCCTTAGCAGCACAATGAGTGGATTCAGGTATGATGATTCTAACTGAAATAAGTCACACAAAAAGAAACATCATAAGATATCAGTAATACACGGAATGTAACCTTGGCTACACAGGAACTGAATTACAGAACAGAACAGGGTCTCAAATTTAGAAAACCAACTTCTGCTTGCTTAAGGGGCAAGGTGAGTTGGGCTGCTGCATAAAACCAGAGATTGAAATGAGCACAGATAAAGTTCCTTAAGCCAAATATGGAATAGACAAGAGCTACTCCTTGCTCAACGAAATGGACACAACACCGCATATTAAACGCCTAGGAATGTACCTGACTAGTAAGTATCTTAAAACCAATGGATTGCTATGTCTCCAAAAGAGAATCAAGCATGTGTACAGGGGCATAAATGCAGCAGTGATAGGATTGGAGAGGTTCGGTGAGCAAATGAAGACCCTTTGAAGTCATATTGCATGGTACCCATTCCACGGTTTACAACTACCCAGGTTTAAGGTATTCTTCCTTCAGCTAAAACATGCATGTGGAACCCAGAGTATGATCAACCGTGTGAACGGGAGACGTGTTCAAATATGTCTCAGTTTTCGTACCCTGGCACTCGGGTGCAACATTCCAGACGCTTTACTAACACTCTCCCGACTTGGAGAGTCAGTCCCTTTAACCTCCTGTTTGGCCCAGTTTGCAATTTCTGCGGAAGATGAACAGGAATAGCGAGAACCAATGAGAGACTAGCTGGAGGTGTCTGGACGGGCAAATTTAACTCTCATTTCCCACCAGGAAGAGGAATTAACCAAAGGCTCAGCGTGCCGTGCCAGAACCAGATTGGGCCTGAAACCATCCTGCGGTGTTGCGGCCAGGTCACAAGAAAGCGAGTTGAAGAAAGGAGCTCAGGGGCACTGTAATTCACAAACCTGCAGAGTTATAAATGACAGCTATCGTCCAAAAATATACTGCAGTAAGGCTGCCAAGAGGACTTGAAAGTGGGGCAGAATTGCAGGAAACCGATTTCAGGAGGTAGACTGGAATTGCATTGAAAGCATAGGAAAAGAGGCAGAACGTCCACAATGATGCACTTGGCCAAAAAGGGCGTATGCGTTTTTTCCTAAATATATTCAGGTAAAAACGCATACGCCCTTTTTGGCCAACCAAGCAAGCTTGCAAAGGAAATCTGCACTACAATGAAGTCTCACTTCCCCCCGGTCAAAAGGGCCATCTGAAAAAAGTGTAAAATCCAGAAAGGCAGGACAGGCCATGGAGAACTGGGAGCCTTGTTATGCTGATGGGCAGGATGTAAATTGCCAACAGACACTCGGGAGAAGTGTATGGTGTTTCCTGAAACATCCAAAAAAACAAAGCAACAGAGCCTAGGGCACTTCCACTTATGGTCCTATAGCTTAGGGAAATTAAAATCAAAAAGACACAGCCACTCTAGAGTTTGGAACGGCTCTGTTTACAAGAACCTCGTTTACAGTACAAGTTCAAGATCGCAGAAAGTGAAAAATGGATAAAGAAGTTGTGGTATTTACTTACAAAGCAATATCACTCAACAATGAAATCTATGTCATCAGGTCCTTAGCAGCACAATGAGTGGATTCAGGTATGATGATTCTAACTGAAATAAGTCACACAGAAAAAGAAACATCATAAGATATCAGTAATACACGGAATGTAAACTTGGCTACACAGGAACTGAATTACAGAACAGAACAGGGTCTCAAATTTAGAAAACCAACTTCTGCTTGCTTAAGGGTAAAGGTGAGTTGGGGTGCTGCATAAAACCAGAGATTGAAATGAGCACAGATAAGTTCCTTAAGCCAAATATGGAATAGACAAGAGCTACTCCTTGCTCAACGAAATGGACTCAACACCGCATATTAAACGCCTAAGAATGTACCTGACTAGTAAGTATCTTAAAACCTATGGATTGCTATGTCTCCGAAAGAGAATCAAGCGTGTGTACAGGGGCATAAACGCAGCAGTGATAGGATTGGAGAGGTTCGGTGAGCAAATGAAGACCCTTTGAAGTCATATTGCATGGTACCCATTCCACGGGTCTCAACTCTCCAGGTTTAAGGTATTCTTCCTTCAGCTAAAACATGCATGTGGAACCCAGAGTATGATCAACCGTGTGAACAGGAGACGTGTTCAAATATGTCTCAGTTTTCCTCCCCTGGTACTCGGGTGCAACATTCCAGACGCTTTACTAACACTCTCCCCACTTGGAGAGTCAGCGCCTTTAACCTCCTGTTTGGCCCAGTTTGCAATTTCTGCGGAAGATGAACAGGAATAGGGAGAACCAATGAGAGACTAGCTGGAAGGGTCTGGCGGGCAAATTTAACTCTCATTTCCCACCAGGAAGAGGAAATAACCAAAGGCTCAGCATGCCGTGCCGGAACCAGATTGGGCCTGAAGCCATCCTGCGGTGTTGCGGCCAGCTCACAAGAAAGCGAGTTGAAGAAAGGAGCTCAGGGGCACTGTAATTCACAAACCTGCAGAGTTATAAATGACAGCTATCGTCCAAAAATATACTGAAGTAAGGCTGCCAAGAGGACTTGAAAGCGGGGCAGAATTGCAGGAAACCGATTTCAGGAGGTAGACTGGAATTGCATTGAAAGCATAGGAAAAGAGGCAGAACGTCCACAATGATGCACTTGGCCAAAAAGGGCATATGCGTTTTTTCCTAAATATATTCAGGTAAAAACGCATACGCCCTTTTTGGCCAACCAAGCAAGCTTGCAAAGGAAATCTGCACTACAATGAAGTCTCACTTCCCCCCGGTCAAAAGGGCCATCTGAAAAATGTGTAAAATCCAGAAAGGCAGGACAGGCCATGGAGAACTGGGAGCCTTGTTATGCTGATGGGCAGGATGTAAATTGCCAACAGACACTCGGGAGAAGTGTATGGTGTTTCCTGAAACATCCAAAAAAACAAAGCAACAGAGCCTAGGGCACTTCCACTTATGGTCCTATAGCTTAGGGAAATTAAAATCAAAAAGACACAGACACCCCAAAGTTTGGGACGCCTCTGTTTACAAGAACCTCGTTTACAGTAAAGTTCAACATCGCAGAAAGTGAAAAATGGATAAAGAAGTTGTGGTATTTACTAACAAAACAATATCACTCAGCAATGAAATCTATGTCATCAGGCCCTTAGCAGCACAATGAGTGGGTTCAGGTATGATGATTCTAACTGAAATAAGTCACACAGAAAAAGAAACATCATAAGATATCAGTAATACACGGAATGTAAACTTGGCTACACAGGAACTGAATTACAGAACAGAAGAGGGTCTCAAATTTAGAAAACCAACTTCTGCTTGCTTAAGGGTAAAGGTGAGTTGGGGTGCTGCATAAAACCAGAGATTGAAATGAGCACAGATAAACTTCCTTAAGCCAAATATGGAATAGACAAGAGCTACTCCTTGCTCAACGAAATGGACTCAACACCGCATATTAAACCCCTAAGAATGTACCTGACTAGTAAGTATCTTAAAACCTATGGATTTCTATGTCTCCGAAAGAGAAACAAGCATGTGTACAGGGGCATAAACGAGGCAGTTATAGGATTGGAGAGGTTCGGTGAGCAAATGAAGACCCTTTGAAGTCATATTGCATGGTACCCATTCCACGGGTCTCAACTCTCCAGGTTTAAGGTATTCTTCCTTCAGCTAAAACATGCATGTGGAACCCAGAGTATGATCAACCGTGTGAACGGGAGACGTGTTCAAATATGTCTCAGTTTTCCTCCCCTGGTACTCAGGTGCAACATTCCAGACACTTTACTAACACTCTCCCCACTTGGAAGGTCAGTCCCTTTAACCTCCTTTTTGGCCCAGTTTGCAATTTCTGCGGAAGATGAACAGGAATAGGGAGAACCAATGAGAGACTAGCTGGAGGTGTCTGTACGGGCAAATTTAACTCTCATTTCCCACCAGGCAGAGGAAATAACCAAAGGCTCAGAGTGCCGTGCCGGAACCAGATTGGGCCTGAAGCCATCCTGCGGTGTTGCGGCCAGGTCACAAGAAAGCGAGTTGAAGAAAGGAGCTCAGGGGCACTGTAATTCACAAACCTGCAGAGTTATAATTGACAGCTATTGTCCAAAAATATACTGAAGTAAGGCTGCCAAGAGGACTTGAAAGCGGGGCAGAATTGCAGGAAACCGATTTCAGGAGGTAGACTGGAATTGCACTGAAAGCATAGGAAAAGAGGCAGAACGTCCACAATGATGCACTTGGCCAAAAAGAGCGTATGCGTTTTTTCCTGAATATATTCAGGAAAAAACGCATACACCATTTTTGGCCAAGCAAGCAAGCTTGCAAAGGAAATCTGCACTACAATGAAGTCTCACTTCTCCCCGGTCAAAAGGGCCGTCTGAAAAACGTGTAAAATCCAGAAAGGCAGGACAGGCCATGGAGAACTGGGAGCCTTGTTATGCTGATGGGTGGGATGTAAATTGCCAACAGACACTCGGGAGAAGTGTATGGTGTTTCCTGAAACATCTAAAAAACAAAGCAACAGAGCCTAGGGCACTTCCACTTATGGTCCTATAGCTTAGGGAAATTAAAATCAAAAAGACACAGTCACCCCAAAGTTTGGGACGCCTCAGTTTACAAGAACCTCGTTTACATTACAAGTTCAACATCGCAGAAAGTGAAAAATGGATAAAGAACTTGTGGTATTTACTTACAAAGCAATATCACTCAGCAATGAAATCTATGTCATCAGGCCCTTAGCAGCACAATGAGTGGATTCAGGTATGATGATTCTAACTGAAATAAGTCACACAGAAAAAGAAACATCAGAAGATATCAGTAATACATGGAATGTAAACTTGGCTACACAGGAACTGAATTACAGAACAGAACAGGGTCTCAGATTTAGAAAAGCAACTTATGCTTGCTTAAGGGTAAAGGTGAGTTTCGGTGCTGCATAAAACCAGAGATTGAAATGAGCACAGATAAAGTTCCTTAAGCCAAATATGGAATAGACAAGAGCTACTCCTTGATCAACGAAATGGACTCAACACCCCATATTAAACGCCTAAGAATGTACCTGACTAGTAAGTATCTTAAAACCTATGGATTGCTATGTCTCCGAAAGAGAATCAAGCATGTGTACAGGGGCATAAACGCAGCAGTGATAGGATTGGAGAGGTTCGGTGAGCAAATGAAGACCCTTTGAAGTCATATTGCATGGTACCCATTCCACGGGTTTCAACTACCCAGGTTTAAGGTATTCTTCCTTCAGCTAAAACATGCATGTGGAACCTAGAGTATGATCAACCATGTGATCGGGAGGCGTGTTCAAATATGTCTCACTTTTCGTACCCTGGTACACGGTTGCAACATTCCAGACGCTTTACTAACACTCTCCCGACTTGGAGAGTCAGTCCCTTTAACCTCCTGTTTAGCCCAGTTTGCAATTTCTGCGGAAGATGAACAGGAATAGCGAGAACCAATGAGAGACTAGCTGGAGGTGTCTGGACGGGCAAATTTAACTCTCATTTCCCACCAGGAAGAGGAATTAACCAAAGGCTCAGCATGCCGTGCTGGAACCAGATTAGGGCCTGAAGCCATCCTGCGTTGTTGCGGCCAGGTCTCAATAAAGCGAGTTGAAGAAAGGAGCTCAGGGGCACTGTAATTCACAAACCTGCAGAGTTATAAATGACAGCTATCGTCCAAAAATATACAGAAGTAAGGTTGCCAAGAGGACTTGAAAGCGGGGCAGAATTGCAAGAAACAGATTTCAGGAGGTAGACTGGAATTGCATTGAAGGCATAGGAAAAGAGGCAGAATGTCCACAATGATGCACTTGGCCAAAAAGGGCGTATGCGTTTTTTCCTGAATATATTCAGGAAAAAACGCATACGCCCTTTTTGGCCAACCAAGCAAGCTTGCAAAGGAAATCTGCACTACAATGAAGTCTCACTTCCCCCCGGTCAAAAGGGCCATCTGAAAAAAGTGTAAAATCCAGAAAGGCAGGACAGGCCATGGATAACTGGGAGCCTTGTTATGCTGATGTGCAGGATGTAAATTGCCAACAGACACTCGGGACAAGTGTATGGTGTTTCCTGAAACATCCAAAAAAACAAAGCAACAGAGCCTAGGGCACTTCCACTTATGGTCCTATAGCTTAGGGAAATTAAAATCAAAAAGACACAGCCACCCCAAAGTTTGGGACGCCTCTGTTTACAAAAACCTCGTTTACAGCACAAGTTCAACATCGCAGAAAGTGAAAAATGGATAAAGAAGTTGTGGTATTTACTAACAAAGCAATATCACTCAGCAATGAAATCTATGTCATCAGGCCCTTAGCAGCACAATGAGTGGATTCAGGTACGGTGATTCTAACTGAAATAAGTCACACAGAAAAAGACACATCATGAGATATCACTAATACACGGAATGTAAACTTGGCTACACAGGAACTGAATTACAGAACAGAACAGGGTCTCAAATTTAGAAAACCAACTTATGCTTGCTTAAGGGGAAAGGTGAGTTGGGGTGCTGCATAAAACCAGAGATTGAAATGAGCACAGATAAAGTTCCTTCAGCCAAATATGGAATAGACAAGAGCTACACCTTGCTCACCGAAATAGACTCAACACCCCATATTAAACGCCTAAGAATGTACATGACTAGTAAGTATCTTAAAACCTATGGATTTCTATGTCTCCGAAAGAGAATCAAGCGTGTGTATAGGGGCATAAACGCAGCAGTGATAGGACTGGATAGGTTCGGTGAGCAAATGAAGACCCTTTGAAGTCATATTGCATGGTACCCATTCCACGGTTTTCAACTACCCAGTTTTAAGGTATTCTTCCTTCAGCTAAAACATGCATGTGGAACCCAGAGTATGATCAACCGTGTGAACGGGAGACGTGTTCAAATATGTCTCACTTTTCCTCCCCTGGTACTCGGGTGCAACATTCCAGACACTTTACTAACACTCTCCCCACTTGGGTGTTCAGCGCCTTTAACATCCTGTTTGGCCAAGTTTGCAATGTCTGCGGAAGATGAACAGGAATAGGGAGAACCAATGAGAGACTAGCTGGAGGTGTCTGGACGGGCAAATTTAACTCTCATTTCCCACCAGGAAGAGGAATGAACCAAAGGCTCAGCGTGCCGTGCCGGAACCAGATTAGGGTCTGAAGCAATCCTGCGGTGTTGCGGCCAGCACAAAATAAAGAGAGTTATAGAAAGGAGCTCAGGGGCACTGTAATTCACAAACCTGCAGAGTTATAAATGACAGCTATCGTCCAAAAATATACTGAAGTAAGGCTGCCAAGAGGACTTGATAGCGGGGCAGAATTGCAGGAAACCGATTTCAGGAGGTAGACTGGAATTGCATTGAAAGCATAGGAAAAGAGGCAGAACGTCCACAATGATGCACTTGGCCAAAAAGGGCGTATGCGTTTTTTCCTGAATATATTCAGGAAAAAACGCATACGCCCTTTTTGGTCAACCAAGCAAGCTTGCAAAGGAAATCTGCACTACAATGAAGTCTCACTTCCCCCCGGTCAAAAGGGCCATCTGAAAAAAGTGTAAAATCCAGAAAGGCAGGACAGGCCATGGAGAACTGGGAGCCTTGTTATGCTGATGGGCAGGATGTAGATTGCCAACAGACACTCGGGAGAAGTGTATGGTGTTTCCTGAAACATCTAAAAAACAAAGCAGCAGAGCCTAGGGCACTTCCACTTATGGTCCTATAGCTTAGGGAAATTAAAATCAAAAAGACACAGCCACCCCAAAGTTTGGGACGCCTCTGTTTACAAGAACCTCGTTTACAGTACAAGTTCAACATCGCAGAAAGTGAAAAATAGATAAAGAAGTTGTGGTATTTACTTAAAAAGCAATATCACTCAGCAATGAAATCTATGTCATCAGGCCCTTAGCAGCACAATGAGTGGATTCAGGTATGGTGATTCTAACTGAAATAAGTCACACAGAAAAAGAAACATCATAAGATATCAGAAATACATGGAATGTAAACTTGGCTACACAGGAACTGAATTACAGAACAGAACAGGGTCTCAAATTTAGAAAACCAACTTATGCTTGCTTAAGGGGAAAGGTGAGTTGGGGTGCTGCATAAAACCAGAGATTGAAATGAGCACAGATAAAGTTCCTTAAGCCAAATATGGAATAGACAAGAGCTACTCCTTGCTCAACGAATGGACTCAACACCCCATATTAAACGCCTAAGAATGTACCTGACTAGTAAGTATCTTAAAACCTATGGATTGCTATGTCTCCGAAAGAGAATCAAGCATGTGTACAGGGGCACAAACGCAGCAGTGATAGGATTGCAGAGGTTCGGTGAGCAAATGAAGACCCTTTGAAATCATATTGCATGGTTCCCATTCCACGGGTCTCAACTCTCCAGGTTTAAGGTATTCTTCCTTCAGCTAAAACATGCATGTGGAACCCAGAGTATGATCAATCATGTTAACGGGAGACGTGGTCAAATATGTCTCAGTTTTCCTCCCCTGGTACTCGGGTGCAACATTCCAGACACTTTACTAACACTCTCCCCACTTGGAGAGTCAGCGCCTTTAACCTCCTGTTTGGCCCAGTTTGCAATTTCTGTGGAAGATGAACAGGAATTAGGAGAACCCATGAGAGACTAGCTGGAGGTGTCTGGACGGGCAAATTTAACTCTCATTTCCCACCAGGAAGAGGAAATAACCAAAGGCTCAGCGTGCCGTGCCGGAACCAGATTAGGGCCTGAAGCCATCCTGCGGTGTTACGGCCAGCTCAAAAGAAAGCGAGTTGAAGAAAGGAGCTCAGGGGCACTGTAATTCACAAACCTGCAGAGTTATAAATGACAGCTATCGTCCAAAAACAGACTGAAGTAAGGCTGCCAAGAGGACTTGAAAGCGGGGCAGAATCGCAGGAAACCGATTTCAGGAGGTAGACTGGAATTGCATTGAAAGCATAGGAAAAGAGGCAAAACGTCCACAATGATGCACTTGGCCAAAAAGGGCGTATGCGTTTTTTCCTGAATATATTCAGGAAAAAACGCATACGCCCTTTTTGGCCAACCAAGCAAGCTTGCAAAGGAAATCTGCACTACAATGAAGTCTCACTTCCCCCCAGTAAAAAGGGCCATCTGAAAAAAGTGTAAAATCCAGAAAGGCAGGACAGGCCATGGAGAACTGGGAGCCTTGTTATGCTGATGGGCAGGATGTAAATTGCCAACAGACACTCGGGAGAAGTGTATGGTGTTTCCTGAAACATCTGAAAAACAAAGCAACAGAGCCTAGGGCACTTCCACTTACGGTCCTATAGCTTAGGGAAATTAAAAGCAAAACGGCACAGCCACCCTAAAGTTTGGGACGTCTCTGTTTACAAGAACCTCGTTTACAGTACAAGTTCAACATCGCAGAAAGTGAAAAATGGATAAAGAAGTTGTGCTATTTACTTACAAAGCAATATCACTCAGCAATGAAATCTATGTCATCAGGCACTTAGCAGCACAATGAGTGGATTCAGGTATGATGATTCTAACTGAAATAAGTCACACAGAAAAAGAAACATCATAAGATATCAGTAATACACGGAATGTAAACTTGGCTACACAGGAACTGAATTACAGAACAGAACAGGGTCTCAAATTTAGAAAAGCAACTTATGCTTGCTTAAGGGGAAAGGTGAGTTGGGGTGCTGCATAAAACCAGAGATTGAAATGAGCACAGATAAAGTTCCTTAAGCCAAATATGGAATAGACAAGAGCTACTCCTTGCTCAACGAAATGGACTCAACACCGCATATTAAACGCCTAAGAATGTACCTGACTAGTAAGTATCTTAAAACCTATGGATTACTATGTCTCCGAAAGAGAATCAAGCATGTGTACAGGGGCATAAACGCAGCAGTGATAGGATTGGAGAGGTTCGGTGAGCAAATGAAGACCCTTTGAAGTCATATTGCATGGTACCCATTCCACGAGTTTCAACTACCCAGGTTTAAGTAATTCTTCCTTCAGCTAAAACATGCATGTGGAACCTAGAGTATGATCAACCATGTGATCGGGAGACGTGTTCAAATATGTCTCAGGTTTCGTACCCTGGTACTCGGTTGCAACATTCCAGATGCTTTACTAACACTCTCCCGAGTTGGAGAGACAGTCCATTTAAACTCCTGTTTGGCCCAGTTTGCAATTTCTGCGGAAGATGAACAGGAATAGCGAGAACCAATGAGAGACTAGCTGGAGGTGTCTGGACGGGCAAATTTAACTCTCATTTCCCACCAGGAAGAAGAATTAAGCAAAGGCTCAGCGTGCCGTGCCGGAACCAGATTAGGGCCTGAAGCCATCCTGCGGTGTTGCGGCCAGCTCACAAGAAAGCGAGTTGAAGAAAGGAGCTCAGGGGCACTGTAATTCACAAACCTGCAGAGTTATAAATGACAGCTATCGTCCAAAAATATACTGAAGTAAGGCTGCCAAGAGGACTTGAAAGCGGGGCAGAATTGCAGGAAACCGATTTCAGGAGGTAGACTGGAATTGCATTGAAAGCATAGGAAAAGAGGCAGAACGTCCACAATGATGCACTTGGCCAAAAAGGGTGTATGTGTTTTT
This sequence comes from Stenella coeruleoalba, assembly GCF_951394435.1. Classification (NCBI taxonomy): domain Eukaryota; kingdom Metazoa; phylum Chordata; class Mammalia; order Artiodactyla; family Delphinidae; genus Stenella; species Stenella coeruleoalba. Next base: position 1,132,967 of record NW_027646154.1, on the reverse strand, counting down.
TCCTGAATATATTCAGGAAAAAACGCATACGCCCTTTTCGTCCAACCAAGCAACCTTGCAAAGGAAATCTGCACTACAATGAAGTCTCACTTCTCCCCGGTCAAAAGGGCCATCTGAAAAAAGTGTAAAATCCAGAAAGGCAGGACAGGCCATGGAGAACTGGGAGCCTTGTTATGCTGATGGGCGGGATGGAAATTGCCAACAGACACTCGGGAGAAGTGTATGGTGTTTCCTGAAACATCTAAAAAACAAAGCAACAGAGCCTAGGGCACTTCCACTTATGGTCCTATAGCTTAGGGAAATTAAAATCAAAAAGACACAGCCACCCCAAAGTTTGGAAGGCTCTGTTTACAAGAACCTCGTTTACCATACAAGTTCAACATCGCAGAAAGTGAAAAATGGATAAAGAACTTGTGGTATTTACTTACAAAGCAATATCACTCAGCAATGAAATCTATGTCATCAGGCCCTTAGCAGCACAATGAGTGGATTCAGGTATGATGATTCTAACTGAAATAAGTCACACAGAAATAGAAACATCATAAGATATCAGTAATACACGGAATGTAAACTTGGCTACACAGGAACTGAATTACAGAACAGAACAGGGTCTCAAATTTAGAAAACCAACTTCTGCTTGCTTAAGGGGAAAGGTGAGTTGGGGTGCTGCATAAAACCAGAGATTGAAATGAGCACACATAAAGTTCCTTTAGCCAAATATGGAATAGACAAGAGCTACTCCTTGCTCAACGAAATGGACTCAACACCGCATATTAAACGCCTAAGAATGTACCTGACTAGTAAGTATCTTAAAACCTATGGATTGCTATGTCTCTGAAAGAGAATCAAGCATGTGTACAGGGGCATAAATGCAACAGTGATAGTATTGGAGAGGTTCGGTGAGCAAATGAAGACCCTTTGAAGTCATATTGCATGGTACCCATTCCACGGGTTTCAACTACCCAGTTTTAAGATATTCTTCCTTCAGCTAAAACATGCATGTGGAACCTAGAGTATAATCAACCATGTGATCGGGAGATGTGTTCAAATATGTCTCAGTTTTCGTACACTGGTACTCGGGTGCAACATTCCAGACGCTTTACTAACACTCTCCCGACTTGGAGAGTCAGTCCCTTTAACCTCCTGTTTGGCCCAGTTTGCAATTTCTGCGGAAGATGAACAGGAATAACGAGAACCAATGAGAGACTAGCTGGAGGTGTCTGGACGGGCAAATTTAACTCTCATTTCCCACCAGGAAGAGGAATTAACCAAAGGCTCAGTGTGCCGTGCCGGAACCAGATTAGGGCCTGAAGCCATCCTGCGGTGTTGCAGCCAGGTCACAAGAAAGCGAGTTGAAGAAAGGAGCTCAGGGGCACTGTAATTCACAAAACTGCAGAGTTATAAATGACAGCTATCGTCCAAAAATATATTGAAGTAAGGGTGCCAAGAGGACTTGAAAGCGGGGCAGAATTGCAGGAAACCGATTTCAGGAGGTAGACTGGAATTGCATTGAAAGCATAGGAAAAGAGGCAGAGCGTCCACAATGATGCACTTGGCCAAAAAGGGCATATGCCTTTTTTCCTGAATATATTCAGGAAAAAACGCATACGCCATTTTTGGCCAACCAAGCAAGCTTGCAAAGGAAATCTGCACTACAATGAAGTCTCACTTCCCCCCGGTCAAAAGGGCCATCTGAAAAAAGTGTAAAATCCAGAAAGGCAGGACAGGCCATGGAGAACTGGGAGCCTTGTTATGCTGATGGGCGGGATGTAAATTGCCAACAGACACTCGGGACAAGTGTATGGTGTTTCCTGAAACATCTAAAAAACAAAGCAACAGAGCCTAGGGCACTTCAACTTATGGTCCTATAGCTTAGGGAAATTAAAATCAGAAAGACACAGCCACCCCAAAGTTTGGAACGGCTCTGTTTACAAGAATCTCGTTTACCGTACAAGTTCAGTATCACAGAAAGTGAAAAATGGATAAAGAAGTTGTGGTATTTACTTACAAAGCAATATCACTCAGCAATGAAAGCTATGTCATCAGGCCCTTAGCAGCACAATGAGTGGATTCAGGTATGATGATTCTAACTGAAATAAGTCACACAGAAAAAGAAACATCATAAGATATCAGTAATACACGGAATGTAAACTTGGCTACACAGGACCTGAATTCCAAAACAGAACAGGGTCTCAAATTTAGAAAACCAACTTATGCTTGCTTAAGGGGAAAGGTGAGTTGGGATGCTGCATAAAACCAGAGATTGAAATGAGCACAGATAATGTTCCTTAAGCCAAATATGGAATAGACAAGAGCTACTCCTTGCTCAACGAAATGGTCTCAACACCCCATATTAAACGCCTAAGAATATACCTGAGTAGTAAGTATCTTAAAACCTATGGATTGCTATGTCTCCAAAAGAGAATCAAGCGTGTGTACAGCGGCATAAACGCAGCAGTGATAGGATTGGAGAGGTTCGGTGAGCAAATGAAGACGCTTTGAAGTCGTATTGCATGGTACCCATTCCACGGGTCTCAACTCTCCAGGTTTAAGGTATTCTTCCTTCAGCTAAAACATGCATGTGGAACCCAGAGTATGATCAATCGTGTGAACGGGAGACGTGTTCAAATATGTCTCAGTTTTCCTCCCCTGGTACTCGGGTGCAACATTCCAGACGCTTTACTAACACTCTCCCCACTTGGAGAGTCAGCGCCTTTAACCTCCTGTTTGGCCCACTTTGCAATTTCTGTGGAAGATGAACAGGAATAGGGAGAACCAATGAGAGACTAGCTGGAGGTGTCTGGACGGGCAAATTTAACTCTCATTTCCCACCAGGAAGAGGAAATAACCAAAGGCTCAGCGTGCCGTGCCGGAACCAGATTAGGGCCTGTAGCCATCCTGCGGTGTTGCGGCCAGCTCAAAAGAAAGCGAGTTGAAGAAAGGAGCTCAGGGGCACTGTAATTCACAAACCTGCAGAGTTATAAATGACAGCTATCGTCCAAAAATATACTGAAGTAAGGCTGCCAAGAGGACTTGAAAGCGGGGCAGAATTGCAGGAAACTGATTTCAGGAGGTAGACTGGAATTGCATTGAAAGCATAGGAAAAGAGGCAGAACGTCCACAGTGATGCACTTGGCCAAAAAGGGCGTATGCGTTTTTTCCTAAATATATTGAGGAAAAAACGCATACGCCCTTTTTGGCCAACCAAGCAAGCTTGCAAAGGAAATCTGCACTACAGTGAAGTCTCAGTTCCCCCAGGTCAAAAGGGCCATCGGAAAATAGTGTAAAATCCAGAAAGGCAGGACAGGCCATGGAGAACTGGGAGCCTTCTTATGCTGATGGGCGGGATGTAAATTGCCAACAGACACTCGGGAGAAGTGTATGGTGTTTCCTGAAACATCTAAAAAACAAAGCAACAGAGCCTAGGGCAAGTCCACTTATGGTCCTATAGCTTAGGGAAATTAAAATCAAAACGGCACAGCCACCCCAAAGTTTGGGACGCCTCTGTTTACAAGAACCTCGTTTACAGTACAAGTTCAACATCGCAGAAAGTGAAAAATGGATAAAGAAGTTGTGGTATTTACATACAAAGCAATATCACTCAGCAATGAAATCTATGTCATCAGGCCCTTAGCAGCACAATGAGTGGATTCAGGTATGATGATTCTAACTGAAATAAGTCACACAGAAAAAGAAACTTCATAAGATATCAGTAATACACAGAATGTAAACTGGGCTACCCAGGAACTGAATTACAGAACAGAACAGGGTCACAAATTGAGAAAACCAACTTATGCTTGCTTAAGGGGAAAGGTGAGTTGGGGTGCTGCATAAACCAGAGATTGAAATGAGCACAGATAAAGTTCCTTAAGCCAAATATGGAATAGACAAGAGCTACTCCTTGCTCAACGAAATGGACTCAACACCCCATATTAAACGCCTAAGGATGTACCTGACTAGTAAGTATCTTAAAACCTATGGATTGCTATGTCTCTGAAAGAGAATCAAGCATGTGTACAGGGATTGGAGAGGTTCGGTGAGCAAGTGAAGACCCTTTGAAGTCATATTGCATGGTACCCATTACACGGGTCTCAACTCTCCAGATTTAAGGTATTCTTCCTTCAGCTAAAACATGCATGTGAAACCCAGAGTATGATCAACCGTGTGAACGGGAGACGTGTTCAAATATGTCTCAGATTTCCTCCCCTGGTACTCGGGTGCAACATTCCAGATGCTTTACTAACACTCTCCCCACTTGGAGAGTCAGCGCCTTTAACCTCCTGTTTGGCCCAGTTTGCAATTTCTGCGGAAGATGAACAGGAATAGGGAGAACCAATGAGAGACTAGCTGGAGGTGTCTGGACGGGCAAATTTAACTCTCATTTCCCACCAGGAAGAGGAAATAACCAAAGGCACAGCGTGCCGTGCCAGAACCAGATTAGGGCCTGAAGCCATCCTGCGGTGTTGCGGCCAGGTCACAAGAAAGCGAGTTGAAGAAAGGAGCTCAGGGGCACTGTAATTCACAAACCTGCAGAGTTGTAAATGACAGCTATCGTCCAAAAATATACTGAAGTAAGGCTGCCAAGAGGACTTGAAAGCGGGGCAGAATTGCAGGAAACTGATTTCAGGAGGTAGACTGGAATTGCATTGAAAGCATAGGAAAAGAGGCAGAACGTCCACAATGATGCACTTGGCCAAAAAGGGCGTATGCGTTTTTTCCTGAATATATTCAGGAAAAAACGCATACGCCCTTTTTGGCCAACCAAGCAAGCTTGCAAAGGAAATCTGCACTACAATGAAGTCTCACTTCCCCCCGGTCAAAAAGGCCATCTGAAAAAAGTGTAAAATCCAGAAAGGCAGGACAGGCCATGGAGAACTGGGAGCCTTGTTATGCTGATGGGCGGGATGTAAATTGCCAACAGACACTCGGGACAAGTGTATGGTGTTTACTGAAACACCTAAGAAACAAAGCAACAGAGCCTAGGGCACTTCCACTTATGGTCCTATAGCTTAGGGAAATTAAAATCAAAAAGACACAGACACCCCAAAGTTTGGGACGCCTCTGTTTACAAGAACCTCGTTTACAGTACAAGTTCAACATCGCAGAAAGTGACAGATGGATAAAGAAGTTGTGGTATTTACTTACAAAGCAATATCACTCAGCAATGAAATCTATGTCATCAGGCCCTTAGCAGCACAATGAGTGGATTCAGGTATGATGATTCTAACTGAAATAAGTCACACAGAAAAAAAACATCATAAGATATCAGTAATACACGGAATGTAAACTTGGCTACACAGGAACTGAATTACAGAACAGAACAGGGTCTCAAATTTAGAAAACCAACTTATGCTTGCTTAAGGGGAAAGGTGAGTTGGGGTGCTGCATAAAACCAGAGATTGAAATGAGCACAGATAAAGTTCCTTAAGCCAAATATGGAATAGACAAGAGCTACTCCTTGCTCAACGAAATGGACTCAACACCGCATATTAAACGCCTAAGAATGTACCTGACTAGTAAGTATCTTAAAACCTATGGATTGCTATGTCTCCAAAAGAGAATCAAGCATGTGTACAGGGGCATAAACGCAGCAGTGATAGGATTGGAGAGGTTCGGTGAGCAAATGAAGACCCTTTGAAGTCATATTGCATGGTACCCATTCCACTGGTCTCAACTCTCCAGGTTAAAGTATTCTTCCTTCAGCTAAAACATGCATGTGGAACCCAGAGTATGAACAACCGTGTGAACGGGAGACGTGTTCAAATATGTCTCAGTTTTCGTACCTGGTACTCGGGTGCAACATTCCAGATGCTTTACTAACATTCTACCCACTTGGAGAGTCAGCGCCTTTAACCTCCTGTTTGGCCCAGTTTGCAATTTCTGTGGAAGATGAACAGGAATAGGGAGAACCAATGAGAGACTAGCTGGAGGTGTCTGGACGGGCAAATTTAACTGTCATTTCCCACCAGGAAGAGGAAATAACCAAAGGCTCAGCGTGCCGTGCCGGAACCAGATTAGGGCCTGAAGCCATCCTGCGGTGTTGCGGCCAGGTCACAAGAAAGCGAGTTGAAGAAAGGAGCTCAGGGGCACTGTAATTCACAAACCTGCAGAGTTATAAATGACAGCTATCGTCCAAAAATATACTGAAGGAAGGCTGCCAAGAGGACTTGAAAGCGGGGAAGAATTGTAGGAAACCGATTTCAGGAGGTAGACTGGAATTGCACTGAAAGCATAGGAAAAGAGGCAGAGCGTCCACAATGATGCACTTGGCCAAAAAGGGTGTATGCGTTTTTTCCTGAATATATTGAGGAAAAAACGCATACGCCCTTTTTGGCCAACCAAGCAAGCTTGCAAACGAAATCTGCACTACAATGAAGTCTCACTTCCCCTCGGTCAAAAGGGCCACCTGAAAAAAGTGTAAAATCCAGAAAGGCAGGACAGGCCATGGAGACCTGGGAGCCTTGTTATGCTGATGGGCGGGATGTAAATTGCCAACAGACACTCGGGAGAAGTGTATGGTGTTTCCTGAAACATCTAAAAAACAAAGCAACAGAGCCTAGGGCAACTCCACTTATGGTCCTATAGCTTAGGGAAATTAAAATCAAAAAGACACAGCCACCCCAAAGTTTGGGACGCCTCTGTTTACAAGAACCTCGTTTACAGTACAAGTTCAACATCGCAGAAAGTGAAAAATGGATAAAGAAGTTGTGGTATTTACTTACAAAACAATATCACTCAGCAATGAAATCTATGTCATCAGGCCCTTAGCAGCACAATGAGTGGATTCAGGTATGATGATTCTAACTGAAATAAGTCACACAGAAAAAGAAACATCATAAGATATCAGTAATACACGGAATGTAAACTTGGCTACACAGGAACTGAATTACAGAACAGAACAGGGTCTCAAATTTAGAAAACCAACTTATGCTTGCTTAAGGGGAAAGGTGAGTTGGGGTGCTGCATAAAACCAGAGATTGAAATGAGCACAGATAAAGTTCCTTAAGCCAAATATGGAATAGACAAGAGCTACTCCTTGCTCAACGAAATGGACTCAACACCGCATATTAAACGCCTAAGAATGTACCTGACTAGTACGTACCTTAAAACCTATGGATTGCTATGTCTCCAAAAGAGAATCAAGCATGTGTACAGGGGCATAAACGCAGCAGTGATAGGATTGGAGAGGTTCGGTGAGCAAATGAAGACCCTTTGAAGTCATATTGCATGGTACCCATTCCACTGGTCTCAACTCTCCAGGTTAAAGTATTCTTCCTTCAGCTAAAACATGCATGTGGAACCCAGAGTATGAACAACCGTGTGAACGGGAGACGTGTTCAAATATGTCTCAGTTTTCGTACCTGGTACTCGGGTGCAACATTCCAGATGCTTTACTAACACTCTACCCACTTGGAGAGTCAGCGCCTTTAACCTCCTGTTTGGCCCAGTTTGCAATTTCTGTGGAAGATGAACAGGAATAGGGAGAACCAATGAGAGACTAGCTGGAGGTGTCTGGACGGGCAAATTTAACTGTCATTTCCCACCAGGAAGAGGAAATAACCAAAGGCTCAGCGTGCCGTGCCGGAACCAGATTAGGGCCTGAAGCCATCCTGCGGTGTTGCGGCCAGCTCAAAAGAAAGCGAGTTGAAGAAAGGAGCCCAGGGGCACTGTAATTCACAAACCTGCAGAGTTATAAATGACAGCTATCGTCCAAAAATATACTGAAGTAAGGCTGCCAAGAGGACTTGAAAGCGGGGAAGAATTGTAGGAAACCGATTTCAGGAGGTAGACTGGAATTGCACTGAAAGCATAGGAAAAGAGGCAGAGCGTCCACAATGATGCACTTGGCCAAAAAGGGTGTATGCGTTTTTTCCTGAATATATTGAGGAAAAAACGCATACGCCCTTTTTGGCCAACCAAGCAAGCTTGCAAACGAAATCTGCACTACAATGAAGTCTCACTTCCCCCCGGTCAAAAGGGCCACCTGAAAAAAGTGTAAAATCCAGAAAGGCAGGACAGGCCATGGAGACCTGGGAGCCTTGTTATGCTGATGGGTGGGATGTAAATTGCCAACAGACACTCGGGAGAAGTGTATGGTGTTTCCTGAAACATCTAAAAAACAAAGCAACAGAGCCTAGGTCACTTCCACTTATGGTCCTATAGCTTAGGGAAATTAAAATCAAAAAGACACAGCACACCAAATTTTGGGACGGCACTGTTTACAAGATCCTCGTTTACCGTACAAGTTCAATATCACAGAAAGTGAAAAATGGATAAAGAACTTGTGGTACTTACGTACAATGCAGTATCACTCAACAATGAAATCTATGTTATCAGGCCCGTAGCAGCATAATGAGTGGATTCAGGTACGATGATTCTAACTGAAATAAGTCACACAGAAAAAGAAACATCATAAGATATCACTAATACACGGAATGTAAACTTGGCTACACAGGAACTGAATTCCAAAACAGAACAGGGTCTCAAATTTAGAAAACCAACTTATGCTTGCTTAAGGGGAAAGGTGAGTTGGGGTGCTGCATAAAACCAGAGATTGAAATGAGCACAGATAAAGTTCCTTAAGCCAAATATGGAATAGACAAGAGCTACTCCTTGCTCAACGAAATGGACTCAACACCCCATATTAAACGCCTAAGAATATACCTGAGTAGTAAGTATCTTAAAACCTATGGATTGCTATGTCTCCAAAAGAGAATCAAGCGTGTGTACAGCGGCATAAACGCAGCAGTGATAGGATAGGAGAGGTTCGGTGAGCAAATGAAGACGCTTTGAAGTCATATTGCATGGTACCCATTCCACGGGTCTCAACTCTCCAGGTTTAAGGTATTCTTCCTTCAGCTAAAACATGCATGTGGAACCCAGAGTATGATCAATCATGTGAACAGGAGACGTGTTCAAATATGTCTCAGTTTTCCTCCCCTGGTACTCTGGTGCAACATTCCAGACGCTTTACTAACACTCTCCCCACTTGGAGAGTCAGCGCCTTTAACCTCCTGTTTGGCCCAGTTTGCAATTTCTGCGGAAGATGAACAGGAATAGGGAGAACCAATGAGAGACTAGCTGGAGGTGTCTGGACGGGCAAATTTAACTCTCATTTCCCACCAGGAAGAGGAAATAACCAAAGGCTCAGCGTGCCGTGCCGGAACCAGATTAGGGCCTGAAGCCATCCTGCGGTGTTGCGGCCAGGTCACAAGAAAGCGAGTTGAAGAAAGGAGCTCAGGGGCACTGTAATTCACAAACCTGCAGAGTTATAAATGACAGCTATCGTCCAAAAATATACTGAAGTAAGCCTGCCAAGAGGACTTGAAAGCGGGGCAGAATTGCAGGAAACCGATTTCAGGAGGTAGACTGGAATTGCATTGAAAGCATAGGAAAAGAGGCAGAACGTCCACAATGATGCACTTGGCCAAAAAGGGCGTATGCGTTTTTTCCTGAATATATTCAGGAAAAAACGCATACGCCCTTTTTGGCCAACAAAGCAAGCTTGCAAAGGAAATCTGCACTACAATGAAGTCTCACTTCCCCCCAGTCAAAAGGGTCATCTGAAAATAGTGTAAAATCCAGAAAGGCAGGACAGGCCATGGAGAACTGGGAGCCTTGTTATGCTGATGGGCGGGATGTAAGTTGCCAACAGACACTCGGGAGAAGTGTATGGTGTTTCCTGAAACATCTAAAAAACAAAGCAACAGAGCCTAGGGCACTTCCACTTATGGTCCTATAGCTTAGGGAAATTAAAATCAAAAAGACACAGCCACCCCAAAGATTGGGACGCCTCTGTTTACAAGAACCTCGCATACCGTACAAGTTCAATATCACAGAAGGTGAAAAATGGATAAAGAACTTGTGGTATTTACTTACAAAACAATATCACTCAGCAATGATATCTATGTCATCAGGCCCTTAGCAGCACAATGAGTGGATTCAGGTATGATGATTCTAACTGAAATAAGTCACACAGAAAAAGAAACATCATAAGATATCAGTAACACACGGAATGTAAACTTGGCTACACAGGAACTGAATTACAGAACAGAACAGGGTCTCAAATTTAGAAAACCAACTTATGCTTGCTTAAGGGGAAAGGTGAGTTGGAGTGCTGCATAAAACCAGAGATTGAAATGAGCACAGATAAAGTTCCTTAAGCCAAATATGGAATAGACAAGAGCTACTCCTTGCTCAACGAAATGGACTCAACACCCCATATTAAACGCCTAAGAATATACCTGAGTAGTAAGTATCTTAAAACCTATGGATTGCTATGTCTCCAAAAGAGAATCAAGCGTGTGTACAGCGGCATAAACGCAGCAGTGATAGGATTGGAGAGGTTCGGTGAGCAAATGAAGACGCTTTGAAGTCATATTGCATGGTACCCATTCCACGGGTCTCAACTCTCCAGGTTTAAGGTATTCTTCCTTCAGCTAAAACATGCATGTGGAACCCAGAGTATGATCAATCATGTGAACAGGAGACGTGTTCAAATATGTCTCAGTTTTCCTCCCCTGGTACTCGGGTGCAACATTCCAGACGCTTTACTAACACTCTCCCCACTTGGAGAGTCAGCGCCTTTAACCTCCTGTTTGGCCCAGTTTGCAATTTCTGCGGAAGATGAACAGGAATAGGGAGAACCAATGAGAGACTAGCTGGAGGTGTCTGGACGGGCAAATTTAACTCTCATTTCCCACCAGGAAGAGGAAATAACCAAAGGCTCAGCGTGCCGTGCCGGAACCAGATTAGGGCCTGAAGCCATCCTGCGGTGTTGCGGCCAGCTCAAAAGAAAGCGAGTTGAAGAAAGGAGCTCAGGGGCACTGTAATTCACAAACCTGCAGAGTTATAAATGACAGCTATCGTCCAAAAATATACTGAAGTAAGGCTGCCAAGAGGACTTGAAAGCGGGGCAGAATTGCAGGAAACTGATTTCAGGAGGTAGACTGGAATTGCATTGAAAGCATAGGAAAAGAGGCAGAACGTCCACAATGATGCACTTGGCCAAAAAGGGCGTATGCGTTTTTTCCTGAATATATTCAGGAAAAAACGCATACTCCCTTTTTGGCCAACCAAGCAAGCTTGCAAAGGAAATCTGCACTACAATGAAGTCTCACTTCCCCCCAGTGAAAAGGGCCATCTGAAAAAAGTGTAAAATCCAGAAAGGCAGGACAGGCCATGGAGAACTGGGAGCCTTGTTATGCTGATGGGCGGGATGTAAATTGCCAACAGACACTCGGGAGAAGTGTATGGTGTTTCCTGAAACATCTGAAAAACAAAGCAACAGAGCCTAGGGCAAGTCCACTTATGGTCCTATAGCTTAGGGAAATTAAAATCAAAACGGCACAGCCACCCCAAAGTTTGGGACGCCTCTGTATACAAGAACCTCGTTTACAGTACAAGTTCAACATCGCAGAAAGTGAAAAATGGATAAAGAAGTTGTGGTATTTACTTACAAAGCAATATCACTCAGCAATGAAATCTATGTCATCAGGCCCTTAGCAGCACAATGAGTGGATTCAGGTATGATGATTCTAACTGAAATAAGTCACACAGAAAAAGAAACATCATAAGATATCAGTAATACACGGAATGTAAACTTGGCTACACAGGAACTGAATTACAGAACAGAACAGGGTCTCAAATTTAGAAAACCAACTTATGCTTGCTTAAGGGGAAAGGTGAGTTGGGGTGCTGCATAAAACCAGAGATTGAAATGAGCACAGATAAAGTTCCTTAAGCCAAATATGGAATAGACAAGAGCTACTCCTTGCTCAACGAAATGGACTCAACACCGCATATTAAACGCCTAAGAATGTACCTGACTAGTAAGTATCTTAAAACCTATGGATTGCTATGTCTCCGAAAGAGAATCAAGCGTGTGTACAGGGGCATAAACGCAGCAGTGATAGGATTGGAGAGGTTCGGTGAGCAAATGAAGACCCTTTGAACCGAATATATTCAGGAAAAAACGCATACGCACTTTTTGGCCAACCAAGCAATCTTGCAAAGGAAATCTGCACTACAATGAAGTCTCACTTCCCCCCGGTCAAAATGGTCACCTGAAAAAAGTGTAAATTCCAGAAAGGCAGGACAGGCCATGGAGAACTGGGAGCCTTGTTATGCTGATGGGCGGGATGTAAATTGCCAACAGACACTCTGGAGTAGTGTATGGTGTTTCCTGAAACATCTAAAAGACAAAGCATCAGAGCCTAGGGTACTTCCACTTATGGTCCTATAGCTTAGGGAAATTAAAATCAAAAAGACACAGCCACCCCAAAGTTTGGGACGGCTCTGTTTACAAGAACCTCGTTTACAGTACAAGTTCAACATTGCAGAAAGTGAAAAATGGATAAAGAACGTGTGGTATTTACTTACAAAGCAATATCACTCAGCAATGAAATCTATGTCATCAGGCCTATAGAAGCACAATGAGTGGATTCAGGTATGATGATTCTAACTGAAATAAGTCACACAGAAAAAGAAACATCATAAGATATCAGTAATACACGGAATGTAAACTTGGCTACACAGGAACTGAATTCCAAACCAGAACAGTGTCTCAAATTTAGAATACCAACTTATGCTTGCTTAAGGGTTAAGGTGAGTTGGGGTGCTGCATAAAACCAGAGATTGAAATGAGCACAGATAAAGTTCCTTAAGCCAAATATGGAATAGATAAGAGGTACTCCTTGCTCAACGAAATGGACTCAACACCCCATATTAAACGCCTAAGAATGTACCTGACTAGTAAGTATCTTAAAACCTATGGATTGCTATGTCTCCGAAAGAGAATCAAGCATGTGTACAGGGGCATAAACGCAGCAGTGATAGGATTGGAGAGGTTCGGTGAGCAAATGAAGACCCTTTGAAGTCATATTGCATGGTACCCATTCCACGGGTCTCAACTCTCCAGGTTTAAGGTATTCTTCCTTCAGCTAAAACATGCATGTGGAACCTAGAGTATGATCAACCATGTGATCGGGAGACGTGTTGAAATATGTTTCAGTTTTCATACCCTGGTACTCGGGTGCAACATTCCAGTCGCTTTACTAACACTCTCCCGACTTGGAGAGTCAGTCCCTTTAACCTCCTGTTTGGCCCAGTTTACAATTTCTGTGGAAGATGAACAGGAATAGCGAGAACCAATGAGAGACTAGCTGGAGGTGTCTGGACGGGCAAATTTAACTCTCATTTCCCACCAGGAAGAGGAAATAACGAAAGGCTCAGCGTGCCGTGCCGGAACCAGATTAGGGCCTGAAGCCATCCTGCGGTGTTGCGGCCAGGTCACAAGAAAGCGAGTTGAAGAAAGGAGCTCAGGGGCACTGTAATTCACAAACATGCAGAGTTATAAATGACAGCTATCGTCCAAAAATATACTGAAGTAAGCCTGCCAAGAGGACTTGAAAGAGGGGCAGAATTGCAGGGAACCGATTTCAGGAGGTAGACTGGAATTGCATTGAAAGCATAGGAAAAGAGGCAAAACGTCCACAATGATGCACTTGGCCAAAAAGGGCGTATCTGTTTTTTCCTGAATATATTCAGGAAAAAATGCATACGCACTTTTTGGCCAACCAAGGAAACTTGCAAAGGAAATCTGCACTACAATGAACTCTCACTTCCCCCCAGTGAAAAGGGCCATCTGAAAAAAGTGTAAAATCCAGAAAGGCAGGACAGGCCATGGAGAACTGGGAGCCTTGTTATGCTGATGGGCGGGATGTAAATTGCCAACAGCCACTGGGGAGAAGTGTATGGAGTTTCCTGAAACATCTAAAAAACAAAGCAACAGAGCCTAGGGCACTTCCACTTATGGTCCTATAGCTTAGGGAAATTAAAATCAAAAAGACACTGCCACCCCAAAGTTTGGGACGCCTCTGTTTACAAGAACCTCGTTTACCGTACAAGTTCAATATCACAGAAAGTGAAAAATGGGTAAAGAACTTGTGGTACTTACGTACAATGCAGTATCACTCAGCAATGAAATCTATGTCATCAGGCCCGTAGAAGCATAATGAGTGGATTCAGGTACGATGATTCTAACTGAAATAAGTCACACAGAAAAAGAAGCATCATAAGATATCACTAATACACGGAATGTAAACTTGGCTACAAAGGAACTGAATTCCAAAACAGACCAGGGTCTCAAATTTAGAAAACCAACTTATGCTTGCTTAAGGGGAAAGGTGAGTTGGGGTGCTGCATAAAACCAGAGATTGAAATGAGCACAGATAAAGTTCCTTAAGCCATATATGGAATAGACAAGAGCTACTCCTTGCTCAACGAAATGGACTCAACACCCCATATTAAATGCCTAAGAATGTACCTGACTAGAAAGTATCTTAAAACCTATGGATTGCTATGTCTCCAAAAGAGAATCTATCGTGTGTACAGGGGCATAAACGCAGCACTGATAGGATTGGAGAGGTTCGGTGAGCAAATGAAGACCCTTTGTAGTCATATTGTATGGCACCCATTCCACGGGTCTCAACTCTCCAGGTTTAAGGTATTCTTCCTTCAGCTAAAACATGCATGTGGAACCCAGAGTATGATCAACCGTGTGAACGGGAGACGTGTTCAAATATGTCTCAGTTTTCCTCCCCTGGTACTCGGGTGCAACATTCCACACGCTTTACTAACCATCTCCCCACATGGAGAGTCAGCGCCTTTAACCTCCTGTTTGGCCCAGTTTGCAATTTCTGCGGAAGATGAACAGGAATAGCGAGAACCAATGAGAGACTAGCTGGAGGTGTCTGGACGGGCAAATTTTACTCTCATTTCCCACCAGGAAGAGGAATTAACCAAAGGCTCAGCGTGCCGTGCCGGAACCAGATTAGGGCCTGAAGCCATCCTGCGGTGTTGCGGCCAGGTCACAAGAAAGCGAGTTGAAGAAAGGAGCTCAGGGGCACTGTAATTCACAAACCTGCAGAGTTATAAATGACAGCTCTCGTCCAAAAATATACTGAAGTAAGGCTGCCAAGAGGACTTGAAAGCAGGGCAGAATTGCAGGAAACCGATTTCAGGAGGTAGACTGGAATTGCACTGAAAGCATAGGAAAAGAGGCAGAACGTCCACAATGATGCACTTGGCCAAAAAGGGCGTATGCGTTTTTTCCTGAATATATTCAGGAAAAAACGCATACGCCCTTTTTGGCCAACCAAGCAAGCTTGCAAAGGAAATCTGCTCTACAATGAAGTCTCACTTCCCCCCGGTCAAAAGGGCCATCTGAAAAAAGTGTAAAATCCAGAAAGGCAGGACAGGCCATGGAGTACTGGGAGCCTTGTTATGCTGATGGGCGGGATGTAAATTGCCAACAGACACTCGGGAGAAGTGTATGGTGTTTCCTGAAACATCTAAAAAACAAAGCAACAGAGCCTAGGGCACTTCCACTTATGGTCCTATAGCTTAGGGAAATTAAAATCAAAAAGACAGAGCCACCCCAAAATTTGGGATGCCTCTGTTTACAAGAACCTCGTATACCGTACAAGTTCAATATCACAGAAAGTGAAAAATGGATAAAGAACTTGTGGTACTTACGTACAATGCAGTATCACTCAGCAATGAAATCTATGTCATCAGGCCCATAGCAGCATAATGAGTGGATTCAGGTACGATGATTCTAACTGAAATAAGTCACACAGAAAAAGAAACATCATAAGATATCACTAATACACGGAATGTAAACTTGGCTACACAGGAACAGAATTCCACAACAGAACAGGGTCTCAAATTTAGAAAACCAACTTTTGCTTGCTTAAGGGGAAAGGTGAGTTGGGGTGCTGCATAAAACCAGAGATTGAAATGAGCACAGATAAAGTTCCTTAAGCCAAATATGGAATAGACAAGAGCTACTCCTTGCTCAACGAAATGGACTCAACACCGCATATTAAAGGCCTAAGAATGTACCTGACTAGTAAGTATCTTAAAACCTATGGATTGCTATGTCTCCGAAAGAGAATCAAGCATGTGTACAGGGGCATAAACGCAGCAGTGATAGGATTGGAGAGGTTCGGTGAGCAAATGAAGACCTTTGAAGTCATGTTGCATGGTACCCATTCCACGGGTTTCAACTACCCAGGTTTAAGGTATTCTTCCTTCAGCTAAAACATGTATGTGGAACCTAGAGTATGATCAACCATGTGATCGGGAGACGTGTTCAAATATGTCTCAGTTTTCGTACCCTGGTACTCGGGTGCAACATTCCAGACGCTTTCCTAACACTCTCCCGACATGGAGAGTCAGTCCCTTTAACCTCCTGTTTGGCCCAGTTTGCAATTTCTGCGGAAGATGAACAGGAATAGCGAGAACAAATGAGAGACTAGCTGGAGGTGTCTGGACGGGCAAATTTTACTCTCATTTCCCACCAGGAAGAGGAATTAACCAAAGGCTCAGCGTGCCGTGCCGGAACCAGATTAGGGCCTGAAGCCATCCTGCGGTGTTGCGGCCAGGTCACAAGAAAGCGAGTTGAAGAAAGGAGCTTAGGGGCACTGTAATTCACAAACCTGCAGAGTTATAAATGACAGCTCTCGTCCAAAAATATACTGAAGTAAGGCTGCCAAGAGGACTTGAAAGCAGGGCAGAATTGCAGGAAACCGATTTCAGGAGGTAGACTGGAATTGCACTGAAAGCATAGGAAAAGAGGCAGAACGTCCACAATGATGCACTTGGCCAAAAAGGGCGTATGCGTTTTTTCCTGAATATATTCAGGAAAAAACGCATACGCCCTTTTTGGCCAACCAAGCAAGCTTGCAAAGGAAATCTGCTCTACAATGAAGTCTCACTTCCCCCCGGTCAAAAGGGCCATCTGAAAAAAGTGTAAAATCCAGAAAGGCAGGACAGGCCATGGAGTACTGGGAGCCTTGTTATGCTGATGGGCGGGATGTAAATTGCCAACAGACACTCGGGAGAAGTGTATGGTGTTTCCTGAAACATCTAAAAAACAAAGCAACAGAGCCTAGGGCACTTCCACTTATGGTCCTATAGCTTAGGGAAATTAAAATCAAAAAGACAGAGCCACCCCAAAATTTGGGATGCCTCTGTTTACAAGAACCTCGTATACCGTACAAGTTCAATATCACAGAAAGTGAAAAATGGATAAAGAACTTGTGGTACTTACGTACAATGCAGTATCACTCAGCAATGAAATCTATGTCATCAGGCCCATAGCAGCATAATGAGTGGATTCAGGTATGATGATTCTAACTGAAATAAGTCACACAGAAAAAGAAACATCATAAGATATCACTAATACACGGAATGTAAACTTGGCTACACAGGAACTGAATTCCAAAACAGAACAGGGTTTCAAATTTAGAAAACCAACATATGCTTGCTTAAGGGGAAAGGTGAGTTGGGGTGCTGCATAAAACCAGAGATTAAAATGAGCACAGATAAAGTTCCTTAAGACAAATATGGAATAGACAAGAGCTACTCCTTGCTCAACGAAATGGACTCAACACCCCATATTAAACGCCTAAGAATGTACCTGACTAGTAAGTATCTTAAAACCTATGGATTGCTATGTCTCCGAAACAGAATCAAGCATGTTTACAGGGGCATAAACGCAGCAGTGATAGGATTGGAGAGGTTCGGTGAGCAAATGAAGACCCTTTGAAGTCACATTGCATGGTACCCATTCCACGGGTTTCAACTACTCAGGTTTAAGGTATTCTTCCTTCAGCTAAAACATGCATGTGGAACCTAGAGTATGATCAACCATGTGATCGGGAGACATGTTCAAATATGTCTCAGTTTTTGTACCCTGGTACTCGGGTGCAACATTTCAGACGCTTTACTAACACTCTCCCGACTTGGAGAGTCAGTCCCTTTAACCTCCTGTTTGGCCCAGTTTGCAATTTCTGTGGAAGATGAACAGGAATAGCGAGAACCAATGAGAGACTAGCTGGAGGTGTCTGGACGGGCAAATTTAACTCTCATTTCCCACCAGGAAGAGGAATTATCCAAAAGCTCAGCGTGCCGTGCCGGAACCAGATTAGGGCCTGAAGCCATCCTGCGGTGTTGCGGCCAGGTCACAAGAAAGCGAGTTGAAGAAAGGAGCTCAGGGGCACTGTAATTCACAAACCTGCAGAGTTATAAATGACAGCTCTCGTCCAAAAATATACTGAAGTAAGGCTGCCAAGAGGACTTGAAAGCGGGGCAGAATTGCAGGAAACCGATTTCAGGAGGTAGACTGGAATTGCATTGAAAGCATAGGAAAAGAGGCAGAATGTCCACAATGATGCACTTGGCCAAAAAGGGCGTATGCGTTTTTTCCTGAATATATTCAGGAAAAAACGCATACGCGCTTTTTGGCCAACCAAGCAAACTTGCAAAGGAAATCTGCACTACAATGAAGTCTCACTTCCCCCCGGTCAAAAGGGCCATCTGAAAAAAGTGTAAAATCCAGAAAGGCAGGACAGGCCATGGAGAACTGGGAGCCTTGTTATGCTGATGGGCGGGATGTAAATTGCCAACAGCCACTCGGGAGAAGTGTATGGTGTTTCCTGAAACATCTAAAAAACAAAGCAACAGAGCCTAGGGCACTTCCACTTATGGTCCTATAGCTTAGGGAAATTAAAATCAAAAAGACACAGCCACCCCAAAGTTTGGGACGCCTCTGTTTACAAGAACCTCGTTTACAGTACAAGTTCAACATCGCAGAAAGTGAAAATTGGATAAAGAAGTTGTGGTATTTACTAACAAAGCAATATCACTCAGCAATGAAATCTATGTCATCAGGCCCTTAGCAGCACAATGAGTGGATTCAGGTATGATGATTCTAACTGAAATAAGTCACACAGAAAAAGAAACATCATAAGATATCACTAATACACGGAATGTAAACTTGGCTACACTGGAACTGAATTACAGAACAGAACAGGGTCTCAAATTTAGAAAACCAACTTATGATTGCTTAAGGGGAAAGGAGAGTTGGGTTGCTGCATAAAACCAGAGATTGAAATGAGCACAGATAAAGTTCCTTAAGCCAAATATGGAATAGACAAGAGCTACTCCTTGCTCAACGAAATGGACTCAACACCGCATATTAAACGCCTAAGAATGTACCTGACTAGTAAGTATCTTAAAACCTATGGATTGCTATGTCTCCGAAAGAGAATCAAGCGTGTGTACAGGGGCATAAACGCAGCAGTGATAGGATTGGAGAGGTTCGGTGAGCCAATGAAGACCCTTTGAACCGAATATATTCAGGAAAAAACGCATACGCACTTTTTGGCCAACCAAGCAAGCTTGCAAAGGAAATCTGCACTACAATGAAGTCTCACTTCCCCCCGGTCAAAAGGGCCATCTGAAAAAAGTGTAAAATCCAGAAAGGCAGGACAGGCCATGGAGAACTGGGAGCCTTGTTATGCTGATGGGCAGGTTGTAAATTGCCAACAGACACTCGGGAGAAGTGTGTGGTGTTTCCTGACACATCCAAAAAAACAAAGCAACAGAGCCTAGGGCACTTCCACTTATGGTCCTATAGCTTAGGGAAATTAAAATCAAAAAGACACAGCCACCCCAAAGTTTGGGACGCCTCTGTTTACAAGAACCTCGTTTACAGTACAAGTTCAACATCGCAGAAAGTGAAAAATGGATAAAGAAGTTGTGGTATTTACTAACAAAGCTATATCACTCAGCAATAAAATCTATGTCATCAGGCCCTTAGCAGCACAATGAGTGGATTCAGGTATGATGATTCTAACTGAAATAAGTCACACAGAAAAAGAAACATCAAAAGATATCACTAATACACGGAATGTAAACTTGGCTACACAGGACCTGAATTCCAAAACAGAACAGGGTCTCAAATTGAGAAAACCAACTTATGCTTGCTTAAGGGGAAAGGTGAGTTGGGGTGCTGCATAAAACCAGAGATTAAAATGAGCACAGATAAAGTTCCTTAAGCCAAATATGGAATAGACAAGAGCTACTCCCTGCTCAACGAAATGGACTCAACACCCCATACTAAACGCCTAAGTATGTACCTCACTAGTAAGTATCTTAAAACCTATGGATTGCTATGTCTCCGAAAGAGAATCAAGCGTGTGTACAGGGGCATAAACGTAGCAGTGATAGGATTGGAGAGGTTCGGTGAGGAAATGAATACCCTTTGAAGTCATATTGCATGGTTCCCATTCCACGGGTTTCAGCTACCCATGTTTAAGGTATTCTACCTTCAGCTAAAACATGCATGTGGAACCGAGAGTATGATCAACCATGTGATCGGGAGACGTGTTCAAATATGTCTCAGTTTTTGTACCCTGGTACTCGGGTGCAAAATTCCAGATGCTTTACTAACACTCTCCCGACTTGGGGAGTCAGTCCCTTTAACCTCCTGTTTGGCCCAGTTTGCAATTTCTGCGGAAGATGTACAGGAATAGTGAGAACCAATGAGAGACTAGCTGGAGGTGTCTGGACGGGCAAATTTAACTCTCATTTCCCACCAGGAAGAGGAAATAACCAAAGGCTCAGCGTGCCGTGCCGGAACCAGATTGGGCCTGAAGCCATCCTGCGGTGTTGCGGCCAGCTCACAAGAAAGCGAGTTGAAGAAAGGAGCTCAGGGGCACTGTAATTCACAAACCTGCAGAGTTATAAATGACAGCTATCGTCCAAAAATATATTGAAGTAAGGGTGCCAAGAGGACTTGAAAGCGGGGCAGAATTGCAGGAAACTGATTTCAGGAGGTAGACTGGAATTGCATTGAAAGCATAGGAAAAGAGGCAGAGCGTCCACAATGATGCACTTGGCCAAAAAGGGCGTATGCGTTTTTTCCTGAATATATTCAGGAAAAAACGCATACGCCCTTTTTGGCCAACCAAGCAAGCTTGCAAAGGAAATCTGCACTACAATGAAGTCTCACTTCCCCCCGGTCAAAAGGGCCATCTGAAAAAAGTGTAAAATCCAGAAATCCTGGACAGGCCATGGAGAACTGGGAGCCTTGTTATGCTGATGGGCGGGATGTAAATTGCCAACAGCCACTCGGGAGAAGTGTATGCTGTTTCCTGAAACATCTAAAAAACAAAGCAACAGAGCCTAGGGCACTTCCACTTATGGTCCTATAGCTTAGGGAAATTAAAATCAAAAAGACACAGCCACCCCAAAGTTTGGGACGCCTCTGTTTACAAGAACCTCGTTTACAGTACAAGTTCAACATCGCAGAAAGTGAAAATTGGATAAAGAAGTTGTGGTATTTACTAACAAAGCAATATCACTCAGCAATGAAATCTATGTCATCAGGCCCTTAGCAGCACAATGAGTGGATTCAGGTATGATGATTCTAACTGAAATAAGTCACACAGAAAAAGAAACATCATAAGATATCACTAATACACGGAATGTAAACTTGGCTACACTGGAACTGAATTACAGAACAGAACAGGGTCTCAAATTTAGAAAACCAACTTATGATTGCTTAAGGGGAAAGGAGAGTTGGGTTGCTGCATAAAACCAGAGATTGAAATGAGCACAGATAAAGTTCCTTAAGCCAAATATGGAATAGACAAGAGCTACTCCTTGCTCAACGAAATGGACTCAACACCGCATATTAAACGCCTAAGAATGTACCTGACTAGTAAGTATCTTAAAACCTATGGATTGCTATGTCTCCGAAAGAGAATCAAGCGTGTGTACAGGGGCATAAACGCAGCAGTGATAGGATTGGAGAGGTTCGGTGAGCAAATGAAGACCCTTTTAACCGAATATATTCAGGAAAAAACGCATACGCACTTTTTGGCCAACCAAGCAAGCTTGCAAAGGAAATCTGCACTACAATGAAGTCTCACTTCCCCCCGGTCAAAAGGGCCATCTGAAAAAAGTGTAAAATCCAGAAAGGCAGGACAGGCCATGGAGAACTGGGAGCCTTGTTATGCTGATGGGCAGGTTGTAAATTGCCAACAGACACTCGGGAGAAGTGTATGGTGTTTCCTGACACATCCAAAAAAACAAAGCAACAGAGCCTAGGGCACTTCCACTTATGGTCCTATAGCTTAGGGAAATTAAAATCAAAAAGACACAGCCACCCCAAAGTTTGGGACGCCTCTGTTTACAAGAAACTCGTTTACAGAACAAGTTCAACATCGCAGAAAGTGAAAAATGGATAAAGAAGTTGTGGTATTTACTAACAAAGCTATATCACTCAGCAATAAAATCTATGTCATCAGGCCCATAGCAGCATAATGAGTGGATTCAGGTATGATGATTCTAACTGAAATAAGTCACACAGAAAAAGAAACATCATAAGATATCACTAATACACGGAATGTAAACTTGGTTACACAGGAACTGAATTCCAAAACAGAACAGGGTTTCAAATTGAGAAAACCAACTTATGCTTGCTTAAGGGGAAAGGTGAGTTGGGGTGCTGCATAAAACCAGAGATTAAAATGAGCACAGATAAAGTTCCTTAAGCCAAATATGGAATAGACAAGAGCTATTCCTTGCTCAACGAAATGGACTCAACACCGCATATTAAAGGCCTAAGAATGTACCTGACTAGTAAGTATCTTAAAACCTATGGATTGCTATGTCTCCGAAACAGAATCAAGCATGTGTACAGGGGCATAAACGCAGCAGTGATAGGATTGGAGAGGTTCGGTGAGCAAATGAAGACCCTTTGAAGTCATATTTCATGGTACCCATTCCACGGGTTTCAACTACTCAGGTTTAAGGTATTCTTCCTTCAGCTAAAACATGCATGTGGAACCTAGAGTAGGATCAACCATGTGATCGGGAGACATGTTCAAATATGTCTCAGTTTTTGTACCCTGGTACTCGGGTGCAACATTCCAGACGCTTTACTAACACTCTCCCGACTTGGAGAGTCAGTCCCTTTAAACTCCTGTTTGGCCCAGTTTGCAATTTCTGCGGAAGATGAACAGGAATAGTGAGAACCAATGAGAGACTAGCTGGAGGTGTCTGGACGGGCAAATTTTACTCTCATTTCCCACCAGGAAGAGGAATTAACCAAAGGCTCAGCGTGCCGTGCCGGAACCAGATTAGGGCCTGAAGCCATCCTGCGGTGTTGCGGCCAGGTCACAAGAAAGCGAGTTGAAGAAAGGAGCTCAGGGGCACTGTAATTCACAAACCTGCAGAGTTATAAATGACAGCTCTCGTCCAAAAATATACTGAAGTAAGGCTGCCAAGAGGACTTGAAAGCAGGGCAGAATTGCAGGAAACCGATTTCAGGAGGTAGACTGGAATTGCATTGAAAGCATAGGAAAAGAGGCAGAACGTCCACAATGATGCACTTGGCCAAAAAGGGCGTATGCGTTTTTTCCTGAATATATTCAGGAAAAAACGCATACGCCCTTTTTGGCCAACCAAGCAAGCTTGCAAAGGAAATCTGCACTACAATGAAGTCTCACTTCCCCCCGGTCAAAAGGGCCATCTGAAAAAAGTGTAAAATCCAGAAAGGCAGGACAGGCCATGGAGTACTGGGAGCCTTGTTATGCTGATGGGCAGGATGTAAATTGCCAACAGACACTCGGGAGAAGTGTATGGTGTTTCCTGAAACATCTAAAAAACAAAGCAACAGAGCCTAGGGCACTTCCACTTATGGTCCTATAGCTTAGGGAAATTAAAATCAAAAAGACACAGCCACCCCAAAATTTGGGATGCCTCTGTTTACAAGAACCTCGTATACCGTACAAGTTCAATATCACAGAAAGTGAAAAATGGATAAAGAACTTGTGGTACTTACGTACAATGCAGTATCACTCAGCAATGAAATCTATGTCATCAGGCCCATAGCAGCATAATGAGTGGATTCAGGTATGATGATTCTAACTGAAATAAGTCACACAGAAAAAGAAACATCATAAGATATCACTAATACACGGAATGTAAACTTGGCTACACAGGAACTGAATTCCAAAACAGAACAGGGTTTCAAATTTAGAAAACCAACATATGCTTGCTTAAGGGGAAAGGTGAGTTGGGGTGCTGCATAAAACCAGAGATTAAAATGAGCACAGATAAAGTTCCTTAAGCCAAATATGGAATAGACAAGAGCTACTCCTTGCTCAACGAAATGGACTCAACACCCCATATTAAACGCCTAAGAATGTACCTGACTAGTAAGTATCTTAAAACCTATGGATTGCTATGTCTCCGAAACAGAATCAAGCATGTTTACAGGGGCATAAACGCAGCAGTGATAGGATTGGAGAGGTTCGGTGAGCAAATGAAGACCCTTTGAAGTCATATTGCATGGTACCCATTCCACGGGTTTCAACTACTCAGGTTTAAGGTATTCTTCCTTCAGCTAAAACATGCATGTGGAACCTAGAGTATGATCAACCATGTGATCGGGAGACATGTTCAAATATGTCTCAGTTTTTGTACCCTGGTACTCGGGTGCAACATTCCAGATGCTTTACTAACACTCTCCCGACTTGGAGAGTCAGTCCCTTTAACCTCCTGTTTGGCCCAGTTTGCAATTACTGTGGAAGATGAACAGGAATAGCGAGAACCAATGAGAGACTAGCTGGAGGTGTCTGGACGGGCAAATTTAACTCTCATTTCCCACCAGGAAGAGGAATTATCCAAAGGCTCAGCGTGCCGTGCCAGAACCAGATTAGGGCCTGAAGCCATCCTGCGGTGTTGCGGCCAGGTCACAAGAAAGCGAGTTGAAGAAAGGAGCTCAGGGGCACTGTAATTCACAAACCTGCAGAGTTATAAATGACAGCTATCGTCCAAAAATAGACTGAAGTAAGGCTGCCAAGAGGACTTGAAAGCGGGGCAGAATTGCAGGAAACCGATTTCAGGAGGTAGACTGGAATTGCATTGAAAGCATAGGAAAAGAGGCAGAATGTCCACAATGATGCACTTGGCCAAAAAGGGCGTATGCGTTTTTTCCTGAATATATTCAGGAAAAAACGCATACGCGCTTTTTGGCCAACCAAGCAAACTTGCAAAGGAAATCTGCACTACAATGAAGTCTCACTTCCCCCCGGTCAAAAGGGCCATCTGAAAAAAGTGTAAAATCCAGAAAGGCAGGACAGGCCATGGAGAACTGGGAGCCTTGTTATGCTGATGGGCGGGATGTAAATTGCCAACAGACACTCGGGAGAAGTGTATGGTGTTTCCTGAAACATCTAAAAAACAAAGCAACAGAGCCTAGGGCACTTCCACTTATGGTCCTATAGCTTAGGGAAATTAAAATCAAAAAGACACAGCCACCCCAATGTTTGGGACGCCTCTGTTTACAAGAACCTCGTTTACCGTACAAGTTCAATATCACAGAAAGTGAAAAATGGATAAAGAACTTGTGGTACTTACTTACAATGCAGTATCACTCAGCAATGAAATCTATGTCATCAGGCCCATAGCAGCATAATGAGTGGATTCAGGTACGATGATTCTACCTGAAATAAGTCACACAGAAAAAGAAACATCATAAGATATCAGTAATACACGGAATGGAAACTTGGCTACACAGGAACTGAATTACAGAACAGAACAGGGTCTCAAATTTAGAAAACCAACTTATGCTTGCTTAAGGGGAAAGGTGAGTTGGGGTGCTGCATAAAACCAGAGATTGAAATGAGCACAGATAAAGTTCCTTAAGCCAAATATGGAATAGACAAGAGCTACTCCTTGCTCAACGAAATGGACCCAACACCGCATATTAAACGCCTAAGAATGTACCTGACTAGTAAGTATCTTAAAACCTATGGATTGCTATGTCTCCGAAAGAGAAACAAGCATGTGTACAGGGGCATAAACGAGGCAGTGATAGGATTGGAGAGGTTCGGTGAGCAAATGAAGACGCTTTGAAGTCATATTGGATGGTACCCATTCCACGGGTCTCAACTCTCCAGGTTTAAGGTATTCTTCCTTCAGCTAAAACATGCATGTGGAACCCAGAGTATGATCAACCATGTGAACGGGAGACGTGTTCAAATATGTCTCAGTTTTCGTACCCTGGTACTCGGGTGCAACATTCCAGACGCTTTACTAACACTCTCCCGACTTGGAGAGTCAGTCCCTTTAACCTCCTGTTTGGCCCAGTTTGCAATTTCTGCGGAAGATGAACAGGAATAGCGAGAACCAATGAGAGACTAGCTGGAGGTGTCTGGACGGGCAAATTTAACTCTCATTTCCCACCAGGAAGAGGAAATAACCAAAGGCTCAGCGTGCCGTGCCGGAACCAGATTGGGCCTGAAGCCATCCTGCGGTGTTGCGGCCAGCTCACAAGAAAGCGAGTTGAAGAAAGGAGCTCAGGGGCACTGTAATTCACAAACCTGCAGAGTTATAAATGACAGCTATCGTCCAAAAATATATTGAAGTAAGGGTGCCAAGAGGACTTGAAAGCGGGGCAGAATTGCAGGAAACCGATTTCAGGAGGTAGACTGGAATTGCATTGAAAGCATAGGAAAAGAGGCAGAGCGTCCACAATGATGCACTTGGCCAAAAAGGGCGTATGCGTTTTTTCCTGAATATATTCAGGAAAAAACGCATACGCCCTTTTTGGCCAACCAAGCAAGCTTGCAAAGGAAATCTGCACTACAATGAAGTCTCACTTCCCCCCGGTCAAAAGGGCCATCTGAAAAAAGTGTAAAATCCAGAAATCCCGGACAGACCATGGAGAACTGGGAGCCTTGTTATGCTGATGGGCGGGATGTAAATTGCCAACAGCCACTCGGGAGAAGTGTATGCTGTTTCCTGAAACATCTAAAAAACAAAGCAACAGAGCCTAGGGCACTTCCACTTATGGTCCTATAGCTTAGGGAAATTAAAATCAAAAAGACACAGCCACCCCAAAGTTTGGGACGCCTCTGTTTACAAGAACCTCGTTTACAGTACAAGTTCAACATCGCAGAAAGTGAAAATTGGATAAAGAAGTTGTGGTATTTACTAACAAAGCAATATCACTCAGCAATGAAATCTATGTCATCAGGCCCTTAGCAGCACAATGAGTGGATTCAGGTATGATGATTCTAACTGAAATAAGTCACACAGAAAAAGAAACATCATAAGATATCACTAATACACGGAATGTAAACTTGGCTACACTGGAACTGAATTACAGAACAGAACAGGGTCTCAAATTTAGAAAACCAACTTATGATTGCTTAAGGGGAAAGGAGAGTTGGGTTGCTGCATAAAACCAGAGATTGAAATGAGCACAGATAAAGTTCCTTAAGCCAAATATGGAATAGACAAGAGCTACTCCTTGCTCAACGAAATGGACTCAACACCGCATATTAAACGCCTAAGAATGTACCTGACTAGTAAGTATCTTAAAACCTATGGATTGCTATGTCTCCGAAAGAGAATCAAGCGTGTGTACAGGGGCATAAACGCAGCAGTGATAGGATTGGAGAGGTTCGGTGAGCAAATGAAGACCCTTTTAACCGAATATATTCAGGAAAAAACGCATACGCACTTTTTGGCCAACCAAGCAAGCTTGCAAAGGAAATCTGCA
Organism: Stenella coeruleoalba; assembly: GCF_951394435.1. Classification (NCBI taxonomy): domain Eukaryota; kingdom Metazoa; phylum Chordata; class Mammalia; order Artiodactyla; family Delphinidae; genus Stenella; species Stenella coeruleoalba. Next base: position 1,105,537 of record NW_027646154.1, on the reverse strand, counting down.
CTACAATGAAGTCTCACTTCCCCCCGGTCAAAAGGGCCATCTGAAAAAAGTGTAAAATCCAGAAAGGCAGGACAGGCCATGGAGAACTGGGAGCCTTGTTATGCTGATGGGCAGGTTGTAAATTGCCAACAGACACTCGGGAGAAGTGTATGGTGTTTCCTGACACATCCAAAAAAACAAAGCAACAGAGCCTAGGGCACTTCCACTTATGGTCCTATAGCTTAGGGAAATTAAAATCAAAAAGACACAGCCACCCCAAAGTTTGGGACGCCTCTGTTTACAAGAAACTCGTTTACAGAACAAGTTCAACATCGCAGAAAGTGAAAAATGGATAAAGAAGTTGTGGTATTTACTAACAAAGCTATATCACTCAGCAATAAAATCTATGTCATCAGGCCCATAGCAGCATAATGAGTGGATTCAGGTATGATGATTCTAACTGAAATAAGTCACACAGAAAAAGAAACATCATAAGATATCACTAATACACGGAATGTAAACTTGGTTACACAGGAACTGAATTCCAAAACAGAACAGGGTTTCAAATTGAGAAAACCAACTTATGCTTGCTTAAGGGGAAAGGTGAGTTGGGGTGCTGCATAAAACCAGAGATTAAAATGAGCACAGATAAAGTTCCTTAAGCCAAATATGGAATAGACAAGAGCTATTCCTTGCTCAACGAAATGGACTCAACACCGCATATTAAAGGCCTAAGAATGTACCTGACTAGTAAGTATCTTAAAACCTATGGATTGCTATGTCTCCGAAACAGAATCAAGCATGTGTACAGGGGCATAAACGCAGCAGTGATAGGATTGGAGAGGTTCGGTGAGCAAATGAAGACCCTTTGAAGTCATATTTCATGGTACCCATTCCACGGGTTTCAACTACTCAGGTTTAAGGTATTCTTCCTTCAGCTAAAACATGCATGTGGAACCTAGAGTAGGATCAACCATGTGATCGGGAGACATGTTCAAATATGTCTCAGTTTTTGTACCCTGGTACTCGGGTGCAACATTCCAGACGCTTTACTAACACTCTCCCGACTTGGAGAGTCAGTCCCTTTAAACTCCTGTTTGGCCCAGTTTGCAATTTCTGCGGAAGATGAACAGGAATAGTGAGAACCAATGAGAGACTAGCTGGAGGTGTCTGGACGGGCAAATTTTACTCTCATTTCCCACCAGGAAGAGGAATTAACCAAAGGCTCAGCGTGCCGTGCCGGAACCAGATTAGGGCCTGAAGCCATCCTGCGGTGTTGCGGCCAGGTCACAAGAAAGCGAGTTGAAGAAAGGAGCTCAGGGGCACTGTAATTCACAAACCTGCAGAGTTATAAATGACAGCTCTCGTCCAAAAATATACTGAAGTAAGGCTGCCAAGAGGACTTGAAAGCAGGGCAGAATTGCAGGAAACCGATTTCAGGAGGTAGACTGGAATTGCATTGAAAGCATAGGAAAAGAGGCAGAACGTCCACAATGATGCACTTGGCCAAAAAGGGCGTATGCGTTTTTTCCTGAATATATTCAGGAAAAAACGCATACGCCCTTTTTGGCCAACCAAGCAAGCTTGCAAAGGAAATCTGCACTACAATGAAGTCTCACTTCCCCCCGGTCAAAAGGGCCATCTGAAAAAAGTGTAAAATCCAGAAAGGCAGGACAGGCCATGGAGTACTGGGAGCCTTGTTATGCTGATGGGCAGGATGTAAATTGCCAACAGACACTCGGGAGAAGTGTATGGTGTTTCCTGAAACATCTAAAAAACAAAGCAACAGAGCCTAGGGCACTTCCACTTATGGTCCTATAGCTTAGGGAAATTAAAATCAAAAAGACACAGCCACCCCAAAATTTGGGATGCCTCTGTTTACAAGAACCTCGTATACCGTACAAGTTCAATATCACAGAAAGTGAAAAATGGATAAAGAACTTGTGGTACTTACGTACAATGCAGTATCACTCAGCAATGAAATCTATGTCATCAGGCCCATAGCAGCATAATGAGTGGATTCAGGTATGATGATTCTAACTGAAATAAGTCACACAGAAAAAGAAACATCATAAGATATCACTAATACACGGAATGTAAACTTGGCTACACAGGAACTGAATTCCAAAACAGAACAGGGTTTCAAATTTAGAAAACCAACATATGCTTGCTTAAGGGGAAAGGTGAGTTGGGGTGCTGCATAAAACCAGAGATTAAAATGAGCACAGATAAAGTTCCTTAAGCCAAATATGGAATAGACAAGAGCTACTCCTTGCTCAACGAAATGGACTCAACACCCCATATTAAACGCCTAAGAATGTACCTGACTAGTAAGTATCTTAAAACCTATGGATTGCTATGTCTCCGAAACAGAATCAAGCATGTTTACAGGGGCATAAACGCAGCAGTGATAGGATTGGAGAGGTTCGGTGAGCAAATGAAGACCCTTTGAAGTCATATTGCATGGTACCCATTCCACGGGTTTCAACTACTCAGGTTTAAGGTATTCTTCCTTCAGCTAAAACATGCATGTGGAACCTAGAGTATGATCAACCATGTGATCGGGAGACATGTTCAAATATGTCTCAGTTTTTGTACCCTGGTACTCGGGTGCAACATTCCAGATGCTTTACTAACACTCTCCCGACTTGGAGAGTCAGTCCCTTTAACCTCCTGTTTGGCCCAGTTTGCAATTACTGTGGAAGATGAACAGGAATAGCGAGAACCAATGAGAGACTAGCTGGAGGTGTCTGGACGGGCAAATTTAACTCTCATTTCCCACCAGGAAGAGGAATTATCCAAAGGCTCAGCGTGCCGTGCCGGAACCAGATTAGGGCCTGAAGCCATCCTGCGGTGTTGCGGCCAGGTCACAAGAAAGCGAGTTGAAGAAAGGAGCTCAGGGGCACTGTAATTCACAAACCTGCAGAGTTATAAATGACAGCTCTCGTCCAAAAATATACTGAAGTAAGGCTGCCAAGAGGACTTGAAAGCGGGGCAGAATTGCAGGAAACCGATTTCAGGAGGTAGACTGGAATTGCATTGAAAGCATAGGAAAAGAGGCAGAATGTCCACAATGATGCACTTGGCCAAAAAGGGCGTATGCGTTTTTTCCTGAATATATTCAGGAAAAAACGCATACGCGCTTTTTGGCCAACCAAGCAAACTTGCAAAGGAAATCTGCACTACAATGAAGTCTCACTTCCCCCCGGTCAAAAGGGCCATCTGAAAAAAGTGTAAAATCCAGAAAGGCAGGACAGGCCATGGAGAACTGGGAGCCTTGTTATGCTGATGGGCGGGATGTAAATTGCCAACAGACACTCGGGAGAAGTGTATGGTGTTTCCTGAAACATCTAAAAAACAAAGCAACAGAGCCTAGGGCACTTCCACTTATGGTCCTATAGCTTAGGGAAATTAAAATCAAAAAGACACAGCCACCCCAATGTTTGGGACGCCTCTGTTTACAAGAACCTCGTTTACCGTACAAGTTCAATATCACAGAAAGTGAAAAATGGATAAAGAACTTGTGGTACTTACTTACAATGCAGTATCACTCAGCAATGAAATCTATGTCATCAGGCCCATAGCAGCATAATGAGTGGATTCAGGTACGATGATTCTACCTGAAATAAGTCACACAGAAAAAGAAACATCATAAGATATCAGTAATACACGGAATGGAAACTTGGCTACACAGGAACTGAATTACAGAACAGAACAGGGTCTCAAATTTAGAAAACCAACTTATGCTTGCTTAAGGGGAAAGGTGAGTTGGGGTGCTGCATAAAACCAGAGATTGAAATGAGCACAGATAAAGTTCCTTAAGCCAAATATGGAATAGACAAGAGCTACTCCTTGCTCAACGAAATGGACCCAACACCGCATATTAAACGCCTAAGAATGTACCTGACTAGTAAGTATCTTAAAACCTATGGATTGCTATGTCTCCGAAAGAGAAACAAGCATGTGTACAGGGGCATAAACGAGGCAGTGATAGGATTGGAGAGGTTCGGTGAGCAAATGAAGACGCTTTGAAGTCATATTGGATGGTACCCATTCCACGGGTCTCAACTCTCCAGGTTTAAGGTATTCTTCCTTCAGCTAAAACATGCATGTGGAACCCAGAGTATGATCAACCATGTGAACGGGAGACGTGTTCAAATATGTCTCAGTTTTCGTACCCTGGTACTCGGGTGCAACATTCCAGACGCTTTACTAACACTCTCCCGACTTGGAGAGTCAGTCCCTTTAACCTCCTGTTTGGCCCAGTTTGCAATTTCTGCGGAAGATGAACAGGAATAGCGAGAACCAATGAGAGACTAGCTGGAGGTGTCTGGACGGGCAAATTTAACTCTCATTTCCCACCAGGAAGAGGAAATAACCAAAGGCTCAGCGTGCCGTGCCGGAACCAGATTGGGCCTGAAGCCATCCTGCGGTGTTGCGGCCAGCTCACAAGAAAGCGAGTTGAAGAAAGGAGCTCAGGGGCACTGTAATTCACAAACCTGCAGAGTTATAAATGACAGCTATCGTCCAAAAATATATTGAAGTAAGGGTGCCAAGAGGACTTGAAAGCGGGGCAGAATTGCAGGAAACCGATTTCAGGAGGTAGACTGGAATTGCATTGAAAGCATAGGAAAAGAGGCAGAGCGTCCACAATGATGCACTTGGCCAAAAAGGGCGTATGCGTTTTTTCCTGAATATATTCAGGAAAAAACGCATACGCCCTTTTTGGCCAACCAAGCAAGCTTGCAAAGGAAATCTGCACTACAATGAAGTCTCACTTCCCCCCGGTCAAAAGGGCCATCTGAAAAAAGTGTAAAATCCAGAAATCCCGGACAGGCCATGGAGAACTGGGAGCCTTGTTATGCTGATGGGCGGGATGTAAATTGCCAACAGCCACTCGGGAGAAGTGTATGCTGTTTCCTGAAACATCTAAAAAACAAAGCAACAGAGCCTAGGGCACTTCCACTTATGGTCCTATAGCTTAGGGAAATTAAAATCAAAAAGACACAGCCACCCCAAAGTTTGGGACGCCTCTGTTTACAAGAACCTCGTTTACAGTACAAGTTCAACATCGCAGAAAGTGAAAATTGGATAAAGAAGTTGTGGTATTTACTAACAAAGCAATATCACTCAGCAATGAAATCTATGTCATCAGGCCCTTAGCAGCACAATGAGTGGATTCAGGTATGATGATTCTAACTGAAATAAGTCACACAGAAAAAGAAACATCATAAGATATCACTAATACACGGAATGTAAACTTGGCTACACTGGAACTGAATTACAGAACAGAACAGGGTCTCAAATTTAGAAAACCAACTTATGATTGCTTAAGGGGAAAGGAGAGTTGGGTTGCTGCATAAAACCAGAGATTGAAATGAGCACAGATAAAGTTCCTTAAGCCAAATATGGAATAGACAAGAGCTACTCCTTGCTCAACGAAATGGACTCAACACCGCATATTAAACGCCTAAGAATGTACCTGACTAGTAAGTATCTTAAAACCTATGGATTGCTATGTCTCCGAAAGAGAATCAAGCGTGTGTACAGGGGCATAAACGCAGCAGTGATAGGATTGGAGAGGTTCGGTGAGCAAATGAAGACCCTTTTAACCGAATATATTCAGGAAAAAACGCATACGCACTTTTTGGCCAACCAAGCAAGCTTGCAAAGGAAATCTGCACTACAATGAAGTCTCACTTCCCCCCGGTCAAAAGGGCCATCTGAAAAAAGTGTAAAATCCAGAAAGGCAGGACAGGCCATGGAGAACTGGGAGCCTTGTTATGCTGATGGGCAGGTTGTAAATTGCCAACAGACACTCGGGAGAAGTGTATGGTGTTTCCTGACACATCCAAAAAAACAAAGCAACAGAGCCTAGGGCACTTCCACTTATGGTCCTATAGCTTAGGGAAATTAAAATCAAAAAGACACAGCCACCCCAAAGTTTGGGACGCCTCTGTTTACAAGAACCTCGTTTACAGTACAAGTTCAACATCGCAGAAAGTGAAAAATGGATAAAGAAGTTGTGGTATTTACTAACAAAGCTATATCACTCAGCAATAAAATCTATGTCATCAGGCCCTTAGCAGCACAATGAGTGGATTCAGGTATGATGATTCTAACTGAAATAAGTCACACAGAAAAAGAAACATCATAAGATATCACTAATACACGGAATGTAAACTTGGCTACACAGGACCTGAATTCCAAAACAGAACAGGGTCTCAAATTGAGAAAACCAACTTATGCTTGCTTAAGGGGAAAGGTGAGTTGGGGTGCTGCATAAAACCAGAGATTAAAATGAGCACAGATAAAGTTCCTTAAGCCAAATATGGAATAGACAAGAGCTACTCCCTGCTCAACGAAATGGACTCAACACCCCATACTAAACGCCTAAGTATGTACCTCACTAGTAAGTATCTTAAAACCTATGGATTGCTATGTCTCCGAAAGAGAATCAAGCGTGTGTACAGGGGCATAAACGTAGCAGTGATAGGATTGGAGAGGTTCGGTGAGGAAATGAATACCCTTTGAAGTCATATTGCATGGTTCCCATTCCACGGGTTTCAGCTACCCATGTTTAAGGTATTCTACCTTCAGCTAAAACATGCATGTGGAACCTAGAGTATGATCAACCATGTGATCGGGAGACGTGTTCAAATATGTCTCAGTTTTTGTACCCTGGTACTCGGGTGCAAAATTCCAGATGCTTTACTAACACTCTCCCAACTTGGGGAGTCAGTCCCTTTAACCTCCTGTTTGGCCCAGTTTGCAATTTCTGCGGAAGATGAACAGGAATAGTGAGAACCAATGAGAGACTAGCTGGAGGTGTCTGGACGGGCAAATTTAACTCTCATTTCCCACCAGGAAGAGGAAATAACCAAAGGCTCAGCATGCCGTGCCGGAACCAGATTAGGGCCTGAAGCCATCCTGCGGTGTTGCGGCCAGCTCAAAAGAAAGCGAGTTGAAGAAAGGAGCTCAGGGGCACTGTAATTCACAAACCTGCAGAGTTATAAATGACAGCTATCGTCCAAAAATAGACTGAAGTAAGGCTGCCAAGGGGACTTGAAAGCGGGGCAGAATTGCAGGAAACCGATTTCAGGAGGTAGACTGGAATTGCATTGAAAGCATAGGAAAAGAGGCAGAGCGTCCACAATAATGCACTTGGCCAAAAAGGGCGTATGCGTTTTTTCCTGAATATATTCAGGAAAAAACGCATACGCCCTTTTTGGCCAACCAAGCAAGCTTGCAAAGGAAATCTGCACTACAATGAAGTCTCACTTCCCCCCGGTCAAAAGGGCCATCTGAAAAAAGTGTAAAATCCAGAAATCCCGGACAGGCCATGGAGAACTGGGAGCCTTGTTATGCTGATGGGCGGGATGGAAATTGCCAACAGCCACTCGGGAGAAGTGTATGGTGTTTCCTGAAACATCTAAAAAACAAAGCAACAGAGCCTAGGGCACTTCCACTTATGGTCCTATAGCTTAGGGAAATTAAAATCAAAAAGACACAGCCACCCCAAAGTTTGGGACGCCTCTGTTTACAAGAACCTCGTTTACAGTACAAGTTCAACATCGCAGAAAGTGAAAATTGGATAAAGAAGTTGTGGTATTTACTAACAAAGCAATATCACTCAGCAATGAAATCTATGTCATCAGGCCCTTAGCAGCACAATGAGTGGATTCAGGTATGATGATTCTAACTGAAATAAGTCACACAGAAAAAGAAACATCATAAGATATCACTAATACACGGAATGTAAACTTGGCTACACTGGAACTGAATTACAGAACAGAACAGGGTCTCAAATTTAGAAAACCAACTTATGATTGCTTAAGGGGAAAGGAGAGTTGGGTTGCTGCATAAAACCAGAGATTGAAATGAGCACAGATAAAGTTCCTTAAGCCAAATATGGAATAGACAAGAGCTACTCCTTGCTCAACGAAATGGACTCAACACCGCATATTAAACGCCTAAGAATGTACCTGACTAGTAAGTATCTTAAAACCTATGGATTGCTATGTCTCCGAAAGAGAATCAAGCGTGTGTACAGGGGCATAAACGCAGCAGTGATAGGATTGGAGAGGTTCGGTGAGCAAATGAAGACCCTTTTAACCGAATATATTCAGGAAAAAACGCATACGCACTTTTTGGCCAACCAAGCAAGCTTGCAAAGGAAATCTGCACTACAATGAAGTCTCACTTCCCCCCGGTCAAAAGGGCCATCTGAAAAAAGTGTAAAATCCAGAAAGGCAGGACAGGCCATGGAGAACTGGGAGCCTTGTTATGCTGATGGGCAGGTTGTAAATTGCCAACAGACACTCGGGAGAAGTGTATGGTGTTTCCTGACACATCCAAAAAAACAAAGCAACAGAGCCTAGGGCACTTCCACTTATGGTCCTATAGCTTAGGGAAATTAAAATCAAAAAGACACAGCCACCCCAAAGTTTGGGACGCCTCTGTTTACAAGAACCTCGTTTACAGTACAAGTTCAACATCGCAGAAAGTGAAAAATGGATAAAGAAGTTGTGGTATTTACTAACAAAGCTATATCACTCAGCAATAAAATCTATGTCATCAGGCCCTTAGCAGCACAATGAGTGGATTCAGGTATGATGATTCTAACTGAAATAAGTCACACAGAAAAAGAAACATCATAAGATATCACTAATACACGGAATGTAAACTTGGCTACACAGGACCTGAATTCCAAAACAGAACAGGGTCTCAAATTGAGAAAACCAACTTATGCTTGCTTAAGGGGAAAGGTGAGTTGGGGTGCTGCATAAAACCAGAGATTAAAATGAGCACAGATAAAGTTCCTTAAGCCAAATATGGAATAGACAAGAGCTACTCCCTGCTCAACGAAATGGACTCAACACCCCATACTAAACGCCTAAGTATGTACCTCACTAGTAAGTATCTTAAAACCTATGGATTGCTATGTCTCCGAAAGAGAATCAAGCGTGTGTACAGGGGCATAAACGTAGCAGTGATAGGATTGGAGAGGTTCGGTGAGGAAATGAATACCCTTTGAAGTCATATTGCATGGTTCCCATTCCACGGGTTTCAGCTACCCATGTTTAAGGTATTCTACCTTCAGCTAAAACATGCATGTGGAACCTAGAGTATGATCAACCATGTGATCGGGAGACGTGTTCAAATATGTCTCAGTTTTTGTACCCTGGTACTCGGGTGCAAAATTCCAGATGCTTTACTAACACTCTCCCAACTTGGGGAGTCAGTCCCTTTAACCTCCTGTTTGGCCCAGTTTGCAATTTCTGCGGAAGATGAACAGGAATAGTGAGAACCAATGAGAGACTAGCTGGAGGTGTCTGGACGGGCAAATTTAACTCTCATTTCCCACCAGGAAGAGGAAATAACCAAAGGCTCAGCATGCCGTGCCGGAACCAGATTAGGGCCTGAAGCCATCCTGCGGTGTTGCGGCCAGCTCAAAAGAAAGCGAGTTGAAGAAAGGAGCTCAGGGGCACTGTAATTCACAAACCTGCAGAGTTATAAATGACAGCTATCGTCCAAAAATAGACTGAAGTAAGGCTGCCAAGGGGACTTGAAAGCGGGGCAGAATTGCAGGAAACCGATTTCAGGAGGTAGACTGGAATTGCATTGAAAGCATAGGAAAAGAGGCAGAGCGTCCACAATAATGCACTTGGCCAAAAAGGGCGTATGCGTTTTTTCCTGAATATATTCAGGAAAAAACGCATACGCCCTTTTTGGCCAACCAAGCAAGCTTGCAAAGGAAATCTGCACTACAATGAAGTCTCACTTCCCCCCGGTCAAAAGGGCCATCTGAAAAAAGTGTAAAATCCAGAAATCCCGGACAGGCCATGGAGAACTGGGAGCCTTGTTATGCTGATGGGCGGGATGTAAATAGCCAACAGCCACTCGGGAGAAGTGTATGGTGTTTCCTGAAACATCTAAAAAACAAAGCAACAGAGCCTAGGGCACTTCCACTTATGGTCCTATAGCTTAGGGAAATTAAAATCAAAAAGACACAGCCACCCCAAAGTTTGGGACGCCTCTGTTTACAAGAACCTCGTTTACAGTACAAGTTCAACATCGCAGAAAGTGAAAATTGGATAAAGAAGTTGTGGTATTTACTAACAAAGCAATATCACTCAGCAATGAAATCTATGTCATCAGGCCCTTAGCAGCACAATGAGTGGATTCAGGTATGATGATTCTAACTGAAATAAGTCACACAGAAAAAGAAACATCATAAGATATCACTAATACACGGAATGTAAACTTGGCTACACTGGAACTGAATTACAGAACAGAACAGGGTCTCAAATTTAGAAAACCAACTTATGATTGCTTAAGGGGAAAGGAGAGTTGGGTTGCTGCATAAAACCAGAGATTGAAATGAGCACAGATAAAGTTCCTTAAGCCAAATATGGAATAGACAAGAGCTACTCCTTGCTCAACGAAATGGACTCAACACCGCATATTAAACGCCTAAGAATGTACCTGACTAGTAAGTATCTTAAAACCTATGGATTGCTATGTCTCCGAAAGAGAATCAAGCGTGTGTACAGGGGCATAAACGCAGCAGTGATAGGATTGGAGAGGTTCGGTGAGCAAATGAAGACCCTTTTAACCGAATATATTCAGGAAAAAACGCATACGCACTTTTTGGCCAACCAAGCAAGCTTGCAAAGGAAATCTGCACTACAATGAAGTCTCACTTCCCCCCGGTCAAAAGGGCCATCTGAAAAAAGTGTAAAATCCAGAAAGGCAGGACAGGCCATGGAGAACTGGGAGCCTTGTTATGCTGATGGGCAGGTTGTAAATTGCCAACAGACACTCGGGAGAAGTGTATGGTGTTTCCTGACACATCCAAAAAAACAAAGCAACAGAGCCTAGGGCACTTCCACTTATGGTCCTATAGCTTAGGGAAATTAAAATCAAAAAGACACAGCCACCCCAAAGTTTGGGACGCCTCTGTTTACAAGAACCTCGTTTACAGTACAAGTTCAACATCGCAGAAAGTGAAAAATGGATAAAGAAGTTGTGGTATTTACTAACAAAGCTATATCACTCAGCAATAAAATCTATGTCATCAGGCCCTTAGCAGCACAATGAGTGGATTCAGGTATGATGATTCTAACTGAAATAAGTCACACAGAAAAAGAAACATCATAAGATATCACTAATACACGGAATGTAAACTTGGCTACACAGGACCTGAATTCCAAAACAGAACAGGGTCTCAAATTGAGAAAACCAACTTATGCTTGCTTAAGGGGAAAGGTGAGTTGGGGTGCTGCATAAAACCAGAGATTAAAATGAGCACAGATAAAGTTCCTTAAGCCAAATATGGAATAGACAAGAGCTACTCCCTGCTCAACGAAATGGACTCAACACCCCATACTAAACGCCTAAGAATGTACCTGACTAGTAAGTATCTTAAAACCTATGGATTGCTATGTCTCCGAAAGAGAATCAAGCGTGTGTACAGGGGCATAAACGTAGCAGTGATAGGATTGGAGAGGTTCGGTGAGGAAATGAATACCCTTTGAAGTCATATTGCATGGTTCCCATTCCACGGGTTTCAGCTACCCATGTTTAAGGTATTCTACCTTCAGCTAAAACATGCATGTGGAACCTAGAGTATGATCAACCATGTGATCGGGAGACGTATTCAAATATGTCTCAGTTTTTGTACCCTGGTACTCGGGTGCAAAATTCCAGATGCTTTACTAACACTCTCCCGACTTGGGGAGTCAGTCCCTTTAACCTCCTGTTTGGCCCAGTTTGCAATTTCTGCGGAAGATGAACAGGAATAGTGAGAACCAATGAGAGACTAGCTGGAGGTGTTTGGACGGGCAAATTTAACTCTCATTTCCCACCAGGAAGAGGAAATAACCAAAGGCTCAGCATGCCGTGCCGGAACCAGATTAGGGCCTGAAGCCATCCTGCGGTGTTGCGGCCAGCTCAAAAGAAAGCGAGTTGAAGAAAGGAGCTCAGGGGCACTGTAATTCACAAACCTGCAGAGTTATAAATGACAGCTATCGTCCAAAAATATACTGAAGTAAGGCTGTCAAGAGGACTTGAAAGCGGGGAAGAATTGCAGGAAACCGATTTCAGGTGGTAGACTGGAATTGCATTGAAAGCATAGGAAAAGGGGCAGAACGTCCACAATGATGCACTTGGCCAAAAAGGGCGTATGCGTTTTTTCCTGAATATATTCAGGAAAAAACGCATACGCCCTTTTTGGCCAACCAAGCAAGCTTGCAAAGGAAATCTGCACTACAATGAAGTCTCACTTCCCCCCAGTCAAAAGGGCCATCTGAAAAAAGTGTAAAATCCAGAAAGGCAGGACAAGCCATGGAGAACTGGGAGCCTTTTTATGCTGATGGGCGGGATGTAAATTGCCAAGAGACACTCGGGTGAAGTGTATGGTGTTTCCTGAAACATCTAAAAAACAAAGCAACAGAGCCTAGGGCACTTCCACTTATGGTCCTATAGCTTAGGGAAATTAAAATCAAAAAGACACAGCCACCCCAAAGTTTGGGACACCTCTGTTTACAAGAACCTCGTTTACCTTAGAAGTTCAATATCACAGAAAGTGAAAAATGGATAAAGAACTTGTGGTACTTACGTACAATGCAGTATCACTCAGCAATGAAATCTATGTCATCAGGCCCGTAGCAGCATAATGAGTGGATTCAGGTACGATGATTCTAACTGAAATAAGTCACACAGAAAAAGAAACATCATAAGGTATCACTAATACACGTAATGTAAACTTGGCTGCACAGGAACTGAATTCCAAAACAGAACAGGGTCTCAAATTTAGAAAACCAACTTCTGCTTGCTTAAGGGGAAAGGTGAGTTGGGGTGCTGCATAAAACCAGAGATTGAAATGAGCACAGATAAGTTTCCTTAAGCCAAATATGGAATAGACAAGAGCTACTCCTTGCTCAACGAAATGGACTCAACACCCCATATTAAACGCCTAAGAATGTACCTGACTAGTAAGTATCTTAAAACCTATGGATTGCTATGTCTCCAAAAGAGAATCAAGCGTGTGTATAGGGGCATAAACACAGCAGTGATAGGATTGGAGATGTTCGGTGAGCAAATGAAGACCCTTTGAAGTCATATTGCATGGTACCCAATACACGGGTCTCAACTCTCCAGGTTTAAGGTATTCTTCCTTCAGCTAAAACATGCATGTGGAACCCAGAGTATGATCAACCGTGTGAACGGGAGACGTGTTCAAATATGTCTCAGTTTTCCTCCACTGGTACTCGGGTGCAACATTCCAGATGCTTTACTAGCACTCTCCCCACTTGGAGAGTCAGTGCCTTTAACCTCCTGTTTGGCCCAGTTTGCAATTTCTGCGGAAGATGAACAGGAATAGGGAGAACCAATGAGAGACTAGCTGGAGGTGTCTGGACGGGCAAATTTAACTCTCATTTCCCACCAGGAAGAGGAATTAACCAAAGGCTCAGCGTGCCGTGCCGGAAGCAAATTAGGGCCTGAAGCCATCTTGCGGTGTTGCGGCCAGCTCAAAAGAAAGCGAGTTGAAGAAAGGAGCTCAGGGGCACTGTAATTCACAAACCTGCAGAGTTATAAATGACAGCTATCGTCCAAAAATATACTGAAGTAAGGCTGCCAAGAGGACTTGAAAGCGGGGCAGAATTGCAGGAAACCGATTTCAGGAGGTAGACTGGAATTGCATTGAAAGCATAGGAAAAGAGGCAGAGCGTCCACAATGATGCACTTGGCCAAAAAGGGCGTATGCGTTTTTTCCTGAATATATTCAGGAAAAAACGCATACGCACTTTTTGGCCAACCAAGCAAGCTTGCAAAGGAAATCTGCACTACAATGAAGTCTCACTTCCCCCCGGTCAAAAGGGCCATCTGAAAAAAGTGTAAAATCCAGAAAGGCAGGACAGGCCATGGAGAACTGGGAGCCTTGTTATGCTGATGGGCAGGTTGTAAATTGGCAACAGACACTCGGGAGAATTGTATGGTGTTTCCTGAAGCATCTAAAAAACAAAGCAACAGAGCCTAGGGCACTTCCACTTATAGTCCTATAGCTTAGGGAAATTAAAATCAAAAAGACACAGCCACTCCAAAGTTTGGGACGCCTCTGTTTACAAAAACCTCGTTTACCGTACAAGTTCAACATCGCAGAAAGTGAAAAATGGATAAAGAAGTTATGGTATTTACTTACAAAGCAATATCACTCAGCAATGAAATCTATGTCATCAGGCCCTTAGCAGCACAATGAGTGGATTCAGGTTTGGTGATTCTAATTGAAATAAGTCACACAGAAAAAGAAACATCATAAGATATCAGTAATACACGGAATGTAAACTTGGCTACACAGGAACTGAATTACGCAACAGAACAGGGTCTCAAATTTAGAAAACCAACTTTTGCTTGCTTTAGGGTAAAGGTGAGTTGGGGTGCTGCATAAAACCAGAGATTGAAATGAGCACAGATAAAGTTCCTTAAGCCTAATATGTAACAGACAAGAGCTACTCCTTGCTCAACGAAATGGACTCAACACCCCATATTAAACGCCTAAGAATGTAACTGACTAGTAAGTATCTGAAAACCTATGGATTGCTATGTCTCCGAAAGAGAATCAAGCGTGTGTACAGGGGCATAAACGCAGCAGTGATAGGATTGGAGAGGTTCGGTGAGCAAATGAAGACCCTTTGAAGTCATATTGCATGGTACCCATTCCACGGGTCTCAACTCTCCAGGTTTAAGGGATTCTTCCTTCAGCTAAAACATGCATGTGGAACCCAGAGTATGATCAACCGTGTGATCAGGAGACGTTTTCAAATATGTCTCAGTTTTCGTCCCCTGGTACTCTGGTGCAACATTCCAGACGCTTTACTAACACTCTCCCCACTTGGAGAGTCAGTGCCTTTAACCTCCTGTTTGGCCCAGTTTGCAATTTCTGCGGAAGATGAACAGGAATAGGGAGAACCAATGAGAGACTAGCTGGAGGTGTCTGGACGGGCAAATTTAACTCTCATTTCACACGAGGAAGAGGAATTAAACAAAGGCTCAGTGTGCCATGCCGGAACAAGATTAGGGCCTGAAGCAATCCTGCGGTGTTGCGGCCAGCTCAAAAGAAAGCGAGTTGAAGAAAGGAGCTCAGGGGCACTGTAATTCACAAACCTGAGGAGTTATAAATGACAGCTATCGTCCAAAAATATACTGAAGTAAGGCTGCCAAGAGGACTTGTAAGCAGGGCAGAATTGCAGGAAACCGATTTCAGGAGGTAGACTGGAATTGCATTTAAAGCATAGGAAAAGAGGCAGAACGTCCACAATGATGCACTTGGCCAAAAAGGGAATATGCGTTTTTTCCTAGGAAGAAACGCATACGCACTTTCTGGATAACCAAGCAAGCTTGCAAAGGAAATCTGCACTACAATGTACTCTCACTGCCCCCAGGTCAAAAGGGCCATCTGAAAAAAGTGTAATATCCAGAAAGGCAGGACAGGCCATGGAGAACTGGGAGCCTTGTTATGCTGATGGGCGGGATGTAAATTGCCAACAGCCACTCCGGAGAAGTGTAGGGTGTTTCCTGAAACATCTAAAAAACAAAGCAACAGAGCCTAGTGCACTTCCACTTATGGTCCTATAGCTTAGGGAAATTAAAATCAAAAAGACACAGCCACTCCAAAGTTTGGGACGGCTCTGTTTACAAGAACCTCCTTTACAGTACAAGTTCAGTATCGTAGAAATTGAAAAATGGATAAAGAAGTTGTGGTACTTACGTACAATGCAATATCCCTCAGCAATGAAATCTATGTCATCAGGCCCGTAGCAGCATAATGAGTGGATTCAGGTACGATGATTCTAACTGAAATAAGTCACACAGAAAAAGAAACATCATAAGATATCACTAATACACGGAATGTAAACTTGGCTACACAGGAACTGAATTACAAAACAGAACAGGGTCTCAAATGTAGAAAACCAACTTATGCTTGCTTAAGGGTAAAGGTGAGTTGGGGTGCTGCATAAAACCAGAGATTGAAATTAGCACAGATAACGTTCCATAAGCCAAATATGTAATAACAAGAGCTCATCCTTGTTCAACTAAGTGGACTCAACACCCCATATTAAACACCTAAGTATATACCTGACTAGTAAGAATCTTAAAACCTATCGATTTATATATCTCCAAAAGAGAATCAAGCGTGTGTACAGTGGCATAAATGCAGCAGTGATAGGATTGGAGAGGTTCGGTGAGCAAATGCAGACCCTTTGAAGTCATATTGCATGGTACCCATTCCATGGGTCTCAACTCTCCAGGTTTAAGGGATTCTTCCTTCAGCTAAACCATGCATGTGGAACCCAGAGTATGATCCAACATGTGATCGGGAAACGTGTTCAAATGCGTCTCAGTTTTTGTCCCCTGGTACTCGGGTGCAACATTCCAGACACTTTACTAACACTCTTCCCACTTGGAGAGTCAGTGCCTTTAACCTCCTGTTTCGCCCAGTGTACAATTTCTGCGGAAATTGAACAGGAATAGGGAGAACCAATGAGAGACTAGCTGGAGGTGTCTGGACGGGCAAATTTAACTCTCATTTCCCACCAGGAAGACGAATGAACCAAAGGCTCTGCATGCCGTGCTGGAACTAGATTAGGGCCTGAAGAGATCCTGCAGTTTTGCGGCCAGCTCACAAGAAATCGAGTTGAAGAAAGGAGCTCAGTGACACTGTAATTCACAAACCTGTGGAGTTATAAATGACAGCTATCATCCAAAATTATACTGAAGTAAGGCTGCGAAGAGGACTTGAATGCGGGGCAGAATTGCTGGAAACCGATTTCAGAAGGTACACGGGAGTCGCTCTTAAAGCATAGGAAAGAGACAGAACTTGGAAAATAATGGACTTGGCAAAAAAGGGCATATGTGTTTTATCCAGAGCTCTGATAACTGAGGGGAGGAGATTCCCAGCAGGTTTAACTGCCACCTGAGGGCTCACATTGCCAAGGCAACGTGAGCAAGCCAGGCAGGAGTTACCTCACAGCAGAGGTCCCACCTTATAGAAGGGTGAGAAACCCAGCCAACATCAGACTCTCACCAGAGGGCCCACATCACGAAGGGGATGGTAACCAGGCAGGAGTGTCTTCACACCAGTGGGGCCGCATCATCTAAAGGTGAGGTACTCAGCACATGTGTCCTCAAACCAGAGGACCCACATCACCAAGGGCCTCGGAGTGAGGCAGGCAGGAGTAGCCTCACAACACTGGGCCCATAGAATAAAAAAGTGAGGAATCCAGCAGTTGGAACCTCCCAGCAGGCGGCCCAGAGCACCGAGGCTATGGGATCCAGGCCACAGTGAACTCACAGAAGAGGGCCCATGTCATGAAACTGAGCAACCCAGCCATTGGGACCTCAGAGCAGGAGGCCCACATCCCCATGGGGATGGAAATCTGGTAGGAGTGTCCTCGTACCACTGAGAACGTATCAGAAAATTTTGGGAGACCAGCAGTTAGGGCCTGATGCCAGAGGACCCTCATCACCAAGGGAAGGAGGCTCCCAGCAGGCTCCAACTGCCACCAGAGGGCTGACGTCACCAAGGTGATGTGTGCCAACCAGGCACGAATGACCTCACAGCAGAGGGCCCACCTCAGAGAAGTGTGACGAACCCAGTCAGGATCAGACTCGCACCAGAGGGCCCACATCACCAAATGGATTGGAACCAGGCAGGAGTGTCCTCACATGAGTAGGGCCACATCATCTAAAGGTGAGGAACCCAGAACATGTGGCTTCAAACCATAGGACACCCATCACCAAGGGGCTGGGAGTGAGGCAGGCAGGAGGAGCCTCATAACAGAGGGCCCAAAAATAAGAAAGGTGAGGAATCCAGCATTTGGAACCTCCCAGCAGGCGGCCCAGAGCTCAGAGGCTATGGGATCCAGGCCGGAGTGAACTAACACCAGACAGCCCACATCATGAAACTGTGAGCAACCCAGACATTGGGACCTCAGAGCAGAAGGCCCACATCCCCATGGTGATGGGAACATGACAGGAGTGTCCTGGCATCACTGGGCTCACATCAGAAAACGTGGGGTGCTCAGAAGTTAGGGCCTGACGCTAGAGGGCACTCATCACTGAGAGGAGGAGGCTCCCAGCAGGCTCCAGCTGCCAACAGAGGGCCAACGTCGCCAAGGCGATGTGTGCCAGCCCGGCAGGAGTGACCTCACAGCAGAGGGCCCACCTCACAGAAGGGTGAGGAACACAGCCAGGATCAGACTCTCACCAGAGGGCCCACATCACCAAGGGGATGGGAACCAGGCAGGAGTGTCCCCACACCAGTGGGACAACATCATCGAAAGCTGAGGATCCCAGCACATGTAGCCTCAAACCAGAGCAACCACATCACCAAGGGGTTCGGAATGAGGCTGGCAGGACCGGCCTCACAACACAGGGTCCATAGAATATAAAAGTTGAGGAATCTAGCAGTTGGAACCTCCCAGCAAGTGGCCCAGAGCACCGAGGCTATGGGATCCAGGCCACAGTGAACTCACAGCAGAGGGCCCACATCATGAACCTGTGAGCAGCCCAGCCGTTGGGACCTCAGAACAGAAGGCCCACATCCCCATTGGGATGGGAACCTGGCAGGAGTGGCTTCGCACCACTTAGCACATATCAGAAAATGTTAGGATCCCGGCAGTTAGGGCCTGACGCCAGGGGGTCCTCATAACTGAGGGGAGGAGACTCCCAGCAGGTTTCAACTGCCAACAGAGGGCCCACGTCTACAAGGTGGCATGCGCCAGCCAGGCAGTAGTGACCTCACAGCAGAGGGCCTATCTCACAGAAGGGTGAGGAACCGAGGCAGGATGAGACTCTCACCAGAGGGCCCACAACACCAAGGGGATGGGAACCAGTCAGGACTGTCCTCCCACCAGTGGGGCCACATCATCGAAAGGTGAGGAACCCAGCACATGTGGCCTCATATCAGAGGACATACATCACAAAGGGGATGGGAGTGAGGCAGGTAGGAGTAGCCTAAAAACAGAGGGCCCAAAGAATAAAAAAGGTGAGGAATCCAGCATTTGGAACCTCCCAGCAGGCGGCCGAGAGCACAGAAGCTATGGGATGCAGGCAGGAGTGAACTAACACCAGAGAGCCCACATCATGAAACTGTGAGCAACCCAGGCGTTGGGACCTCAGAGCAGAAAGCCCACATCCCCATGGGGATGGGAACCTGACAGGAGTGTCCTGGCAACACTGGGCTCACATCAGAAAACGTGGGGAGCCCAGCAGTTAGGGCCTGATGCTAGAGGGCCGTCATCACCGAGGGGAGGAGGCTCCCAGCAGGTTCCATGTGCCAACAGAGGGCCCACGTTGCCAAGGTGATGTGTGCAAGTCAGGCAGGATTGACCTCACAGCAGAGGGCCTACCTCACAGAAGAGTGAGGAACCCAGCCAGGATAAGACTGTCACCAGAAGGCCCACATCACCAAGGGGATGGGAACCAGGCAGGAGTGTCCTCACACCAGTGGGGCCACATCATTGAAAGTTGCAGAACCCAGCACATGTGGCCTCAAACCAGAAGACCCACATCACGAAGGGGTTGCGAGTGAGGCAGGCAAGAGGAGCATCACAACACAGGGTCCATAGAATACAAAAGTTGAGGAATCGAGCAGTTGGAACCTCCCAGCAGGCAGCCAAGAGCACAGAGGCTATGGGATCCAGGCCACAGTGAACTAAGACCAGAGAGCCCACATCATGAAATTGTGATCAACCCAGCCGTTGGAACCTCAGAGCAGAAGGCCCACATCCCCATGGAGATGGGAACCTAAGAGGAGTGCCCGAGCATCACTGGGCTCACTAAGAAAAGTTGGGGAGCCCAGCAGTTAGGGCCTGACGTCAGAGGGCCCTCATCACAGAGGTGAGGAGGCTCCCAGCAGGGTCCAAGTGCCACCAGAGGGCTCATGTCAACAAGGCGAGGTGAGCAAGCCAGGCAAGAGTTACCTGATAGTAGAGGGCGCACCTCACAGATGGGTGAGGAACCCAGCCAGGATCAGACTCATACCAGAGGGCCCACATCACAAAGGGGATGGGAACCAGTCAGGATTATCCTCACACCAGTGGGGCCTCATCATCTTAAGGTGAGGAACCCAGCACATGTGTCCTCAAACCAGAGGACCCACATCACCAAGGGCCTTGGAGTGAGGCAGGCAGGAGTAGCCTCACAACACAGGGCACATAATATAAAAAACGTGAGGATTCCAGCATTTAGACCTTCCAGCAGGCGGCCCAGAACACCAAGGCTATGGGATCCAGGCCACAGTGAACTCACAGCAGAGGGCCCACATCATAAAACTGTGAGCAACCCAGGCGTTGGGACCTCAGCACAGAAGGCCCACATCCCCATGGGAATGGGAACCTGGCTGGAGTGTCCTCGCACCACTGGGCGCACATCAGAAAATGTGGGGAGCCCACCATTTAGAGCCTGACGCCAGAGGGCCATCATCACCGAGAGGAGGAGGCACCCTGCACGCTCCAACTGCCACCAGAGAGCTCACGTCTCCAAGGTGACGTGTGCCAGCCAGGCAGGAGTGACCTCACAGCAGAGGGCCCACCTCACAGAACGTTGAGGAACCCAGCCAGGATTAGACTCTCGCCAGAGGACCCACCTCACCAAGGGGATGGGAACCAGGCAGGAGTGTCCTCACACGAGTGGGGCCACATCATCGAAAGGTGAGGAATGCAGCACATGTGGCCTCAAGCCATAGGACAGCCATCACCAAGGGGCTGGCAGTGAGGCAGGCAGGAGGAGCCTCACAACAGAGGGCACATAGAATAAAGAAGTTGAGGAATCCAGCAGTTGGAACCTCCCAGCAGGCGGCTCAGAGCACCGATGATAAGGGATCCTTGCCGGAGTGAACTCACAGCAGAGGGCCCACATCATGGTACTGTGAGCAAGCCAGCCGTTTTGACCTCAGAGCAGAAGGCCCATATCCCCATGGGGATGGGAACCTGGCAAGAGTGTCCTCACTCACTTGGCGCACATCAGAAAATGTGGGGAGCCCAGCAGTTATGGCCTAAGGCAAGAGGGCCCTCATCACCGAGGGGAGGAGGATCCCAGCACACTCCAACTGCCACCAGAGGGCCCACGTCGCCAAGGTGACGTGTGCCAGACAGGCATGATTGACCTCACAGCAGAGGGCCCACCTCACAGAAGGGTGAGGAACCCAGCCAGGATCAGACTCTCACCGGAGGGCCCACATCAGCAAGGGGATGGGAACCAGTCAGGACTGTCTTCCCTCCAGTGGGGCCACATCATCGAAAGGTGCGGAACCCAGCACATGTGGCCTCAAATCAGAGGACACATATCACAAAGGGAATGGGAGTGAGGCAGGCAGGAGTAGCCTAAAAACAGAGGGCCCAAAGAATAAGAAAGGGGAGGAATCCAGCAGTTGGAACCTCCCAGCAGGCGGCCGAGAGCACAGAAGCTATGGGATGCAGGCAGGAGTGAACTAACAGCAGAGAACCCACATCATGAAACTGTGAGCAACCCAGGCGTTGGGACCTCAGAGCAGAAGGCCCACATCCCAATGGGGATGTGAACCTGGCTGGAGTGTCCTCGCACCACTGGGCGCACATCACAAAATGTGGGGAGCCCAGCAGTTAGGGCCTGACGCCAGAGGGCCCTCATCACCGAGGGGAGGAGGCTCCCAGCAGGCTCCAAGTGCCACCAGAGGGCTCATGTCCACAAGGCAAGGTGAGCAAGCCAGGCAGGAGTGACCTCACAGCAGACGGCCCACCTCACAGATGGGTGAGGAACCCAGCCAGGATCAGACTCTCAACAGAGGGCCCACATCACCAAGGGGATGTGAACCAGGCAGGAGTCTCCTAAGACCATTGGTCCCACATCATCGAAAGGTGAGGAACCCAGCACATGTGGCCTCAAACCAGACGACACACATCACGAAGGGGCTGGGAGTGAGGCAGACAGGAGGATCCTCACAACAGAGGGCCCCAAAAATTAAAAAAGTGAGGAATCCAGCAGTTGGAACCTCCCAGCAGGCGGCCAAGAGCACAGAGGCTATGGGATCCAGGCCTCTGTGAACTAACACCAGAGAGCCCACATCATGAAAATGTGAACAACCCGGCCGTTGGGACCTCAGAGCAGAAGGCCCACATCCCCATGGAGATGGGATCCTAAGAGGAGTGCCAAAGCATCACTGGGCTCACTAAAAAAAGTTGGTGAGCCCAGCAGTTAGGGCCTGACGCAAGAGGGCCCTCATCACCGGGGGGAGCAGATTCCCAGCACGCTCCAACTGCCACCACACGGCTGATTTCACCAAGGCAATGTGTGCCAGCCATGCAGGAGTGACCTATCAGCAAAGGGTCTCCCTCACAGAAGGGTGAGGAACACAGCCAGGAACAGACTCTCACCAGGGGGTCCACATAACCACGTGGATAGGAACCAGGCAGGAGTGTCCTCACACTAGTGGGGCCACATCATCGAAAGGTGAGGAACCCAGCAAAGGTGGCCACAAACCAGAGGACCCACATCACCAAGGGGTTGAGAGTGAGGTAGGTGTCTGGACGGGCATTTTTAACACTCATTTCCCACCAGGAAGAGGAATTAACCAAAGGCTCAGCATGCCCTGCCAGAAGCAGATTAGGGCCTGAAGCAGTCTTGCGGGTTTGCGGCCAGCTCACAAGAAAGCGAGGTGAAGAAAGGAGCTCAGGGGCCCTGTAATTCACAAACCTGCAGAGTTATAAATGACAGATAACGTCCAAAAATATATTGAAGTAAGGCTGCGAAGAGGACGTCAAAGCGGGGCAGAATTTCCGGAAACCGATTTCAGTAGGTAGACTGGATTTGCATTTAAAGCATAGGAAAAGAGGCAGAACATCGACAATGATGCACTTGGCAAAAAAGGACGTATGAGTTTGTTCCTGAATGTATTCAGGAAAAAACGCATACGCCCGTTTTGGCAAACCAAGCAAGCTTGCAATGGAAATCCGAACTACTATGAAGTGTCACTTCCCCCCGGTCTAAAGAGCCATCTGAAAAAAGTGTAAAATCCAGAAAGGCAAGACAAGCCATGGGGAAAAAGGAGCCTTGTTATGCTGATGGGCAGGATGTAAATTGCCAACAGCCACTCTGGAGAAGTGTATGGTGTTTCCTGATACATCTGAAAAACAAAGCAACAGAGTCTAGGGTATTTCCACTTATGGTCCTATAGTTTAGGGAAATTAAAATCAAAAACACAGCCACCCCAAAATTTGGGACGGATCTGTTTACAGGAACCTCTTCTACAATACACGTTAAATATCCCAGAGAACAAATAATTGATAAAGAAGTTGCGGTACTTACGTACAACAGAATATCACTCAGCAATGAAATCTGTGTCAACATGCCTGTACCAGCATAATGAGTGGATTGAGGCACGATGATTCTAAGTGAAATAAGTCACACAGAAAAAGAAACATCATAAGGTATCACTAATGCACGGAATGTAAACTTGGCTACACATGGACTGAATTACAAAACAGAACAGGGTCTCAAGTTTAGAAAACCAACTTATGCTTGCTTAAGGGTAAAGGTGAGTTGGGGTGCTGCATAAAACCAGAGTTTGAAATTAGCACAGATACCGTTCCATAAGCCAAATATGTAATAGACAAGACCTACCCCTTGCTCAACGAAATGGACTCAACAATGAGGTATCACCTCACACCTGTTAGAATGGGCATCATCTGAAAATCTACAAACAACAAATGCTGGAAAGAGTGTGGAGAAAAGGAAGCCTCTTCCACTATTGTTGGGAATATAAATTGATACAGTCACTATGGAGAACAATATGGAGTTTCTTAAGAAACTAACAATAGAATTACCATATGATACAGCAATCCCAGTACTGGACATATACCCAGACAAAACCAGAAATCAAAAAGAGACATTCACCGCAATGTTCATTGCATCACTATTTACAATATCGAGGTAATGGAAGCAACCTAAATGCCCACAGACAGACGAATGCATAAAGATGTGGTACATATATAAAATGGAATATTACTAAGCCATGAAAGGAATGAAATTGGGTCATTTGTAGAGACGTCGATGGATCTAGAGACTGTCATACAGAGTGAAGTAAGTCAGAAAGAGAAAAACAAATCTTGTATATTCATGCATATATGTGGAACCTAGAAAAACTGTACAGATTAACCGTTTTGCAAGGCATAAATAGAGCAACAGATGTAGACAACAATCGTATGGACAACAAGGGGGGAAAGCTCTTGGGAGGGTGGTGGTGGGAGGATTTGAGAGATTGGGATTGGCATGTAAACATTTATATGTATAAAATAGATAACCAATAAGAACCTGCTGTATAAAAATATAAAATAAAATTCAAAATTAAAAAGAAATAAAATTTAAAAAATAAAACAGAAAAAACAATTATTCCCTTCACATACATGTATTTATATGAATAAATTATTTCCATGCTTATATCTGTAAATACAAAAAAGAGGAATAAAATCTACCTTGAACCAAAAAGGAAAAAGAGAAAAAAAAAAAACAGAACCCACCAGTTACTCAGAGGAAAACCGTATCAGGGCACTTACTCCAGTTGTAAACAATTCTGAAGTTGGTCAGTGGTGGGGAATCGTCTCCCATTCAGCCAGCAGCCCCCACACAACAAGCGTCCTCATTGCAAAGCTGGGGCACCGTGCCGAGGCATCTGTGAGTAAACGTGAGCTGAGCCCCAGGCCAGTTGCTGCTGAACTGTTCCCACCCTTCCCAGGTAAAACACCTCAATATATACAAGGACTTGAAAGCCTAGAGGAAGGGCCATGGAGCCACACGAGTGACAGGATGCCAGCTGACTTGGTGCCTGCAGGCCAGCCAGGATGGTCCTGGCCCTGGGTGCTCTTCTGGAAGATTTCCATTTCCCTGCCTGAGATACCCGTCCTGTCCCTGCCCCCACTGCTTTTTTCCTTCCTCACTTCTGCCCAGGGAGAAATTCCAGCAGCAGGTATGGGTGACACATCCTCTTCTTTAGCAGGTGGCAGCCTGGCAACTGCAGCAGAAAGTCCAGCAGAGCCCCACTCACACTGGGCCACCCACAAAGCCGTGGCCTCTCACTCCCTCCCACCAGCCCAGCCCCGAGACTGCTGACAGGGCAGAGAAAATGGCGTCAGGCACAGCTGCAGGGGCTCTTGCTGCCTGGAGTGGTATTTATATTGATCTCAACCCAGGCACACCTGGGGAGGGCTGGCCGGCATGGTAAGGCTGCCCAGGTCAGCCAATCATCACCCCTCAGGGGCTCACAGTTGCAGAAAATGGAACTTGCTGAACCGGCCAGGTCCAAGGAACAGGTGTGGGCTCCTGAGAGTCAGGATAGACAAGGGGCTGCAGCTTTGGCTTGTTTTCTAATCATTTTATCTGGCCCATGAGTGGGAGACAACTTCAAGAAAACCCTCTCCTAATGAGAGGAACCCAGGAGTCACGGAGAGGAGGGGTGGGTGGTGGTTGGAGACAGAGGCCTGGTGCCCCGGGTGCAGTGGAAGTCTCTGGAAGACCAGGTGGAGGGAGGCCACACAGAGTGATGCCCAGGGTCACAGACCTGTCGCAGCTGCTGTTTGTTAGTTCAAGTCCTGCTCTGAGGTGCTCTGTGTCAGCTCTGAGCGACAGGTGAGCTGGGGGTGCTCTTCAATGAGGGCTATGTGCACGGTTCCTGTGTGCCCAGCCCTGCCACGGTACCTGCAAGGGTAGCTCTGTATCCTGGGAGGGGCCTGACCATGAGAGCCCCGTGGGCTGGGTTGGGGGTGGGGTACCTGCCGAGGAGAGCTCCATATCCTGGGATTGGCCTGACCACGAGAGCCCCATGGGCTGCTGGGGACCTGGTAAAGGATGTCAGGACAGTCAGTGAAGCCACCGAGGATATACCTCCAGTTGCTCCTGATTCCTACACCCTGCTGGTCATTCTACCAACCACCAGGACATGGTATTCTGTATTAGTCTTCAATGATGCCTTCTTTTGTATTCCATTAGTCCCAGAGTCACAAGAAATTTTGGCTTGTGAGTGGCAGGACTCAACATACAACTAAAACAATACTTCCGGGCCGTCTGGCCCCAAGGGTGCAAAAATTCCCACACCATCTTTGGGGAAAGCTTAGCTAAAGACTGAAAAGTTCTACCTCTGGAAAAGGAAACCCTCCTTCAATATGCAGATAACATTCTGATCGCCAGCCCTACTAAGGAGGCCTCTGAACTACCAAGCCAATAAAGGATAGAAGTTGTCCAAGAAAAAGCTCAAATATCACAGACTGCAGTGACCTGCTTGGGCTTCATTCTCACAGAAGGTCAGAGAAGCCCATCCCAGGAAAGGGAAGAAACCATTTTCAGCCTTACCCCTTTCTAAAACTAGAAGACAGCTTAGGGGTTCCTGGGGAGGCCAGGGTTTGCTGCTTCTGGATCCCTAACTACAGTCTACTAGCTGGGCCTCTATATGAAACACTGAAAGGAAAAGATGATGATCCTTTTGAACAGAATCCAGAAGTGGCCTTTCAAGAATGGAAAGAGCAGTCAATTCAGACCCTTGCCCTGGAACTCTCTAATTGAGCTAAACCCTTTGACCTTTACATTCCCGGTGAAAGGTGAATCGCCATTGGAGAATTAGTGAAAAAACTGGGACCACTTGAAATGGAACAACGCAAGAATGCCATCCAGGTAGGATAAACTAGAGTCACCAAGGGGCTTGGCCCACTGCCACATCTGGCCAAGATACTGGCGGTATCTAAAAACCTGGAAATCAGCAGCCCAAAAGGCCACCTCCCTCCTAAGGGAAAAGGACCCCACGTGGTGATCCTAATCACTAACCATGCCCTGAAGTTGCAGGGTTTGCTCCATGGGCACACCGACCTCGAGTGAGGAGGCCCTCCAACTCCAACATCCAGAGAGATAACCGGGGGCAACAGGGCACCATGACGACTCGTGTGAACATCACTTGACCTGGAGTTTCTCTCATAAAACAACAATAGTGTGTCCCGAAGGAGTAGACTACTGCTTGCAGGACTTACTGCACCCAGAGGGGAGCTAATAATCTTGGCGGGGGAACCGTATATCACACTGTCACCATAGAAAAGCCTACAGACACCGTGATGTTGGTGGCCAATAAGACCGGCTGGACTCCTGTTTACTTCAAAAGGCTGTTGACTCAGTGGCCATCATGGTCCTTGATCACCACTGACCCTGGACTGTCTGGGAGTTGAGCGGGCAGGGCTCTGACACCTGGTGCTGTTTGTACGTTAATTCAGGGGCCTAATTGAAGAAAGCGCAGACTACTGGCCAGAGCATCTAGGCTGGCAGAAACGGTCAGCCTAAGGTGGCCGAACAAATGTGGGGCGGGGTGAAATCGGCCCCCACAGCGTCTCTGCACATCTCTTTCCTGGACCCTTAAAGGTCATTAGAATCTATAACACTTCCAATGCTGGTGCTCAGGCGGACGAGCAGGGAGGCAGGGGTCCTGGGGCCAATCAACGTCACCTGGAGGCTGCTGGGGAGAAGTTCTGACCCTCGTCCCCTGGTATGAGGGCTCCCAACTCAGCACTCAGCAGTTACAGAAGAAGGGTCTGCACCCTCAGCACTCCAAGAATGAGGAACGGGACAAAAGGCAGAGGAGGGGTTTGTCCCCAGCAAAGCCCATTAAAAATCCCTGGGAGATAAAAATAGAATCTGGGCAATAAAGTCAAGTCTGACCTTTTTTATCCTTTGTGCTTTGTCTAATTTCACGTGCTCCTAGGGTCCCGCATGCAGAGGTTCCACACCCGGCACTTCAGACCAGATTTCCTAGTGCAGAATGGCTGGGTCGACACCTCAGCTCCTGGGGCCCAGTGCAGACTCCACGATATAGAGCCTGAGGTGCAGCCAACCCGGCCCTCGAGAGCTCCGTCCCCTCCCTCCCACTGACTCTCACAGGATCTCTACACAGCAGCCCAGCCCACAGCCCACGGGGTAGTGCATGCTCTCACCTCTCCATTCTCTGATCAAAATATAAAGTTTCCTTTGCTTGTGAACAAACTCAGTCTCGATCTGTTGGCCCCAATGACACTGGGCAGGGGGACACTTGTTGGGGTCCACTCTGGAGGATCAGTAACAGAAATTGAGACTATTGTAACTTCAATGAACAGATGTGTGAGCCAAACTGTAGTTAACATAGAACAGTGTATAAGGCTCGGGTAAAATAAGATGTTTCTAACACTTCCATTTGATATTTCCATCACTTTATTATAAGCAAGTTCAGTGAAAAGGTTTGTCTTATTTGTCAGGTCAATATTAGAGAAATGAAGTGATTTCTTTCCAAGGATGTACATCTAATAATCTTGGTTAAAGCTTCAATCTTGTTTTAAATGCTTTTCCATTGAAAATGATACCTCTCTTTCAGCTCCCCCATTTCTGAGAAGTATAAAATCTTATAATTTATTATTACCAAAGGGGAAAGGTGGGAGGAGGGATAAATTAACAGTTTGGAATTAACACATACACACTGCTATGTATAAAATAGATCATCAACAAGGAACTACTGTATAGCACAGGGAACTACACTCAATATTTTGCAATAACCTATAAGGGGAAATAATCGGAAAAAGAATAGATATTTTTATTGACATCATCTATCAATGACAGTTAAAGTGTAACCTAAGGGAAGCCGGTGGTGAGTGCTTCTGACCCTGAAGACTTCAATCATCTAAAGTTTGGACTCTGCCTACTTCCCAAGGCCCTTAATGAACATATGTGTAGCCGTAGCTTAAAAAATTCCCCAGTTTGGGTTTCGGGGAGACACTGATTTTGAAAAAGCCCTGGTGTTCTCCTTACATGAATGGGACTCTTCTTACTGCTAAAACATGTCTGTCACACCCAGAGGATGGTATACCGTCTGATCAGGAAGAGTTTGGAAAAGGCATCTCATCTCCTCATCTCCTGGTGCTCGGGTTCACCCCTCCAGCGTCTTTACTAACAGTCTCCCCACTTGGAGATGTCAGCACTGTCAACATCCTGTTGCGTACAGTTTGGAATTTGTCCAGAGGATGAAGCGGAAGGATGAGGAACAATGAGAGACAAGTCCTAGGTGTTCAGACAGACACATGTCACTCTAATTTCCAATCAGGAAGATGAATTGACCAAAGGCTAGGGTTGCCCATGGAAACAGTATGGGGCTTGAGGAAATCCCACTGCTTTGTGGCCAGTTCCCATAAACACAAGTTGAACAATGGAACTCAGGGGCAGTAAAATTCACGAAACTGCAGAGTTGAAAATATCTATCACTGAAAAATGTCTTGAGGAAAGTCAGAGAAAAGGATTGGTAAGCAAGGGAGAATGGCAGGAAAGGGATTTGAGGAGGTAGAAAGGACTCGCCATTAAGCACAAGAAAAGGGGCTGAACATTGCCAACATTGCAGTTGCCCAAAAAGGCTGTATGCGTTTTTTTCTGTATATATTCAAGAAAAGGGCATACACTTTTTTAGCCAACCAAACAGGTGGGCACTGGAAATCAATACTACAAAAGATATCACTTCGCATCAGTCAGAAGAGCCATCCTCATAAAGTGTAAACACCAGAAATGCAGGACAGGGCAAGGAGAAGAGGGAGCCCTGTGAGGCTTATAGTGGAAATGTATATTGCCAACGGCCATTCTGGAGAAGTGTATTGTGTTTACTAAAGCATCTAAAAAATGAGCTACAGAGCATAGGGCACTTGCACTCATGGGCGTATATCTTGGGAAAAACAAAAATCGAGAGGACACAGGCACCCCAATGTTTACTGCCTCTCTGTTTAAAAGATCCTCGACTAGGATATAACTTAAATGTCTCTGGAGGGAAAAAATGGATAGAGATGTGGTACTTATGTAGAGTGGAATATTACTCAGCCTGGAAATCAATGAAATATGGCCAGTTGTAACAACTCCGGAGGAGTTACGTATGATCTTTCTAAGTGACATAATTCAAAAAGAAAAAGACACATATCATAAGATATCACTTAAAGGTGGAATCCAAAATGGCTACACATGAAATAAATTACAAAACAAAAACATAGTCAAATATGTAGAAAACACGCATAAGGCTGCTAAACGGAAAGGTGGGGAGGGGTGAGGCATCATCCAAGAGGTTGAAATTAGCAAAGATACCATTCCAAATACCAAACTGATAATCAACAAGGCCTACACGGTAGCTAAAAGAACTGCACTCAGCACACTCAAGTCACCGCAAAAGAATATCTATGACTGGTAAGGATCTGAAAAAGAATTTATTGATGTTTCTCTGTACGTGAATCAAGTGGATGTACAGCAGCAAGAAACAGAGCTTTGAAAATCAGCTGTAACCAATATAGTAATAAATTGAAAAAAATAAACGACAGAGAGACAGAGAAAACCTCTTACAACTTTTCCTCAGGGACGGTGATGCAACATGGATTGAACACATCTAGACCCACAGCAGGATGAGACATAAGGCTGGAAACTGTTCACGCTAAGAGAAATGTGAGGTTGGGTGAGGAAATGCACACCCTTTAAAGTAATACTACCTGGTACCCATTCAATGGGTCCCAAATCTGCAGGTTCAAGGAATCTTCCTACAGCTAAAACATGCATGGAAAACCCAGAGGACTGTACACCATGTGATCGGGAGATGTGTCTAAAATGCAGCTCATTTATCCTCTCCTGGTGCTCCTGTTCATCATTCCAGCCACGTTACTTAGAATCTCCCCACTTAGAGAATCAGCACATTTAAACTTCTGTTTCACACATTTTGCAAATTGTGAGGAGGATGAACGGGAAGAGGGGGAACCAATGAGAGAATAGTTGTAGGGGTTTGGACGGGCACATGTCACTCTAATATCCCATTGAGAATAAGAATTAAAAAAAGGCTCAGCCTGCCTCGCCGGAGCCAAAATAGGGCCTGAAGCAATCCTGCGGCTTTGAGGCCACCTCACAAAAGAGCAACTTAAAAAATGGAGCTCAGGGTCACTGCAATTCACAAACCTGCAGAGTTATAAATGAAAACTAACGTCCAAAAATATGTTGAGGTAAGGCAAAGAAGAGGATCTGAATGCAAGACAGAATTGCAAGAAACAGATTTCAAGAGATAGATTGGACTCGTCTTTAAAGCACATGAAAAGCGGCAGAATTTCGACAATGATGCAGTTGGCCCAAAAGGGAGTATGCGTTTTTTCCTGAATATATCCAGGAAAAAACGCATACGCACTTTATGGGCAACGAAGCAAGCAAGCAATGCAAATGTGCACAACAAAGAAGTCTCATTTCCCACCGGTCAAAAGGGCCACCCGAAAAAATTGTAAAAACCAGAAATGCAGGACAGGCCATGGAGAACAGGGAGCCTTTATACGCTGATGGACAGTGTGTGAACTGCCGGGAGCCACTCTGGAGAAGTGTATGGTGGTTCCTAAATCATCTAAAAAACAGAGCTACAGAGCATAGGGCACTTCCAATCACGGGACTATATCTAGGGAAGTCTAAAAATCAACAAGACACAAGCACACCACAGTTTAGGGCTACTCTGTTTACAAGAACCTCAACTTCAGTACACCTTAAATATCCCAGGAAAGAGAACAATGGATAAAGAAGATGTGGTACTTATGTACAATGGAATATCTCTTCACCATGAAATCAATGTAATAAGGCTAGTAGAAGGATAAAGAGTGGAATTAGGTCCAATAATACTACTTGAAATAAGTCAAACAGAAAAAGAAACATATCATAAGATATCACTTATAGAGGGAGGATAAATATGGCTGCACTAAAAATGAATTACAAAACAGAACAGTGTCTCACATTTAGAAAACACACTTATGTCAGCTTAAGGGGAAAGGAGAGGTGGGGTGATGCATAAAACCAGAGTTTGAAATTAGCACAGATACCGTTCAATAAACCAAATAGGTATTAGACAAGATCTACACCTTGCTCAATGAACTGGCCTCAACACACCCTATACACCGCAGAGAAATATATCTGAGTAATAAGAATCTTAAAACCCATGTATTGATATATCTCCATAAGGGAATCAAGTGTGTGCAAAATGGCACAAACACAGCAGTGAAAATGAGCTAAACCCCATTATAGAAATAAATTTTAAAACCAAAACGCAGAAACAATGAAAGAGAGAAAAATTCTTACAAAATTCGCTCAGGGGCTGTGATGCAACCTGGAATGACCACATATAAACCCACAGCTGGATAAGACATAAGACTGGACACTTGGGGTTAAGAGGATTGGTGAGCTTTGGTGAGCAACTGCCGAAAGTTTAATGCAATACTTCATGCTACTCATTCCAAGGGTCCCAACACTCCAGGTTGAAGGGAATCTTCCTACAGCTAAACCTTGCATGGGAAATCCAGCAGATGGTATACAATATGATCGGGAAAGGTTTCTAAAACGCACCTCATTTTCCTCTCCTGGGGCTCCGGATCAACATTCCAGCCACTTTACTAACAACATCCCCACATGGAGAGTGAATGCCTTTAAGTTCCGGTATCGCACAGTCTGCAGTTAGTGTGGAGGATGAATGGGAATAGGGGGAACCAGTGAGAAAATAGCTGTAGCGGTTTCAATGGCCACATGTCACTCTAATTTCACATAGGAAGAAGAATTAACCAAAGGCACAGCAAGGTGCCCCAGAAGAAGAATAGGGCCTGAAGAAATCCTGTGGATATGAGGCAAGACCACAAAAATAAGAGCTGAAAAATGGAGCTAAGGGCCACTGCAATTCAAAAACCTGCAGAGTTATAAAGACCAACTATTTTCAAAAAAATATATTGAGGTAAGGCTATGAAGAGGCATTGAAAGCAAGGCAGAATTGCAGGAAACCGATTTCAGGAGGTAGACTGGAATTGCATTGAAAACATAGGAAGAGAGTCAGAACCTCGACAATGATGCACTTGGCCAAAAAGGGCGTATGCGTTTTTTCCTGAATATATTCAGGAAAAAACGCATACGCCCTTTTTGGCCAACCAAACAAGCTTGCAAAGGAAATCTGCACTACAATGAAGTCTCACTTCCCCCCGGTCAAAAGGGCCATCTGAAAAAAGTGTAAAATCCAGAAAGGCAGGACAGGCCATGGAGAAATGGGAGCATTCTTATGCTGATGGGCGGGATGTAAATTGCCAACAGACACTCGGGGGAAGTGTATGGTGTTTCCTGAAACATCTAAAAAACAAAGCAACAGAGCCTAGGGCACTTCAACTTATGGTCCTATAGCTTAGGGAAATTAAAATCAAAAAGACACAGCCACCCCAAAGTTTGGGATGCCTCTATTTACAAGAACCTCGTTTACGGTACAAGTTCAATATCGCAGACAGTGAAAAATGCATAAAGAAGTTGTGGTATTTACGTACAATGCAATATCACTCAGCAATGAAATCTATGTCATCAGTCCCTTAGAAGCACAATGAGTGGATTCATGTATGATGATTCTAACTGAAATAAGTCACACAGAAAAAGAAACATCATAAGATATCACTAATACACGGAATGTAAACTTGGCTACACAGGACCTGAATTCCAAAACAGAACAGGGTCTCAAATTTAGAAAAGCAACTTATGCTTGCTTAAGGGGAATGGTGAGTTGGGGTGCTGCATAAAACCAGAGATTGAAATGAGCACAGATACAGTTCCTTAAGCCAAATATGGAATAGACAAGAGCTACTCCTTGCTCAACGAATCGGACTCAACACCCCATATTAAACGCCTAAGAATGTACCTGACTAGTAAGTAACTTAAAACCTAGGGATTGCTATGTCTCCGAAAGAGAATCAAGCGTGTGTACAGGGGCATAAACGCAGCAGTGATAGGATTGGAGAGGTTCGGTGAGCAAATGAAGACCCTTTGAAGTCATATTGCATGGTACCCATTCCACGGGTCTCAACTCTCCAGGTTTAAGGTATTCTTCCTTCAGCTAAAACATGCATGTGTAACCTAGAGTATGATCAACCATGTGATCGGGAGACGTGTTCAAATATGTCTCAGTTTTAGTCCCCTGGTACTCGGGTGCAACATTCCAGACGCTTTACTAACACTCTCCCCACTTGGAGAGTCAGCGCCTTTAACCTCCTGTTTGGCCCAGTTTGCAATTTCTGCGGAAGATGAACAGGAATAGGGAGAACCAATGAGAGACTAGCTGGAGGTGTCTGGACGGGCAAATTTAACTCTCATTTCCCACCAGGAAGAGGAAATAACCAAAGGCTCAGCGTGCTGTGCTGGAACCAGATTAGGGCCTGAAGCCATCCTGCGGTGTTGCGGCCAGCTCAAAAGAAAGCGAGTTGAAGAAAGGAGCTCAGGGGCACTGTAATTCACAAACCTGCAGACTTATAAATGAGAGCTATCGTCCAAAAATATACTGAAGTAAGGCTGACAAGAGGTCTTGAAAGCGGGGCAGAATTGCAGGAAACCGATTTCAGGAGGTAGACTGGAATTGCATTGAAAGCATAGGAAAAGAGGCAGAACGTCCACAATGATGCACTTGGCCAAAAAGGGCGTATGCGTTTTTTCCTGAATGTATTCAGGAAAAAACGCATACGCACTTTTTGGACAACCAAGCAAGCTTGCAAAGGAAATCTGCACTACAATGAAGTCTCACTTCCCCCCGGTCAAAAGGGCCATCTGAAAAAAGTGTAAAATCCAGAAAGGCAGGACAGGCCATGGAGAACTGGGAGCCTTGTTATGCTGATGGGCGGGATGGAAATTGCCAACAGCCACTCGGCAGAAGTGTATGGTGTTTCCTGAAACATCTAAAAAACAAAGCAACAGAGCCAAGGGCACTTCCACTTATGGTCCTATAGCTTAGGGAAATTAAAATCAAAAAGACACAGCCACCCCAAAGTTTCGGACGCCTCTGTTTACAAGAACCTCGTTTACGGTACAAGTTCAATATCGCAGAAAGTGAAAAATGGATAAAGAAGTTGTGGTACTTACATACAATGCAGTATCACTCAGCAATGAAATCTATGTCATCAGGCCCTTAGCAGCATAATGAGTGGATTCAGGTATGATGATTCTAACTGAAATAAGTCACACAGAAATAGAAACATCATAAGATATCACTAATACACGGAATGTAAACTTGGCTACACAGGAACTGAATTCCAAAACAGAACAGGGTCTCAAATTTAGGAAACCAACTTATGCTTGCTTAAGGGAAAAGGTGAGTTGGGGTGCTGCATAAAATCAGAGATTGAAATGAGCACAGATAAAGTTCCTTAAGCCAAATATGGAATAGACAAGAGCTACTCATTGCTAAACGAAACGGATGCAACACCCCATATTAAACACCTAAGAATGTACCTGACTAGTAAGTATCTTAAAACCTAGGGATTGCTATGTCTCCGAAAGAGAATCAAGCATGTGTACAGGGGCATAAACGCAGCAGTGATAGGATTGGAGAGGTTCGGTGAACAAATGAAGACCCTTTGAAGTCATATTGCATGGTACCCATTCCACGGGTCTCAACTCTCCAGGTTTAAGGTATTCTTCCTTCAGCTAAAACATGCATGTGGAACCCAGAGTATGATCAACCGTGTGAACGGGAGACGTGTTCAAATATGTCTCAGTTTTCGTCCCCTGGTACTCGGGTGCAACATTCCAGACGCTTTACTAACACTCTCCCCACTTGGAGAGTCAGCGCCTTTAACCTCCTGTTTGGCCCAGTTTGCAATTTCTGCGGAAGATGAACAGGAATAGGGAGAACCAATGAGAGATTAGCTGGAGGTGTCTGGACGGGCAAATTTAACTCTCATTTCCCACCAGGAAGAGGAATTAACCAACGGCTCAGCGTGCCGTGCCGGAACCAGATTAGGGCCTGAAGCCATCCTGCGAGCTCACAAGAAAGCGGCAGCTCACAAGAAAGCGAGTTGAAGAAAGGAGCTCTGGGGCACTGTAATTCACAAACCTGCAGAGTTATAAATGACAGCTATCGTCCAAAAATATACTGAAGTAAGGCTGCCAAGAGGCCTTGAATGCGGGGCAAAATTGCAGGAAACCGATTTCAGGAGGTAGACTGGAATTGCATTGAAAGCATAGGAAAAGAGGCAGAACGTCCACAATGATGCACTTGGCCAAAAAGGGCGTATGCGTTTTTTCCTGAATATATTCAGGAAAAAACGCATACGCCCTTTTTGGCCAACCAAGCAAGCTTTCAAAGGAAATCTGCACTACAATGAAGTCTCACTTCCCCCCGGTCAAAAGGGCCATCTGAAAAAAGTGTAAAATCCAGAAAGGCAGGACAGGCCATGGAGAACTGGGAGCCTTGTTATGCTGATGGGCGGGATGGAAATTGCCAACAGACACTCGGGAGAACTGTATGGTGTTTCCTGAAACATCTAAAAAACAAAGCAACAGAGCCTAGGGCACTTCCACTTATGGTCCTATAGCTTAGGGAAATTAAAATCAAAACGGCACAGCCACCCCAAAGTTTGGGACGCCTCTGTTTACAAGAACCTCGTTTACAGTACAAGTTCAACATCGCAGAAAGTGAAAAATGGATAAAGAAGTTGTGGTATTTACTTACAAAGCAATATCACTCAGCAATGAAATCTATGTCATCAGGCCCTTAGCAGCACAATGAGTGGATTCAGGTATGATGATTCTAACTGAAATAAGTCACACAGAAAAAGAAACATCATAAGATATCAGTCATACACTGAATGTAAATTTGGCTAGACAGGAGCAGAATTACAGAACAGAACAGGGTCTCAAATT
Organism: Stenella coeruleoalba; assembly: GCF_951394435.1. Taxonomy (NCBI): domain Eukaryota; kingdom Metazoa; phylum Chordata; class Mammalia; order Artiodactyla; family Delphinidae; genus Stenella; species Stenella coeruleoalba. The sequence goes on along the minus strand of NW_027646154.1, from coordinate 1,068,823 downwards.
TAGGAAAGCAACTTATGCTTGCTTAAGGAGAAAGGTGAGTTGGGGTGCTGCATAAAACCAGGGATTGAAATGAGCACAGATAAAGTTCCTTAAGCCAAATATGGAATAGACAAGAGCTACTCCTTGCTCAATGAAATGGACTCAACACCCCATATTAAACCCCTAAGAATGTACCTGGCTAGTAAGTATCTTAAAACCTATGGATTGCTATGTCTCCAAAAGAGAATCAAGCGTGTGTACAGGGGCATAAACGCAGCAATGATAGGATTGGAGAGGTTCGGTGAGCAAATGAAGACCCTTTGAAGTCATATTGCATGGTACCCATTGCACGGGTCTCAACTCTCCAGGTTTAAGGTATTCTTCCTTCAGCTAAAACATGCATGTGGAACCCAGAGTATGATCAACCGTGTGAACGGGAGACGTGTTCAAATATGTCTCAGTTTTCCTCCCCTGGTACTCGGGTGCAACATTCCAGACACTTTACTAACACTCTCCCGACTTGGAGAGTCATTCCCTTTAACCTCCTGTTTGGCCCAGTTTGCAATTTCTGCGGAAGATGAACAGGAATAGCGAGAACCAATGAGAGACTAGCTGGAGGTGTCTGGACGGGCAAATTTAACTCTCATTTCCCACCAGGAAGAGGAATTAACCAAAGGCTCAACCTGCAGTGCCGGAACCAGATTAGGGCCTGAAGCCATCCTGCGGTGTTGCGGCCAGCTCAAAAGAAAGCGAGTTGAAGAAAGGAGCTCAGGGGCACTGTAATTCACAAACCTGCAGAGTTATAAATGACAGCTATTGTCCAAAAATATACTGAAGTAAGGCTGCCAAGAGGACTTGAAAGTGGGGCAGAATTGCAGGATACCGATTTCAGGAGGTAGATTGGAATTGCATTGAAAGCATAGGAAAAGAGGCAGAACATCCACAATGATGCACTTGGCCAAAAAGGGCGTATGCGTTTTTTCCTGAATATATTCAGGAAAAAACGCATACGCACTTTTTGGCCAACCAAGCAAGCTTGCAAAGGAAATCTGCACTACAATGAAGTCTCACTTCCCGCTGGTCAAAAGGGCCATCTGAAAAAAGTGTAAAATCCAGAAAGGCAGGACAGGCCATGGAGAACTTGGAGCATTGTTATGCTGATGGGCAGGATGTAAATTGCCAACAGACACTCGGGAGAAGTGTATGGTGTTTCCTGAAACATCTAAAAAACAAAGCAACAGAGCCTAGGGCACATCCACTTATGGTCCTATAGCTTAGAGAAATTAAAATCAAAAATACACAGCCACCCCAAAATTTGGGACGCCTCTGTTTACAAGAACCTCGTTTACCGTACAAGTTCAATATCACAGAAAATGAAAAATGGATAAAGAACTTGTGGTACTTACGTACAATGCAGTATCACTCAGCAATGAAATCTATGTCATCAGGCCCATAGCAGCATAATGAGTGGATTCAGGTACGATGATTCTAACAGAAATAAGTCACACAGAAAAAGAAACATCATAAGATATCACTAATACACGGTATGTAAACTTGGCTACACAGGAACTGAATTCCAAAACAGAACAGGGTCTCAAATTTAGAAAACCAACTTCTGCTTGCTTAATGGGAAAGGTGAGTTGGGGTGCTGCATAAACCAGAGATTGAAATGAGCACAGATAAAGTTCCTTAAGCCAAATATGGAATAGACAAGAGCTACTCCTTGCTCAACGAAATGGACTCAACACCCCATATTAAACACCTAAGAACGTACCTGACTAGTAAGTATCTTAAAACCTATGGATTGCTATGTCTCCAAAAGAGAATCAAGCGTTTGTACAGGGGCATAAACGCAGCAGTGATAGGATTGGAGAGGTTCGGTGAGCAAATGAAGACCTTTTGAAGTCATATTGCATGGTACCCATTACACGGCTTTCAACTACCCAGGTTTAACGTATTCTTCCTTCAGCTAAAACATGCATGTGGAACCCAGAGTATGATCAACCGTGTGAACGGGAGACGTGTTCAAATATGTCTCAGTTTTCCTCCCCTGTTACTCTGGTGCAACATTCCAGACGCTTTATTAACACTCTCCCCACTTGGAGAGTCAGCGCCTTTAACCTCCTGTTTAGCCCAGTTTGCAATTTCTGCGGAAGATGAACAGGAATAGGGAGAACCAATGAGAGACTAGCTGGAGGTGTCTGGACGGGAAATTTAACTCTCATTTCCCACCAGGAAGAGGAAATAACCAAAGGCCCAGCGTGCCATGCCGGAACCAGATTAGGGCCTGAAGCCATACTGCGGTGTTGCGGCCAGCTCAAAAGAATGCGAGTTGAAGAAAGGAGTTCAGGGGCACTGTAATTCACAAACCTGCAGAGTTATAAATGACAGCTATCGTCCAAAAATAGACTGAAGTAAGGCTGCCAAGAGGTCTTGAAAGCGGGGCAGAATTGCAGGAAACCGATTTCAGGAGGTAGACTGGAATTGCATTGAAAGCATAGGAAAAGAGGCAGAACGTCCACAATGAGGCACTTGGCCAAAAACGGCGTATGCGTTTTTTCCTGAATATATTCAGGAAAAAACGCATAAGACCTTTTTGGCCAACCAAGCAAGCTTGCAAAGGAAATCTGCACTACAATGAAGTCTCACTTCCCCCTGGTCAAAAGGGCCATCTGAGAAAAGTGTAAAATCCAGAAAGGCAGGACAGGCCATGGAGAATGAGACCCTTGTTATGCTGATGGGCGGGATGTAAATTGCCAACAGACACTCGGGAGAAGTGTATGGTGTTTCCTGAAACATCTAAAAAACAAAGCAACAGAGCCTAGGGCACTTCCACTTATGGTCCTATAGTTTAGGGAAATTAAAATCAAAAAGACACAGCCACCCCAAAGTTTGGAACAGCTGTGTTTACAAGAACCTCGTTTACAGTACAAGTATAACATCGCAGAAAGTGAAAAATGGATAAAGAACTTGTGGTATTTACTTACAAAGCAATATCACTCAGCAATGAAATCTATGTCATCAGGCCCTTAGCAGCACAATGAGTGGATTCAGGTATGATGATTCTAACTGAAATAAGTCATACAGAAAAAGAAACATCATAAGATATCAGTAATACATGGAATGTAAACTTGGCTACACAGGAACTGAATTCCAAAACAGAACAGGGTCTCAAATTTAGAAAACCAACTTATGCTTGCTTAAGGGGAAAGGTGAGTTGGGGTGCTGCATCAAACCAGAGATTGAAATGAGCACAGATAAAGTTCCTTAAGCCAAATATGGAATAGACAAGAGCTACTCCTTGCTCAACGAAATGGACTGAACACCCCATATTAAACGCCTTAGAATGTACCTGACTAGTAAGTATCTTAAAACCTATGGATTGTTATGTCTCCAAAAGAGAATCAAGCATGTGTACAGGGGCATAAACGCAGCAGTGATAGGATTGCAGAGGTTCGGTGAACAAATGAAGACCCTTTGAAGTCATATTGCATGGTACCCATTCCACCGGTCTCAACTACCCAGGTTTAAGGTATTCTTCCTTCAGCTAAAACATGCATGTGGAACCCAGAGTATGATCAACCATGTGAACTGGAGATGTGTTCAAATATGTCTCAGTTTTCGTACCCTGATACTCGGCTGCAACATTCCAGACGCTTTACTAACACTCTCCCGACTTGGAGAGTCAGTCCCTTTAACCTCCTGTTTGGTACAGTTTGCAATTTTTGCGGAAGATGAACAGGAATAGGGAGAACCAATGAGAGACTAGCTGGAGGTCTCTGGACGGGCAAATTTAACTCTCATTTCCCACCAGGAAGAGGAATTAACCAAAGGCTCAGCATGCTGTGCCAGAACCAGATTAGGGCCTGAAGCCATCCTGCGGTGTTTCGGCCAGGTCACAAGAAAGCGAGTTGAAGAAAGGAGCTCAGGGGCACTGTAATTCACAAACCTGCAGAGTTATAAATGACAGCTATCGTCCAAAAATATACTGAAGTCAGGCTGCCAAGAGGACTTGAAAGCGGGGCAGAATTGCAGGAAACCGATTTCAGGAGGTAGACTGGAATTGCATTGAAAGCATAGGAAAAGAGGCAGAACGTCCACAATGATGCACTTGGCCAAAAAGGGCGTATGCGTTTTTTCCTGAATATATTCAGGAAAAAACGCATACGCCCTTTTTGGCCAACCAAGCAAGCTTGCAAAGGAAATCTGCACTACAATGAAGTCTCACTTCCCCCCGGTCAAAAGGGCCATCTGAAAAAAGTGTAAAATCCAGAAAGACAGGACAGGCCATGGAGAACTGGGAGCCTTGTTATGCTGATGGGCGGGATGTAAATTGCCAACAGACACTCGGGAGAAGTGTATGGTGTTTCCTGAAACATCTAAAAAACAAAGCAACAGAGCCTAGGGCACTTCCACTTATGGTCCTATAGCATAGGGAAATTAAAATCAAAAAGACACAGCCACCTCAAAGTTTGGGACGCCTCTGTTTACAAGAACCTCGTTTACCGTACAAGTTCAACATCACAGAAAGTGAAAAATGGATAAAGAAGTTGTGGTATTTACTTACAAAGCAATATCACTCAGCAATGAAATCTATGTCATCAGGTCCTTAGCAGCACAATGAGTGGATTCAGGTATGATGATTCTAACTGACATAAGTCTCACAGAAAAAGAAACATCATAAGATATCAGTAATACACGGAATGTAAACCTGGCTACACAGGAACTGAATTACAGAACAGAACAGGGTCTCAAATTTAGAAAACCAACTTATGCTTGCTTAAGGGGAAAGGTAAGTTGGTGTGCTGCATAAAACCAGAGATTGAAATGAGCACAGATAAAGTTCCTTAAGCCAAATATGGAATAGACAAGAGCTACTCCTTGCTCAATGAAATGGACTCAACACCCCATATTAAACGCCTAAGAATGTATCTGACTAGTAAGTATCTTAAAACCTATGGATTGCTATGTCTCCAAAAGAGAATCAAGCGTTTGTACAGGGGCATAAACGCAGCAGTGATAGGATTGGAGGGGTTCGGTGAGCAAATGAAGACCCTTTGAAGTCATATTGCATGGTACCCATTAAACGGGTCTCAACTCTCCAGGTTTAAGGTATTCTTCCTTCAGCTAAAACATGCATGTGGAACCCAGAGTATGATCAACCGTGTGAATGGGACACGTGTTCAAATATGTCTCAGTTTTCCTCCCCTGGTACTCGGGTGCAACATTCCAGACGCTTTACTAACACTCTCCCCACTTGGAGAGTCAGCGCCTTTAACATCCTGTTTGGCCCAGTTTGCAATTTCTGCGGAAGATGAACAGGAATAGGGAGAACCAATGAGAGACTAGCTGGAGGTCTCTGGACGGGCAAATTTAACTCTCATTTCCCACCAGGAAGAGGAATTAACCAAAGGCTCAGCATGCTGTGCCAGAACCAGATTAGGGCCTGAAGCCATCCTGCGGTGTTTCGGCCAGGTCACAAGAAAGCGAGTTGAAGAAAGGAGCTCAGGGGCACTGTAATTCACAAACCTGCAGAGTTATAAATGACAGCTCTCGTCCAAAAATATACTGAAGTAAGGCTGCCAAGAGGACTTGAAAGCGGGGCAGAATTGCAGGAAACCGATTTCAGGAGGTAGACTGGAATTGCATTGAAAACATAGGAAAAGAGGCAGAACGTCCACAATGATGCACTTGGCCAAAAAGGGCGTATGCGTTTTTTCCTGAATGTATTCAGGAAAAAACGCATACACCCTTTTTGGCCAACCAAGCAAGCTTGCAAAGGAAATCTGCACTACAATGAAGTCTCACTTCCCCCCGGTCAAAAGGGCCATCTGAAAAAAGTGTAAAATCCAGAAAGGCAGGACAGGCCATGGAGAACTGGGAGCCTTGTTATGCTGATGGGCGGGATGTAAATTGCCAACAGACACTCGGGGGAAGTGTATGGTGTTTCCTGAAACATCTAAAAAACAAAGCAACAGAGCCTAGGGCACTTCCACTTATGGTCCTATAGTTTAGGGAAATTAAAATCAAAAAGACACAGCCACCCCAAAGTTTGGAACAGCTGTGTTTACAAGAACCTCGTTTACAGTACAAGTATAACATCGCAGAAAGTGAAAAATGGATAAAGAAGTTGTGGTATTTACTTACAAAGCAATATCACTCAGCAATGAAATCTATGTCATCAGGCCCTTAGCAGCACAATGAGTGGATTCAGGTATGATGATTCTAACTGAAATAAGTCATACAGAAAAAGAAACATCATAAGATATCAGTAATACATGGAATGTAAACTTGGCTACACAGGAACTGAATTACAGAACAGAACAGGGTCTCAAATTTAAAGAACCAACTTATGCTTGCTTAAGGGGAAAGGTGAGTTGGGGTGCTGCATAAAACCAGAGATTGAAATGACCACAGATAAAGTTCCTTAAGCCAAATACGGAATAGACAAGAGATACTCCTTGCTCAACGAAATGGACTCAACACCCCATATTAAACGCCTTAGAATGTACCTGACTAGTAAGTATCTTAAAACCTATGGATTGCTATGTGTCCAAAAGAGAATCAAGCGTGTGTACAGGGGCATAAACGCAGTAGTGATAAGATTGGAGAGGTTCGGTGAGCAAATGAAGACCCTTTGAAGTCATATTGCATGGTACCCATTACACGGGTCTCAACTCTCAAGGTTTAAGGTATTCTTCCTTCAGCTAAAACATGCATGTGGAACCCAGAGTATGGTCAACCGTGTGAACGGGAGACGAGTTCAAATATGTCTGAGTTTTCCTCCCCTGGTACTCGGGTGCAACATTCCAGACGCTTTACTAACACTCTCCCCACTTGGAGAGTCAGCGCCTTTAACCTCCTGTTTGGCCCAGTTTGCAATTTCTGCGGAAGATGAACAGGAATAGGGAGAACCAATGAGAGACTAGCTGGAGGTGTCTGGACGGGCAAATTTAACTCTCATTTCCCACCAGGAAGAGGAAATAACCAAAGGCTCAGCGTGCCGTGCCGGAACCAGATTAGGGCCTGAAGCCATCCTGCGGTGTTGCGGCCAGCTCAAAAGAAATCGAGTTGAAGAAAGGAGCTCAGGGGCACTGTAATTCACAAACCTGCAGAGTTATAAATGACAGCTCTCGTCCAAAAATATACTGAAGTAAGGCTGCCAAGAGGACTTGAAAGCGGGGCAGAATTGCAGGAAACCGATTTCAGGAGGTAGACTGGAATTGCATTGAAAGCATAGGAAAAGAGGCAGAACGTCCACAATGATGCACTTGGCCAAAAAGGGTGTATGCGTTTTTTCCTGAATGTATTCAGGAAAAAACGCATACGCCCTTTTGGGCCAACCAAGCAAGCTTGCAAAGGAAATCTGCACTACAATGAAGTCTCACTTCCCCCCGGTCAAAAGGGCCATCTGAAAAAAGTGTAAAATCCAGAAAGGCAGGACAGGCCATGGAGAACTGGGAGGCTTGTTATGCTGATGGGCGGGATGTAAATTGCCAACAGACACTCGGGGGAAGTGTATGGTGTTTCCGGAAACATCTAAAAAACAAAGCAACAGAGCCTAGGGCACTTCCACTTATGGTCCTATAGCTTAGGGAAATTAAAATCAAAAAGACACAGCCACCCCAAAGTTTGGGATGCCTCTGTTTACAAGAACCTCGTTTACAGTACAAGTTCAACATCGCAGAAAGTGAAAAATGGATAAAGAAGTTGTGGTATTTACTTACAAAGCAATATCACTCAGCAATGAAATCTATGTCATCAGGCCCTTAGCAGCACAATGAGTGGATTCAGGTATGATGATTCTCACTAAAATAAGTCACACAGAAAAAGAAACATCATAAGATATCAGTAATACACGGAATGTAAACTTGGCTACACAGGAACTGAATTCCAAAACAGAACAGGGTCTCAAATTTAGAAAACCAACTTATGCTTGCTTAAGGGTAAAGGTGAGTTAGGGTGCTGCATAAAACCAGAGATTGAAATGAGCACAGATAAAGTTCCTTAAGCCAAATATGGAATAGACAAGAGCTACTCCTTGCTCAACGAAATGGACTCAAAACCCCATATTAAACGCCTAAGAATGTACCTGACTAGTAAGTATCTTAAAACCTATGGATTGCTATGTCTCCAAAAGAGAATCAAGCATGTGTACAGGGGCATAAATGCAGCAGTGGTAGGATTGGAGAGGTTCGGTGAGCAAATGAAGACCCTTTGAAGTCATATTGCATGGTACCCATTCCACGGGTCTCAACTACCCAGGTTTAAGGTATTCTTCCTTCAGCTAAAACATGCATGTGGAACCCAGAGTATGATCAACCATGTGAACTGGAGATGTGTTCAAATATGTCTCAGTTTTCGTACCCTGATACTCGGGTGCAACATTCCAGACGCTTTACTAACACTCTCCCGACTTGGAGAGTCAGTCCCTTTAACCTCCTGTTTGGTACAGTTTGCAATTTTTGCGGAAGATGAACAGGATAGGGAGAACCAATGAGACACTAGCTGGAGGTCTCTGGACGGGCAAATTTAACTCTCATTTCCCACCAGGAAGAGGAATTAACCAAAGGCTCAGCATGCTGTGCCAGAACCAGATTAGGGCCTGAAGCCATCCTGCGGTGTTTCGGCCAGGTCACAAGAAAGCGAGTTGAAGAAAGGAGCTCAGGGGCACTGTAATTCACAAACCTGCAGAGTTATAAATGACAGCTCTCGTCCAAAAATATACTGAAGTCAGGCTGCCAAGAGGACTTGAAAGCGGGGCAGAATTGCAGGAAACCGATTTCAGGAGGTAGACTGGAATTGCATTGAAAGCATAGGAAAAGAGGCAGAACGTCCACAATGATGCACTTGGCCAAAAAGGGCGTATGCCTTTTTTCCTGAATATATTCAGGAAAAAACGCATACGCCCTTTTTGGCCAACCAAGCAAGCTTGCAAAGGAAATCTGCACTACAATGAAGTCTCACTTCCCCCCGGTCAAAAGGGCCATCTGAAAAAAGTGTAAAATCCAGAAAGACAGGACAGGCCATGGAGAACTGGGAGCCTTGTTATGCTGATGGGCGGGATGTAAATTGCCAACAGACACTCGGGAGAAGTGTATGGTGTTTCCTGAAACATCTAAAAAACAAAGCAACAGAGCCTAGGGCACTTCCACTTATGGTCCTATAGCATAGGGAAATTAAAATCAAAAAGACACAGCCACCTCAAAGTTTGGGACGCCTCTGTTTACAAGAACCTCGTTTACCGTACAAGTTCAACATCACAGAAAGTGAAAAATGGATAAAGAAGTTGTGGTATTTACTTACAAAGCAATATCACTCAGCAATGAAATCTATGTCATCAGGTCCTTAGCAGCACAATGAGTGGATTCAGGTATGATGATTCTAACTGACATAAGTCTCACAGAAAAAGAAACATCATAAGATATCAGTAATACACGGAATGTAAACCTGGCTACACAGGAACTGAATTACAGAACAGAACAGGGTCTCAAATTTAGAAAACCAACTTATGCTTGCTTAAGGGGAAAGGTAAGTTGGTGTGCTGCATAAAACCAGAGATTGAAATGAGCACAGATAAAGTTCCTTAAGCCAAATATGGAATAGACAAGAGCTACTCCTTGCTCAACAAAATGGACTCAACACCCCATATTAAACGCCTAAGAATGTACCTGACTAGTAAGTATCTTGAAACCTATGGATTGCTATGTCTCCGAAAGAGAATCAAGCATGTGTACAGGGGCATAAACGCAGCAGTGATAGGATTGGAGAGGTTCGGTGAGCAAATGAAGAACCTTTGAAGTCATGTTGCATGGTACCCATTCCACGGGTTTCAACTACCCAGGTTTAAGGTATTCTTCCTTCAGCTAAAACATGCATGTGGAACCTAGATTATGATCAACCATGTGATCGGGAGATGTGTTCAAATATGTCTCAGTTTTCATACCCTGGTACCCGGCTGCAACATTCCAGACGCTTTACTACTACTCTCCCGACTTGGAGAGTCAGTGCCTTTAACCTCCTGTTTGGCCCAGTTTGCAATTTCTGCGGAAGATGAACAGGAATAGCGAGAACCAATGAGAAACTAGCTGGAGGTGTCTGGACGGGCAAATTTAACTCTCATTTCCCACCAGGAAGAGGAAATAACCAAAGGCTCAGCGTGCCGTGCTGGAACCAGATTTGGGCCTGAAGCCATCCTGCGGTGCTGCGGCCAGCTCAAAAGAAAGCGAGTTGAAGAAAGGAGCTCAGGGGCACTGTAATTCACAAACCTGCAGAGTTATAAATGACAGCTATCGTCCAAAAATATACTGAAGTAAGGCTGCCAAGAGGACTTGAAAGCGGGGCAGAATTGCAAGAAACCGATTTCAGGAGGTAGACTGGAATTGCATTGAAAGCATAGGAAAAGAGGCAGAACGTCCACAATGATGCACTTGGCCAAAAAGGGCGTATGCGTTTTTTCCTGAATATATTCAGGAAAAAACGCATACGCCCTTTTTGGCCAACCAAGCAAGCTTGCAAAGGAAATCTGCACTACAATGAAGTCTCACTTCCCCCCGGTCAAAAGGGCCATCTGAAAAAAGTGTAAAATCCAGAAAGGCAGGACAGGCCATGGAGAACTGGGAGCCTTGTTATGCTGATGGGCGGGATGTAAATTGCCAACAGACACTCGGGAGAAGTGTATGGTGTTTCCTGAAACATCTAAAAAACAAAGCAACAGAGCCTAGGGCACTTCCACTTATGGTCCTATAGCTTAGGGAAATTAAAATCAAAAAGACACAGCCACCCCAAAGTTTGGGACGCCTCTGTTTACAAGAACCTCGTTTACCGTACATGTTCAATATCACAGAAAGTGAAAAATGGATAAAGAACTTGTGGTACTTACGTACAATGCAGTATCACTCAGCAATGAAATCTATGTCATCAGGCCCTTAGCAGCACAATGAGTGGATTCAGGTACAATGATTCTAACTGAAATAAGTCACACAGAAAAAGAAACATCATAAGATATCACTAATACACGGAATGTAAACTTGGCTACACAGGAACTGAATTCCAAAACAGAACAGGGTCTCAAATTTAGAAAACCAACTTATGCTTGCTTAAGGGGAAAGGTGAGTTGGGGTGCTGCATAAAACCAGAGATTGAAATGACCACAGATAAAGTTCCTTAAGCCAAATATGGAATAGACAAGAGCTACTCCTTGCTCAATGAAATGGACTCAACACCCCATATTAAACGCCTAAGAATGTACCTGACTAGTAAGTATCTTAAAACCTATGGATTGCTATGTCTCCAAAAGAGAATCAAGCGTGTGTACAGGGGCATAAACGCAGCAGTGATAGGATTGGAGGGGTTCGGTGAGCAAATGAAGACCCTTTGAAGTCATATTGCATGGTACCCATTAAACGGGTCTCAACTCTCCAGGTTTAAGGTATTCTTCCTTCAGCTAAAACATGCATGTGGAACCCAGAGTATGATCAACCGTGTGAATGGGACACGTGTTCAAATATGTCTCAGTTTTCCTCCCCTGGTACTCGGGTGCAACATTCCAGACGCTTTACTAACACTCTCCCCACTTGGAGAGTCAGCGCCTTTAACCTCCTGTTTGGCCCAGTTTGCAATTTCTGCGGAAGATGAACAGGAATAGGGAGAACCAATGAGAGACTAGCTGGAGGTCTCTGGACGGGCAAATTTAACTCTCATTTCCCACCAGGAAGAGGAATTAACCAAAGGCTCAGCATGCTGTGCCAGAACCAGATTAGGGCCTGAAGCCATCCTGCGGTGTTTCGGCCAGGTCACAAGAAAGCGAGTTGAAGAAAGGAGCTCAGGGGCACTGTAATTCACAAACCTGCAGAGTTATAAATGACAGCTCTCGTCCAAAAATATACTGAAGTAAGGCTGCCAAGAGGACTTGAAAGCGGGGCAGAATTGCAGGAAACCGATTTCAGGAGGTAGACTGGAATTGCATTGAAAGCATAGGAAAAGAGGCAGAACGTCCACAATGATGCACTTGGCCAAAAAGGGCGTATGCGTTTTTTCCTGAATGTATTCAGGAAAAAACGCATACACCCTTTTTGGCCAACCAAGCAAGCTTGCAAAGGAAATCTGCACTACAATGAAGTCTCACTTCCCCCCGGTCAAAAGGGCCATCTGAAAAAAGTGTAAAATCCAGAAAGGCAGGACAGGCCATGGAGAACTGGGAGCCTTGTTATGCTGATGGGCGGGATGTAAATTGCCAACAGACACTCGGGAGAAGTGTATGGTGTTTCCTGAAACATCTAAAAAACAAAGCAACAGAGCCTAGGGCACTTCCACTTATGGTCCTATAGTTTAGGGAAATTAAAATCAAAAAGACACAGCCACCCCAAAGTTTGGAACAGCTGTGTTTACAAGAACCTCGTTTACAGTACAAGTATAACATCGCAGAAAGTGAAAAATGGATAAAGAACTTGTGGTATTTACTTACAAAGCAATATCACTCAGCAATGAAATCTATGTCATCAGGCCCTTAGCAGCACAATGAGTGGATTCAGGTATGATGATTCTAACTGAAATAAGTCATACAGAAAAAGAAACATCATAAGATATCAGTAATACATGGAATGTAAACTTGGCTACAAGGAACTGAATTACAGAACAGAACAGGGTCTCAAATTTAGAAAACCAACTTATGCTTCCTTAAGGGGAAAGGTGAGTTGGGGTGCTGCATAAAACCAGAGATTGAAATGAGCACAGATAAAGTTCCTTAAGCCAAATACGGAATAGACAAGAGATACTCCTTGCTCAACGAAATGGACTCAACACCCCATATTAAACGCCTTAGAATGTACCTGACTAGTAAGTATCTTAAAACCTATGGATTGCTATGTGTCCAAAAGAGAATCAAGCGTGTGTACAGGGGCATAAACGCCGCAGTGATAGGATTGAAGAGGTTCGAAGAGCAAATGAAGAACCTTTGAAGTCATATTGCATGGTACCCATTCCACGGGTTTCAACTACCCAGGTTTAAGGTATTCTTCCTTCAGCTAAAACATGCATGTGGAACCTAGATTATGATCAACCATGTGATCGGGAGATGTGTTCAAATATGTCTCAGTTTTTGTACCCTGGTACTCGGGTGCAACATTCCAGACGCTTTACTACTACTCTCCCGACTTGGAGAGTCAGTGCCTTTAACCTCCTGTTTGGCCCAGTTTGCAATTTCTGCGGAAGATGAACAGGAATAGTGAGAACCAATGAGAGACTAGCTGGAGGTGTTTGGACGGGCAAATTTAACTCTCATTTCCCACCAGGAAGAGGAAATAACCAAAGGCTCAGCGTGCCGTGCCGGAACCAGATTATGGCCTGAAGCCATCCTGCGGTGCTGCGGCCAGCTCAAAAGAAAGCGAGTTGTAGAAAGGAGCTCAGGGGCACTGTAATTCACAAACCTATAGAGTTATAAATGACAGCTATCGTCCAAACATATACTGAAGTAAGGCTGCCAAGAGGACTTGAATGCGGGGCAAAATTGCAGGAAACTGATTTCAGGAGGTAGACTGGAATTGCATTGAAAGCATAGGAAAAGAGGCAGAACGTCCACAATGATGCACTTGGCCAAAAAGGGCGTATGCGTTTTTTCCTGAATATATTCAGGAAAAAACGCATACGCCCTTTTTGGCCAACCAAGCAATCTTGCAAAGGAAATCTGCACTACAATGAAGTCTCACTTCCCCCCGGAGACAAGGGCCATCTGAAAAAAGTGTAAAATCCAGAAAGGCAGGACAGGCCATGGAGAACTGGGAGCCTTGTTATGCTGATGGGCGGGATGTAAATTGCCAACAGACACTCGGGAGAAGTGTATGGTGTTTCCTGAAACATCCAAAAAACAAAGCAACAGAGCCTAGGGCACTTCCACTTATGCTCCTATAGCTTAGGGAAATTAAAATCAAAAAGACACAGCCACCCCAAAGTTTGGGACGCCTCTGTTTACAAGAACCTCTTTTACAGTACAAGTTCAACATCGCAGAAAGTGAAAAATGGATAAAGAAGTTGTCGTGTTTACTTACAAAGCAATATCACTCAGCAATGAAATCTATGTCATCAGGCCCTTAGCAGCACAATGAGTGGATTCAGGTATGATGATTCTAACTGAAGTAAGTCACACAGAAAAAGAAACATCATAAGATATCACTAATACACGGAATGTAAACCTGGCTACACAGGAACTGAATTACAGAACAGAACAGGGTCTCAAATTTAGAAAAGCAACTTATGCTTGCTTAAGGGGAAAGGTGAGTTGGGGTGCTGCATAAAACCAGAGATTGAAATGAGCACAGATAAAGTTCCTTAAGCCAAATATGGAATAGACAAGAGCTACTCCTTGCTCAACGAAATGGACTCAACACCGCATATTAAACACCTAAGAATGTACCTGACTAGTAATTATCTTAAAACCTATGGATTGCTATGTCTCCGAAAGAGAGTCAAGCATGTGTACAGGGGCATAAACGCAGCAGTGATAGGATTGGAGAGGTTCAGTGAGCAAATGGAGACCCTTTGAAGTCATATTGCATGGTACACATTCCACGGGTTTCAATTACCCAGGTTTAAGGTATTCTTCCTTCAGCTAAAACATGCATGTGGAACCTAGAGTATGATCAACCATGTGATCGGGAGACGTGTTCAAATATGTCTCAGTTTTCATACCCTGGTACTCGGGTGCAATATTCCAGACGCTTTACTAACACTCTCCCGACTTGGAGAGTCAGTGCCTTTAAACTCCTGTTTGGCCCAGTTTGCAATTTCTGCGAAAGATGAACAGGAATAGGGAGAACCAATGAGAGACTAGCTGGAGGTGTCTGGACGGGCAAATTTAACTCTCATTTCCAACCAGGAAGAGGACTTAACCAAAGGCTCAGCATGCCGTGCCGGAACCAGATTAGGGCCTGAAGCCATCCTGCGGTGTTGCGGCCAGCTCAAAAGAAAGCGAGTTGAAGAAAGGAGCTAAGGGGCACTGTAATTCACAAACCTGCAGAGTTATAAATGACAGCTATCGTCCAAAAATACACTGAAGTAAGGCTGCCAAGAGGACTTGAAAGCGGGGCAGAATTGCAGGAAACCGATTTCAGGAGGTAGACTGGAATTGCATTGAAAGCATAGGAAAAGAGGGAGAACGTCCACAATGATGCACTTGGCCAAAAAGGGCGTATGCGTTTTTTCCTGAATATATTCAGGAAAAAACGCATACGCCCTTTTTGGCCAACCAAGCAAGCTTGCAAAGGAAATCTGCACTACAATGAAGTCTCACTTCCCCCCAGTCAAAAGGGCCATCTGAAAAAAGTGTAAAATCCAGAAAGGCAGCACAGGCCATGGAGAACTGGGAGCCTTGTTATGCTGATGGGCGGGATATAAATTGCCAACAGACACTCGGGAGAAGTGTATGGTGTTTCCGGAAACATCTAAAAAACAAAGCAACAGAGCCTAGGGCACTTCCACTTATGGTCCTATAGCTTAGGGAAATTAAAATCAAAAAGACACAGCCACCCCAAAGTTTGGGACGCCTCTGTTTACAAGAACCTCATTTACCGTACAAGTTCAATATCACAGAAAGTGAAAAATGGATAAAGAACTTGTGGTACTTACGTACAATGCAGTATCACTCAGCAATGAAATCTATGTCATCAGGCCCGTAGCAGCATAATGAGTGGATTTAGGTACGATGATTCTAACTGAAATAAGTCACACAGAAAAAGAAACATCATAAGATATCAGTAATACACGGAATGTAAACTTGGCTACACAGGAACTGAATTACAGAACAGAACAGGGTCTCAAATTTAGAAAAGCAACTTATGCTTGCTTAAGGGGAAAGGTGAGTTGGGGTGCTGCATAATACCAGAGATTGAAATGAGCACAGATAAAGTTCCTTAAGCCAAATATGGAATAGACAAGAGCTACTCCTTGCTCAACGAAATGGACTCAACACCGCATATTAAACGCCTAAGAATGTACCTGACTAGTAAGTATCTTGAAACCTATGGATTGCTATGTCTCCAAAAGAGAATCAAGCGTGTGTACAGGGGCATAAACGCAGCAGTGAAAGGATTGGAGAGGTTCGGTGAGCAAATGAAGACCCTTTGAAGTCATATTGCATGGTACCCATTCCACGGGTCTCAACTCTCCAGGTTTAAGGTATTCTTCCTTCAGCTAAAACATGCATGTGGAACCCAGAGTATGATCAACCGTGTGAATGGGACACGTGTTCAAATATGTCTCAGTTTTCGTACCCTGGTACTCGGGTGCAACATTCCAGATGCTTTACTAACACTCTCCCGACTTGGAGAGTCAGTCCCTTTAACCTCCTGTTTGGCCCAGTTTGCAATTTCTGCGGAAGATGAACAGGAATAGCGAGAAACAATGAGAGACTAGCTGGAGGTGTCTGGACGGGCAAATTTAACTCTCATTTCCCAACAGGAAGAGGAAATAACCAAAGGCTCAGCGTGCCATGCCGGAACCAGATTAATGCCTGAAGCCATCCTGCGGTGTTGCGGCCAGCTCAAAAGAAAGCGAGTTGAAGAAAGGAGCTCAGGGGCACTGTAATTCACAAACCTGCAGAGTTATAAATGACAGCTATCGTCCAAAAATATACTGAAGTAAGGCTGCCAAGAGGACTTGAAAGCAGGGCAGAATTGCAGGAAACCGATTTCAGGAGGTAGACTGGAATTGCATTGAAAGCATAGGAAAAGAGGCAGAACGTCCACAATGATGCACTTGTCCAAAAAGGGCGTATGCGTTTTTTCCTGAATATATTCAGGAAAAAACGCATACGCCCTTTTTGGCCAACCAAGCAAACCTGCAAAGGAAATCTGCACTACAATGAAGTCTCACTTCCCCCCAGTCAAAAGGGCCATCTGAAAAAAGTGTAAAATCCAGAAAGGCAGGACAGGCCATGGAGAACTGGGAGCCTTGTTATGCTGATGGGCGGGATGTAAATTGCCAACAGACACTCGGGAGAAGTGTATGGTGTTTCCTGAAACATCTAAAAAACAAAGCAACAGAGCCTAGGTCACTTCCACTTATGGTCCTATAGCTTAGGGAAATTAAAATCAAAAAGACACAGCCACCCGAAAGTTTGGGACGCCTCTGTTTACAAGAACCTCGTTTACAGTACAAGTTCAACATCGCAGAAAGTGAAAAATGGATAAAGAACTTGTGGTATTTACTTACAAAGCAATATCACTCTGCAATGAAATCTATGTCATCAGGCCCTTAGCAGCACAATGAGTGGATTCAGGTATGATGATTCTAACTGAAATAAGTTACACAGAAAAAGAAACATCATAAGATATCAGTAATACACGGAATGTAAACTTGGCTACACAGGAACTGAATTACAGAACAGAACAGGGTCTCAAATTTAGAAAACCAACTTATACTTGCTTAAGGGGAAAGGTGAGTTGGGGTGCTGCATAAAACCAGAGATTGAAATGAGCACAGATAAAGTTCCTTAAGCCAAATATGGAATAGACAAGAGCTACTCCTTGCTCAACGAAATGGACTCAACACCGCATATTAAATGGCTAAGAATGTACCTGACTAGTAAGTATCTTAAAACCTATGGATTGCTATGTCTCCGTAAGAGAATCAAGCATGTGTACAGGGGCATAAACACAGCAGTGATAGGATTGGAGAGGTTCGGTGAGCAAATGAAGACCCTTTGAAGTCATATTGCATGGTACCCATTTCACGGGTTTCAACTATCCAGGTTTAAGGTATTCTTCCATCAGCTAAAACATGCATGTGGACCCCAGAGTATGATCAACCGTGTGAACGGGAGACGTGTTCAAATATGTCTCAGTTTTCCTCCCCGGTACTGGGGTGCAACATTCCAGACGCTTTACTAACACTCTCCCCACTTGGAGAATCAGTGCCGTTAAACTCCTGTTTGGCCCATTTTGCAATTTCTGTGGAAGATGAACAGGAATAGGGAGAACCAATGAGAGACTAGCTGGAGGTGTCTGGACGGGCAAATTTAACTCTCATTTCCCACCAGGAAGAGGAAATAATCAAAGGCTCAGCGTTCCGTGCCGGAACCAGATTGGGCCTGAAGCCATCCTGCGGTGTTGCGGCCAGGTCACAAGAAAGCGAGTTGAAGAAAGGAGCTCAGGGGCACTGTAATTCACAAACCTGCAGAGTTATAAATGACAGCTATCGTCCAAAAATATACTGAAGTAAGGCTGCCAAGAGGACTTTAAAGCGGGGCAGAATTGCAGGAAACCGATTTCAGGAGGTAGACTGGAATTGCATTGAAAGCATAGGAAAAGAGGAAGAGCGTCCACAATGATGCACTTGGCCAAAAAGGGCGTATGCGTTTTTTCCTGAATATATTCAGGAAAAAACGCATACGCCCTTTTTGGCCAACCAAGCAAGCTTGCAAAGGAAATCTGCACTACAATGAAGTCTCACTTCCCCCCGGTCAAAAGGGCCATCTGAAAAAAGTGTAAAATCCAGAAAGGCAGGACAGGCCATGGAGAACTGGGAGCCTTGTTATGCTGATGGGCGGGATGTAAATTGCCAACAGACACTCGGGAGAAGTGTATGGTGTTTCCTGAAACATCTAAAAAACAAAGTAACAGAGCCTAGGGCACTTCCACTTATGGTCCTATAGCTTAGAGAAATTAAAATCAAAAAGACACAGCCACCCCAAAGTTTGGGACGCCTATGTTTACAAGAACCTCGTTTACCGTACAAGTTCAATATCACAGAAAGTGAAAAATGGATAAAGAACTTGTGGTACTTACGTACAATGCAGTATCACTCAGCAATGAAATCTATGTCATCAGGCCCTTAGGAGCACATTGCGTGGATTCAGGTATGATGATTCTAACTGAAATAAGTCACACAGAAAAAGAAACATCATAAGATATCAGTAATACACGGAATGTAAACTTGGCTACACAGGAACTGAATTCCAAAACAGAACAGGGTCTCAAATTTAGAAAACCAACTTATGCTTGCTTAAGGGGAAAGGTGAGTTGGGGTGCTGCATAAAATCAGAGAGTGAAATGAGCACAGATAAATTTCCTTAAGCCAAATATGGAATAGACAAGAGCTACTCCTTGCTCAACGAAATGGACTCAACACCCCATATTAAACGCCTAAGAATGTACCTGACTAGTAAGTATCTTAAAACCTATGGATTGCTATGTCTCCAAAAGAGAATCAAGCATGTGTACAGGGGCATAAAGGCAGCAGTGATAGGATTGGAGAGGTTCGGTGAGCAAATGAAGACCCTTTGAAGTCATATTGCATGGTACTCATTCCACGGGTTTCAACTACCCAGGTTTAAGGTATTCTTCCTTCAGCTAAAACATGCATGTGTAACCCAGAGTATGATCAACCATGTGAACGGGAGACGTGTTCAAATATGTCTCAGTTTTCCTCCCCGGTACTCGGGTGCAACATTCGAGACGCTTAACTAACACTCTCCCGGCTTGGAGAGTCAGTTCCTTTAACCTCCTGTTTGGCCCAGTTGCAATTTCTGCGGAAGATGAACAGGAATAGCGAGAACCAATGAGAGACTAGCTGGAGGTGTCTGGACGGGCAAATTGAACTCTCATTTCCCACCAGGAAGAGGAATTAACCAAACGCTCAGCGTGCCGTGCCGGAACCAGATTAGGGCCTGAAGCCATCCTGCGGTGTTGCGGCCAGGTCACAAGAAAGGGAGTTGAAGAAAGGAGCTCAGGGGCACTGTAATTCACAAACCTGCAGAGTTATAAATGACAGCTATCGTCCAACAATATACTGAAGTAAGGCTGCCAAGAGGACTTGAAAGCGGGGCAGAATTGCAGGAAACCGATTTCAGGTGGTAGACTGGAATTGCATTGAAAGCATAGGAAAAGGGGCAGAACGTCCACAATGATGCACTTGGCCAAAAAGGGCGTATGCGTTTTTTCCTGAATATATTCAGGAAAAAACGCATACGCCCTTTTTGGCCAACCAAGCAAGCTTGCAAAGGAAATCTGCACTACAATGAAGTCTCACATCCCCCCGGTCAAAAGGGCCATCTGAAAAAAGTGTAAAATCCAGAAAGGCAGGACAGGCCATGGAGAACTGGGAGCCTTGTTATGCTGATGGGCGGGATGTAAATTGCCAACAGACACTCGGGACAAGTGTATGGTGTTTCCTGAAACATCTAAAAAACAAAGCAACAGAGCCTAGGGCACTTCCACTTATGGTCCTATAGCTTAGAGAAATTAAAATCAAAAAGACACAGCCACCCCAAAGTTTGGGACGCCTATGTTTACAAGAACCTCGTTTACCGTACAAGTTCAATATCACAGAAAGTGAAAAATGGATAAAGAACTTGTGGTACTTACGTACAATGCAGTATCACTCAGCAATGAAATCTATGTCATCAGGCCCGTAGCAGCATAGTGAGTGGATTCAGATACGATGATTCTAACTGAAATAAGTCACACAGAAAAAGAAACATCATAAGATATCACTAATACACGGAATGTAAACTTGGCTACAGAGGAACTGAATTCCAAAACAGAACAGGGTCTCAAATTTAGAAAAGCAACTTATGCTTGCTTAAGGGGAAAGGAGAGCTGGGGTGCTGCATAAAACCAGAGATTGAAATGAGCACAGATAAAGTTCCTTAAGCCAAATATGGAATAGACAAGAGCTACTCCTTGCTCGACGAAATGGACTCAACACCCCATATTAAACGCCTAAGAATGTACCTGACTAGTAAGTATCTTAAAACCTATGGATTGCTATATCTCCGAAAGAGATTCAAGCGTGTGTACAGGGGCATAAACGCAGCAGTGATAGGATTGGAGAGGTTCGGTGAGCAAATGAAGACCCTTTGAAGTCATATTGCATGGTACCCATTCCACGGGTTTCAACTACCCAGGTTTAAGGTATTCTTCCTTCAGCTAAAACATGCATGTGGAACCTAGAGTATGATCAACCATGTGATTGGGAGACGTGTTCAAATATGTCTCAGTTTTCGTACCCTGGTACTCGGGTGCAACATTCCAGACGCTTTACTAACACTCTCCCCACTTGGAGAGTCAGTGCCTTTAACCTCCTGTTTGGCCCATTTTGCAATTTCTGCGGAAGATGAACAGGAATAGGGAGAACCAATGAGAGACTAGCTGGAGGTGTCTGGACGGGCAAATTTAACTCTCATTTCCCACCAGGAAGAGGAAATAATCAAAGGCTCAGCGTGCCGTGCCGGAACCAGATTGGGCCTGAAGCCATCCTGCGGTGTTGCGGCCAGGTCACAAGAAAGCGAGTTGAAGAAAGGAGCTCAGGGGCACTGTAATTCACAAACCTGCAGAGTTATAAATGACAGCTATCGTCCAAAAATATACTGAAGTAAGGCTGCCAAGAGGACTTTAAAGCGGGGCAGAATTGCAGGAAACCGATTTCAGGAGGTAGACTGGAATTGCATTGAAAGCATAGGAAAAGAGGCAGAGCGTCCACAATGATGCACTTGGCCAAAAAGGGCGTATGCGTTTTTTCCTGAATATATTCAGGAAAAAATGCATACGCCCTTTTTGGCCAACCAAGCAAGCTTGCAAAGGAAATCTGCACTACAATGAAGTCTCACTTCCCCCCGGTCAAAAGGGCCATCTGAAAAAAGTGTAAAATCCAGAAAGGCAGGACAGGCCATGGAGAACTGGGAGCCTTGTTATGCTGATGGGCTGGATGTAAATTGCCAACAGACACTCGGGAGAAGTGTATGGTGTTTCCTGAAACATCTAAAAAACAAAGTAACAGAGCCTAGGGCACTTCCACTTATGGTCCTATAGCTTAGAGAAATTAAAATCAAAAAGACACAGCCACCCCAAAGTTTGGGACGCCTATGTTTACAAGAACCTCGTTTACTGTACAAGTTCAATATCACAGAAAGTGAAAAATGGATAAAGAACTTGTGGTACTTACGTACAATGCAGTATCACTCAGTAATGAAATCTATGTCATCAGGCCCTTAGGAGCACAATGCGTGGATTCAGGTATGATGATTCTAACTGAAATAAGTCACACAGAAAAAGAAACATCATAAGATATCACTAATACACGGAATGTAAACTTGGCTACACAGGAACTGAATTCCAAAACAGAACAGGGTCTCAAATTTAGAAAACCAACTTATGCTTGCTTAAGGGGAAAGGAGAGCTGGGGTGCTGCATAAAACCAGAGATTGAAATGAGCACAGATAAAGTTCCTTAAGCCAAATATGGAATAGACAAGAGCTACTCCTTGCTCAACGAAATGGACTCAACACCCCATATTAAACGCCTAAGAATGTACCTGACTAGTAAGTATCTTAAAACCTATGGATTGCTATGTCTCCAAAAGAGAATCAAGCATGTGTACAGGGGCATAAAGGCAGCAGTGATAGGATTGGAGAGGTTCGGTGAGCAAATGAAGACCCTTTGAAGTCATATTGCATGGTACTCATTCCACGGGTTTCAACTACCCAGGTTTAAGGTATTCTTCCTTCAGCTAAAACATGCATGTGTAACCCAGAGTATGATCAACCATGTGAACGGGAGACGTGTTCAAATATGTCTCAGTTTTCCTCCCCGGTACTCGGGTGCAACATTCGAGACGCTTTACTAACACTCTCCCGGCTTGGAGAGTCAGTCCCTTTAACCTCCTGTTTGGCCCAGTTGCAATTTCTGCGGAAGATGAACAGGAATAGCGAGAACCAATGAGAGACTAGCTGGAGGTGTCTGGACGGGCAAATTGAACTCTCATTTCCCACCAGGAAGAGGAATTAACCAAAGGCTCAGCGTGCCGTGCCGGAACCAGATTAGGGCCTGAAGCCATCCTGCGGTGTTGCGGCCAGGTCACAAGAAAGGGAGTTGAAGAAAGGAGCTCAGGGGCACTGTAATTCACAAACCTGCAGAGTTATAAATGACAGCTATCGTCCAACAATATACTGAAGTAAGGCTGCCAAGAGGACTTGAAAGCGGGGCAGAATTGCAGGAAACCGATTTCAGGTGGTAGACTGGAATTGCATTGAAAGCATAGGAAAAGGGGCAGAACGTCCACAATGATGCACTTGGCCAAAAAGGGCGTATGCGTTTTTTCCTGAATATATTCAGGAAAAAACGCATACGCCCTTTTTGGCCAACCAAGCAAGCTTGCAAAGGAAATCTGCACTACAATGAAGTCTCACATCCCCCCGGTCAAAAGGGCCATCTGAAAAATGTGTAAAATCCAGAAAGGCAGGACAGGCCATGGAGAACTGGGAGCCTTGTTATGCTGATGGGCGGGATGTAAATTGCCAACAGACACTCGGGACAAGTGTATGGTGTTTCCTGAAACATCTAAAAAACAAAGCAACAGAGCCTAGGGCACTTCCACTTATGGTCCTATAGCTTAGGGAAATTAAAATCAAAAAGACACAGCCACCCCAAAGTTTGGGACGCCTCTGTTTTCAAGAACCTCGTTTACCATACAAGTTCAATATCACAGAAAGTGAAAAATGGATAAAGAACTTGTGGTACTTACGTACAATGCAGTATCACTCAGCAATGAAATCTATGTCATCAGGCCCGTAGCAGCATAATGAGTGGATTCAGATACGATGATTCTAACTGAAATAAGTCACACAGAAAAAGAAACATCATAAGATATCACTAATACACGGAATGTAAACTTGGCTACACAGGAACTGAATTCCAAAACAGAACAGGGTCTCAAATTTAGAAAAGCAACTTATGCTTGCTTAAGGGGAAAGGAGAGCTGGGGTGCTGCATAAAACCAGAGATTGAAATGAGCACAGATAAAGTTCCTTAAGCCAAATATGGAATAGACAAGAGCTACTCCTTGCTCAACGAAATGGACTCAACACCCCATATTAAACGCCTAAGAATGTACCTGACTAGTAAGTATCTTAAAACCTATGGATTGCTATATCTCCGAAAGAGAATCAAGCGTGTGTACAGGGGCATAAACGCAGCAGTGATAGGATTGGAGAGGTTCGGTGAGCAAATGAAGACCCTTTGAAGTCATATTGCATGGTACCCATTCCACGGGTTTCAACTACCCAGGTTTAAGGTATTCTTCCTTCAGCTAAAACATGCATGTGGAACCTAGAGTATGATCAACCATGTGATTGGGAGACGTGTTCAAATATGTCTCAGTTTTCCTCCCCGGTGCTCGGGTGCAACATTCCAGACGCTTTACTAACACTCTCCCCACTTGGAGAGTCAGAGCCTTTAACCTCCTGTTTGGCCCATTTTGCAATTTCTGCGGAAGATGAACAGGAATAGGGAGAACCAATGAGAGACTAGCTGGAGGTGTCTGGACGGGCAAATTTAACTCTCATTTCCCACCAGGAAGAGGAAAAAATCAAAGGCTCAGCGTGCCGTGCCGGAACCAGATTGGGCCTGAAGCCATCCTGCGGTGTTGCGGCCAGGTCACAAGAAAGCGAGTTGAAGAAAGGAGCTCAGGGGCACTGTAATTCACAAACCTGCAGAGTTATAAATGACAGCTATCGTCCAAAAATATACTGAAGTAAGGGTGCCAAGAGGACTTGAAAGCGGGGCAGAATTGCAGGAAACCGATTTCAGGAGGTAGACTGGAATTGCATTGAAAGCATAGGAAAAGAGGCAGAGCGTCCACAATGATGCACTTGGCCAAAAAGGGCGTATGCGTTTTTTCCTGAATATATTCAGGAAAAAACGCATACGCCCTTTTTGGCCAACCAAGCAAGCTTGCAAAGGAAATCTGCACTACAATGAAGTCTCACTTCCCCCCGTTCAAAAGGGCCATCTGAAAAAAGTGTAAAATCCAGAAAGGCAGGACAGGCCATGGAGAACTGGGAGCCTTGTTATGCTGATGGGCGGGATGTAAATTGCCAACAGACACTCGGGAGAAGTGTATGGTGTTTCCTGAAACATCTAAAAAACAAAGTAACAGAGCCTAGGGCACTTCCACTTATGGTCCTATAGCTTAGAGAAATTAAAATCAAAAAGACACAGCCACCCCAAAGTTTGGGACGCCTATGTTTACAAGAACCTCGTTTACCATACAAGTTCAATATCACAGAAAGTGAAAAATGGATAAAGAACTTGTGGTACTTACGTACAATGCAGTATCACTCAGTAATGAAATCTATGTCATCAGGCCCTTAGGAGCACAATGCGTGGATTCAGGTATGATGATTCTAACTGAAATAAGTCACACAGAAAAAGAAACATCATAAGATATCAGTAATACACGGAATGTAAACTTGGCTACACAGGAACTGAATTCCAAAACAGAACAGGGTCTCAAATTTAGAAAACCAACTTATGCTTGCTTAAGGGGAAAGGAGAGCTGGGGTGCTGCATAAAACCAGAGATTGAAATGAGCACAGATAAAGTTCCTTAAGCCAAATATGGAATAGACAAGAGCTACTCCTTGCTCAACGAAATGGACTCAACACCCCATATTAAACGCCTAAGAATGTACCTGACTAGTAAGTATCTTAAAACCTATGGATTGCTATGTCTCCAAAAGAGAATCAAGCGTGTGTACAGGGGCATAAAGGCAGCAGTGATAGGATTGGAGAGGTTCGGTGAGCAAATGAAGACCCTTTGAAGTCATATTGCATGGTACTCATTCCACGGGTTTCAACTACCCAGGTTTAAGGTATTCTTCCTTCAGCTAAAACATGCATGTGTAACCCAGAGTATGATCAACCATGTGAATGGGAGACGTGTTCAAATATGTCTCAGTTTTCCTCCCCGGTGCTCGGGTGCAACATTCCAGACGCTTTACTAACACTCTCCCGACTTGGAGAGTCAGTGCCTTTAACCTCCTGTTTGGCCCAGTTGCAATTTCTGCGGAAGATGAACAGGAATAGCGAGAACCAATGAGAGACTAGCTGGAGTGTCTGGACGGCCAAATTGAACTCTCATTTCCCACCAGGAAGAGGAATTAACCAAAGGCTCAGCGTGCCGTGCCGGAACCAGATTAGGGCCTGAAGCCATCCTTGGGTGTTGCGGCCAGGTCACAAGAAAGCGAGTTGAAGAAAGGAGCTCAGGGGCACTATAATTCACAAACCTGCAGAGTTATAAATGACAGCTATCATCCAAAAATATACTGAAGTAAGGCTGCCAAGAGGACTTGAAAGCGGGGCAGAATTGCAGGAAACCGATTTCAGGAGGTAGACTGGAATTGCATTGAAAGCATAGGAAAAGAGGCAGAACGTCCACAATGATGCACTTGGCGAAAAAGGGCGTATGCGTTTTTTCCTGAATATATTCAGGAAGAAACGCATACGCCCATTTTGGCCAACCAAGCAAACTTGCAAAGGAAATCTGCACTACAATGAAGTCTCACTTCCCCCCGGTCAAAAGGGCCATCTGAAAAAAGTGTAAAATCCAGAAAGGCAGGACAGGCCGTGAACTGGGAGCCTTGTTGTGCTGATGGGCGGGATGTAAATTGCCAACAGACACTCGGGAGAAGTGTATGGTGTTTCCTGAAACATCTAAAAAACAAAGCAACAGAGCCTAGGGCACTTCCACTTATGGTCCTATAGCTTAGGGAAATTAAAATCAAAAAGACACAGCCACCCGAAAGTTTGGGACGCCTCTGTTTACAAGAACCTCGTTTACAGTACAAGTTCAACATTGCAGAAAGTGAAAAATGGATAAAGAACTTGTGGTATTTACTTACAAAGCAATATCACTCAGCAATGAAATCTATGTCATCAGGCCCTTAGCAGCACAATGAGTGGATTCAGGTATGATGATTCTAACTGAAATAAGTCACACAGAAAAGGAAACATCATAAGATATCAGTAATACACGGAATGTAAACTTGGCTACACAGGAACTGAATTACAGAACAGAACAGGGTCTCAAATTTAGAAAACCAACTTATACTTGCTTAAGGGGAAAGGTGAGTTGGGGTGCTGCATAAAACCAGAGATTGAAATGAGCACAGATAAAGTTCCTTAAGCCAAATATGGAATAGACATAGACAAGAGCTACTCCTTGCTCAACGAAATGGACTCAACACCGCATATTAAACGCCTAAGAATGTACCTGACTAGTAAGTATCTTAAAACCTATGGATTGCTATGTCTCCGAAAGAGAATCAAGCATGTGTACAGGGGCATAAACACAGCAGTGATAGGATTGGAGAGGTTCGGTGAGCAAATGAAGACCCTTTGAAGTCAAATTTCATGGTACCCTTTAAACGGGTCTCAACTCTCCAGGTTTAAGGTATTCTTCTTTCACCTAAAACATGCATGTAGAACCCAGAGTATGATCAACCGTGTGAACGGGAGACGTGTTCAAATATGTCTCAGTTTTCCTCCCCTGGTACTCGGGCGCAACATTCCAGATGCTTTACTAACACTCTCCCCACTTGGAGAGTTAGCGCCTTTAACCTCCTGTTTGGCCCAGTTTGCAATTTCTGCGGCAGATGTACAGGAATAGGCAGAACCAATGAGAGACTAGCTGGAGGTGTCTGGACGGGCAAATTTAACTCTCATTTTCCACCAGGATGGGGAAATAACCAAAGGCTCAGCGTGCCGTACCGGAACCAGATTAGGGACTGAAGCCATCCTGCGGTGTTGCGGCCAGTTCACAAGAAAGCGAGTTGAAGAAAGGAGCTCAGGGGCACTGTAATTCACAAACCTGCAGAGTTATAAATGACAGCTATCGTCCAAAAATATACTGAAGTAAGGCTGCCAAGAGGACTTGAAAGCGGGGCAGAATTGCAGGAAACAGATTTCAGGAGGTAGACTGGAATTGCATTGAAAGCATAGGAAAAGAGGCAGAACGTCCACAATGATGCACTTGGCCAAAAGGGGCGTATGCGTTTTTTCCTGAATATATTCAGGAAAAAACGCATACGCCCTTTTTGGCCAACCAAGCAAGCTTGCAAAGGAAATCTGCACTACAATGAAGTCTCATTTCCCCCCAGTCAAACGGGCCATCTGAAAAAAGTGTAAAATCCAGAAAGGCAGGACAGGCCATGGAGAACTGGGAGCCTTGTTATGCTGATGGGCGGGATGTAAATTGCCAACAGACACTCGGGAGAAGTGTATGGTGTTTCCTGAAACATCTAAAAAACAAAGTAACAGAGCCTAGGTCACTTCCACTCATGGTCCTATAGTTTAGGGAAATTAAAATTAAAAAGGCACAGCCACCCCAAAGTTTGGGACGCCTCTGTTTACAAGAACCTCGTTTACCATACAAGGTCAATATCACAGAAATTGAAAAATGGATAAATAACTTGTGGTATTTACGTAAAATGCAGTATCACTCAGCAATGAAATCTGTGTCATCAGGCCCGTAGCAGCATATTGAGTGGATTCAGGTACGATGATTCTAACTGAAATAAGTCACACAGAAAAAGAAACATCATAAGATATCACTAATACACGGAATACAAACTTGGCTACACAGGAACTGAATTCCAAAACAGAACAGGGTCTAAAATTTAGAAAACCAACTTATGCTTGCTTAAGGGGAAAGGTGAGTTGGGGTGCTGCATAAAACCAGAGATTGAAATGAGCACAGATAAAGTTCCTTAAGCCAAATATGGAATAGACAAGAGCTACTCCTTGCTCAACGAAATGGACTCAACACCCCATATTAAACGCCTAAGAATGTACCTGACTAGTAAGTATCTCAAAACCTATGGATTGCTATGTCTCCGAAAGAGAATCAAGCATGTGTACAGGGGCATAAACGCAGCAGTGATAGGATTGGAGAGGTTCGGTGAGCAAATGAAGACCCTTTGAAGTCATATTGCATGGTACCCATTCCACGGGTTTCAACTACCCAGATTTAAGGTATTCTTCCTTCAGCTAAAACATGCATGTGGAACCTAGAGTATGATCAACCATGTGATCGGGAGACGTGTTCAAATATGTCTCAGTTTTCGTACCCTGGTACTCGGGTGCAAAATTCCAGACGCTTTACTAACACTCTCCCGACTTGGAGAGTCAGTCCCTTTAACCTCCTGTTTGGCCCAGTTTGCAATTTCTGCGGAAGATGAACAGGAATAGCGAGAACCAATGAGAGACTAGCTGGAGGTGTCTGGACGGGCAAATTTAACTCTCATTTCCCACCAGGAAGAGGAAATAACCAAAGGCTCAGCGTGCCGTGCCGGAACCAGATTAGGGCCTGAAGCCATCCTGCCGTGTTGCGGCCAGCTCACAAGAAAGCGAGTTGAAGAAAGGAGCTCAGGGGCACTGTAATTCACAAACCTGCAGAGTTATAAATGACAGCTATCGTCCAAAAATATACTGAAGTAAGGCTGCCAAGAGGACTTGAAAGCGGGGCAGAATTGCAGGAAACCGATTTCAGGAGGTAGACTGGAATTGCATTGAAAGCATAGGAAAAGAGGCAGAGCGTCCACAATGATGCACTTGGCCAAAAGGGGCGTATGCGTTTTTTCCTGAATATATTCAGGAAAAAACGCATACGCCCTTTTTGGCCAACCAAGCAAGCTTGCAAAGGAAATCTGCACTACAATGAAGTCTCACTTCCCGCCGGTCAAAAGGGCCATCTGAAGAAAGTGTAAAATCCAGAAAGGCAGGACAGGCCATGGAGAACTGGGAGCCTTGTTATGCTGATGGGCGGGATGTAAATTGCCAACAGACACTCGGGAGAAGTGTATGGTGTTTCCTGAAACATCTAAAAAACAAAGCAACAGAGCCTAGGGCACTTCCACTTATGGTCCTATAGCTTAGGGAAATTAAAATCAAAAAGACACAGCCACCCCAAAGTTTGGGACGCCTCTGTTTACAAGAACCTCATTTACCGTACAAGTTCAATATCACAGAAAGTGAAAAATGGATAAAGAACTTGTGGTACTTACGTACAATGCAGTATCACTCAGCAATGAAATCTATGTCATCAGGCGCCTAGCAGCATAATGAGTGGATTCAGGTACGATGATTCTAACTGAAATAAGTCACACAGAAAAAGAAACATCATAAGATATCAGTAATACACGGAATGTAAACTTGGCTACACAGGAACTGAATTCCAAAACAGAACAGGGTCTCAAATTTAGAAAACCAACTTATGCTTGCTTAAGGGGAAAGGAGAGCTGGGGTGCTGCATAAAACCAGAGATTGAAATGAGCACAGATAAAGTTCCTTAAGCCAAATATGGAATAGACAAGAGCTACTCCTTGCTCAACGAAATGGACTCAACACCCCATATTAAACGCCTAAGAATGTACCTGACTAGTAAGTATCTTAAAACCTATGGATTGCTATGTCTCCAAAAGAGAATCAAGCATGTGTACAGGGGCATAAAGGCAGCAGTGATAGGATTGGAGAGGTTCGGTGAGCAAATGAAGACCCTTTGAAGTCATATTGCATGGTACTCATTCCACGGGTTTCAACTACCCAGGTTTAAGGTATTCTTCCTTCAGCTAAAACATGCATGTGTAACCCAGAGTATGATCAACCATGTGAACGGGAGACGTGTTCAAATATGTCTCAGTTTTCCTCCCCGGTACTCGGGTGCAACATTCGAGACGCTTTACTAACACTCTCCCGGCTTGGAGAGTCAGTCCCTTTAACCTCCTGTTTGGCCCAGTTGCAATTTCTGCGGAAGATGAACAGGAATAGCGAGAACCAATGAGAGACTAGCTGGAGGTGTCTGGACGGGCAAATTGAACTCTCATTTCCCACCAGGAAGAGGAATTAACCAAAGGCTCAGCGTGCCGTGCTGGAACCAGATTAGGGCCTGAAGCCATCCTGCGGTGTTGCGGCCAGGTCACAAGAAAGGGAGTTGAAGAAAGGAGCTCAGGGGCACTGTAATTCACAAACCTGCAGAGTTATAAATGACAGCTATCGTCCAACAATATACTGAAGTAAGGCTGCCAAGAGGACTTGAAAGCGGGGCAGAATTGCAGGAAACCGATTTCAGGTGGTAGACTGGAATTGCATTGAAAGCATAGGAAAAGGGGCAGAACGTCCACAATGATGCACTTGGCCAAAAAGGGCGTATGGTTTTTTCCTGAATATATTCAGGAAAAAACGCATACGCCCTTTTTGGCCAACCAAGCAAGCTTGCAAAGGAAATCTGCACTACAATGAAGTCTCACATCCCCCCGGTCAAAAGGGCCATCTGAAAAATGTGTAAAATCCAGAAAGGCAGGACAGGCCATGGAGAACTGGGAGCCTTGTTATGCTGATGGGCGGGATGTAAATTGCCAACAGACACTCGGGACAAGTGTATGGTGTTTCCTGAAACATCTAAAAAACAAAGCAACAGAGCCTAGGGCACTTCCACTTATGGTCCTATAGCTTAGGGAAATTAAAATCAAAAAGACACAGCCACCCCAAAGTTTGGGACGCCTCTGTTTTCAAGAACCTCGTTTACCATACAAGTTCAATATCACAGAAAGTGAAAAATGGATAAAGAACTTGTGGTACTTACGTACAATGCAGTATCACTCAGCAATGAAATCTATGTCATCAGGCCCGTAGCAGCATAATGAGTGGATTCAGATACGATGATTCTAACTGAAATAAGTCACACAGAAAAAGAAACATCATAAGATATCACTAATACACGGAATGTAAACTTGGCTACACAGGAACTGAATTCCAAAACAGAACAGGGTCTCAAATTTAGAAAAGCAACTTATGCTTGCTTAAGGGGAAAGGAGAGCTGGGGTGCTGCATAAAACCAGAGATTGAAATGAGCACAGATAAAGTTCCTTAAGCCAAATATGGAATAGACAAGAGCTACTCCTTGCTCAACGAAATGGACTCAACACCCCATATTAAACGCCTAAGAATGTACCTGACTAGTAAGTATCTTAAAACCTATGGATTGCTATATCTCCGAAAGAGAATCAAGCGTGTGTACAGGGGCATAAACGCAGCAGTGATAGGATTGGAGAGGTTCGGTGAGCAAATGAAGACCCTTTGAAGTCATATTGCATGGTACCCATTCCACGGGTTTCAACTACCCAGGTTTAAGGTATTCTTCCTTCAGCTAAAACATGCATGTGGAACCTAGAGTATGATCAACCATGTGATTGGGAGACGTGTTCAAATATGTCTCAGTTTTCGTACCCTGGTACTCGGGTGCAACATTCCAGACGCTTTACTAACACTCTCCCCACTTGGAGAGTCAGAGCCTTTAACCTCCTGTTTGGCCCATTTTGCAATTTCTGCGGAAGATGAACAGGAATAGGGAGAACCAATGAGAGACTAGCTGGAGGTGTCTGGACGGGCAAATTTAACTCTCATTTCCCACCAGGAAGAGGAAATAATCAAAGGCTCAGCGTGCCGTGCCGGAACCAGATTGGGCCTGAAGCCATCCTGCGGTGTTGCGGCCAGGTCACAAGAAAGCGAGTTGAAGAAAGGAGCTCAGGGGCACTGTAATTCACAAACCTGCAGAGTTATAAATGACAGCTATCGTCCAAAAATATACTGAAGTAAGGGTGCCAAGAGGACTTGAAAGCGGGGCAGAATTGCAGGAAACCGATTTCAGGAGGTAGACTGGAATTGCATTGAAAGCATAGGAAAAGAGGCAGAGCGTCCACAATGATGCACTTGGCCAAAAAGGGCGTATGCGTTTTTTCCTGAATATATTCAGGAAAAAACGCATACGCCCTTTTTGGCCAACC
Source organism: Stenella coeruleoalba (assembly GCF_951394435.1). Taxonomy (NCBI): domain Eukaryota; kingdom Metazoa; phylum Chordata; class Mammalia; order Artiodactyla; family Delphinidae; genus Stenella; species Stenella coeruleoalba. Next base: position 1,036,234 of record NW_027646154.1, on the reverse strand, counting down.
AAGCAAGCTTGCAAAGGAAATCTGCACTACAATGAAGTCTCACTTCCCCCCGTTCAAAAGGGCCATCTGAAAAAAGTGTAAAATCCAGAAAGGCAGGACAGGCCATGGAGAACTGGGAGCCTTGTTATGCTGATGGGCGGGATGTAAATTGCCAACAGACACTCGGGAGAAGTGTATGGTGTTTCCTGAAACATCTAAAAAACAAAGTAACAGAGCCTAGGGCACTTCCACTTATGGTCCTATAGCTTAGAGAAATTAAAATCAAAAAGACACAGCCACCCCAAAGTTTGGGACGCCTATGTTTACAAGAACCTCGTTTACCATACAAGTTCAATATCACAGAAAGTGAAAAATGGATAAAGAACTTGTGGTACTTACGTACAATGCAGTATCACTCAGTAATGAAATCTATGTCATCAGGCCCTTAGGAGCACAATGCGTGGATTCAGGTATGATGATTCTAACTGAAATAAGTCACACAGAAAAAGAAACATCATAAGATATCAGTAATACACGGAATGTAAACTTGGCTACACAGGAACTGAATTCCAAAACAGAACAGGGTCTCAAATTTAGAAAACCAACTTATGCTTGCTTAAGGGGAAAGGAGAGCTGGGGTGCTGCATAAAACCAGAGATTGAAATGAGCACAGATAAAGTTCCTTAAGCCAAATATGGAATAGACAAGAGCTACTCCTTGCTCAACGAAATGGACTCAACACCCCATATTAAACGCCTAAGAATGTACCTGACTAGTAAGTATCTTAAAACCTATGGATTGCTATGTCTCCAAAAGAGAATCAAGCGTGTGTACAGGGGCATAAAGGCAGCAGTGATAGGATTGGAGAGGTTCGGTGAGCAAATGAAGACCCTTTGAAGTCATATTGCATGGTACTCATTCCACGGGTTTCAACTACCCAGGTTTAAGGTATTCTTCCTTCAGCTAAAACATGCATGTGTAACCCAGAGTATGATCAACCATGTGAATGGGAGACGTGTTCAAATATGTCTCAGTTTTCCTCCCCGGTGCTCGGGTGCAACATTCCAGACGCTTTACTAACACTCTCCCGACTTGGAGAGTCAGTGCCTTTAACCTCCTGTTTGGCCCAGTTGCAATTTCTGCGGAAGATGAACAGGAATAGCGAGAACCAATGAGAGACTAGCTGGAGTGTCTGGACGGCCAAATTGAACTCTCATTTCCCACCAGGAAGAGGAATTAACCAAAGGCTCAGCGTGCCGTGCCGGAACCAGATTAGGGCCTGAAGCCATCCTTGGGTGTTGCGGCCAGGTCACAAGAAAGCGAGTTGAAGAAAGGAGCTCAGGGGCACTATAATTCACAAACCTGCAGAGTTATAAATGACAGCTATCATCCAAAAATATACTGAAGTAAGGCTGCCAAGAGGACTTGAAAGCGGGGCAGAATTGCAGGAAACCGATTTCAGGAGGTAGACTGGAATTGCATTGAAAGCATAGGAAAAGAGGCAGAACGTCCACAATGATGCACTTGGCGAAAAAGGGCGTATGCGTTTTTTCCTGAATATATTCAGGAAGAAACGCATACGCCCATTTTGGCCAACCAAGCAAACTTGCAAAGGAAATCTGCACTACAATGAAGTCTCACTTCCCCCCGGTCAAAAGGGCCATCTGAAAAAAGTGTAAAATCCAGAAAGGCAGGACAGGCCGTGAACTGGGAGCCTTGTTGTGCTGATGGGCGGGATGTAAATTGCCAACAGACACTCGGGAGAAGTGTATGGTGTTTCCTGAAACATCTAAAAAACAAAGCAACAGAGCCTAGGGCACTTCCACTTATGGTCCTATAGCTTAGGGAAATTAAAATCAAAAAGACACAGCCACCCGAAAGTTTGGGACGCCTCTGTTTACAAGAACCTCGTTTACAGTACAAGTTCAACATTGCAGAAAGTGAAAAATGGATAAAGAACTTGTGGTATTTACTTACAAAGCAATATCACTCAGCAATGAAATCTATGTCATCAGGCCCTTAGCAGCACAATGAGTGGATTCAGGTATGATGATTCTAACTGAAATAAGTCACACAGAAAAGGAAACATCATAAGATATCAGTAATACACGGAATGTAAACTTGGCTACACAGGAACTGAATTACAGAACAGAACAGGGTCTCAAATTTAGAAAACCAACTTATACTTGCTTAAGGGGAAAGGTGAGTTGGGGTGCTGCATAAAACCAGAGATTGAAATGAGCACAGATAAAGTTCCTTAAGCCAAATATGGAATAGACATAGACAAGAGCTACTCCTTGCTCAACGAAATGGACTCAACACCGCATATTAAACGCCTAAGAATGTACCTGACTAGTAAGTATCTTAAAACCTATGGATTGCTATGTCTCCGAAAGAGAATCAAGCATGTGTACAGGGGCATAAACACAGCAGTGATAGGATTGGAGAGGTTCGGTGAGCAAATGAAGACCCTTTGAAGTCAAATTTCATGGTACCCTTTAAACGGGTCTCAACTCTCCAGGTTTAAGGTATTCTTCTTTCACCTAAAACATGCATGTAGAACCCAGAGTATGATCAACCGTGTGAACGGGAGACGTGTTCAAATATGTCTCAGTTTTCCTCCCCTGGTACTCGGGCGCAACATTCCAGATGCTTTACTAACACTCTCCCCACTTGGAGAGTTAGCGCCTTTAACCTCCTGTTTGGCCCAGTTTGCAATTTCTGCGGCAGATGTACAGGAATAGGCAGAACCAATGAGAGACTAGCTGGAGGTGTCTGGACGGGCAAATTTAACTCTCATTTTCCACCAGGAAGGGGAAATAACCAAAGGCTCAGCGTGCCGTACCGGAACCAGATTAGGGACTGAAGCCATCCTGCGGTGTTGCGGCCAGTTCACAAGAAAGCGAGTTGAAGAAAGGAGCTCAGGGGCACTGTAATTCACAAACCTGCAGAGTTATAAATGACAGCTATCGTCCAAAAATATACTGAAGTAAGGCTGCCAAGAGGACTTGAAAGCGGGGCAGAATTGCAGGAAACAGATTTCAGGAGGTAGACTGGAATTGCATTGAAAGCATAGGAAAAGAGGCAGAACGTCCACAATGATGCACTTGGCCAAAAGGGGCGTATGCGTTTTTTCCTGAATATATTCAGGAAAAAACGCATACGCCCTTTTTGGCCAACCAAGCAAGCTTGCAAAGGAAATCTGCACTACAATGAAGTCTCATTTCCCCCCAGTCAAACGGGCCATCTGAAAAAAGTGTAAAATCCAGAAAGGCAGGACAGGCCATGGAGAACTGGGAGCCTTGTTATGCTGATGGGCGGGATGTAAATTGCCAACAGACACTCGGGAGAAGTGTATGGTGTTTCCTGAAACATCTAAAAAACAAAGTAACAGAGCCTAGGTCACTTCCACTCATGGTCCTATAGTTTAGGGAAATTAAAATTAAAAAGGCACAGCCACCCCAAAGTTTGGGACGCCTCTGTTTACAAGAACCTCGTTTACCATACAAGGTCAATATCACAGAAATTGAAAAATGGATAAATAACTTGTGGTATTTACGTAAAATGCAGTATCACTCAGCAATGAAATCTGTGTCATCAGGCCCGTAGCAGCATATTGAGTGGATTCAGGTACGATGATTCTAACTGAAATAAGTCACACAGAAAAAGAAACATCATAAGATATCACTAATACACGGAATACAAACTTGGCTACACAGGAACTGAATTCCAAAACAGAACAGGGTCTAAAATTTAGAAAACCAACTTATGCTTGCTTAAGGGGAAAGGTGAGTTGGGGTGCTGCATAAAACCAGAGATTGAAATGAGCACAGATAAAGTTCCTTAAGCCAAATATGGAATAGACAAGAGCTACTCCTTGCTCAACGAAATGGACTCAACACCCCATATTAAACGCCTAAGAATGTACCTGACTAGTAAGTATCTCAAAACCTATGGATTGCTATGTCTCCGAAAGAGAATCAAGCATGTGTACAGGGGCATAAACGCAGCAGTGATAGGATTGGAGAGGTTCGGTGAGCAAATGAAGACCCTTTGAAGTCATATTGCATGGTACCCATTCCACGGGTTTCAACTACCCAGATTTAAGGTATTCTTCCTTCAGCTAAAACATGCATGTGGAACCTAGAGTATGATCAACCATGTGATCGGGAGACGTGTTCAAATATGTCTCAGTTTTCGTACCCTGGTACTCGGGTGCAAAATTCCAGACGCTTTACTAACACTCTCCCGACTTGGAGAGTCAGTCCCTTTAACCTCCTGTTTGGCCCAGTTTGCAATTTCTGCGGAAGATGAACAGGAATAGCGAGAACCAATGAGAGACTAGCTGGAGGTGTCTGGACGGGCAAATTTAACTCTCATTTCCCACCAGGAAGAGGAAATAACCAAAGGCTCAGCGTGCCGTGCCGGAACCAGATTAGGGCCTGAAGCCATCCTGCCGTGTTGCGGCCAGCTCACAAGAAAGCGAGTTGAAGAAAGGAGCTCAGGGGCACTGTAATTCACAAACCTGCAGAGTTATAAATGACAGCTATCGTCCAAAAATATACTGAAGTAAGGCTGCCAAGAGGACTTGAAAGCGGGGCAGAATTGCAGGAAACCGATTTCAGGAGGTAGACTGGAATTGCATTGAAAGCATAGGAAAAGAGGCAGAGCGTCCACAATGATGCACTTGGCCAAAAGGGGCGTATGCGTTTTTTCCTGAATATATTCAGGAAAAAACGCATACGCCCTTTTTGGCCAACCAAGCAAGCTTGCAAAGGAAATCTGCACTACAATGAAGTCTCACTTCCCGCCGGTCAAAAGGGCCATCTGAAGAAAGTGTAAAATCCAGAAAGGCAGGACAGGCCATGGAGAACTGGGAGCCTTGTTATGCTGATGGGCGGGATGTAAATTGCCAACAGACACTCGGGAGAAGTGTATGGTGTTTCCTGAAACATCTAAAAAACAAAGCAACAGAGCCTAGGGTACTTCCACTTATGGTCCTATAGCTTAGGGAAATTAAAATCAAAAAGACACAGCCACCCCAAAGTTTGGGACGCCTCTGTTTACAAGAACCTCATTTACCGTACAAGTTCAATATCACAGAAAGTGAAAAATGGATAAAGAACTTGTGGTACTTACGTACAATGCAGTATCACTCAGCAATGAAATCTATGTCATCAGGCGCCTAGCAGCATAATGAGTGGATTCAGCTACGATGATTCTAACTGAAATAAGTCACACAGAAAAAGAAACATCATAAGATATCACTAATACACGGAATACAAACTTGGCTACACAGGAACTGAATTCCAAAACAGAACAGGGTCTAAAATTTAGAAAACCAACTTATGCTTGCTTAAGGGGAAAGGTGAGTTGGGGTGCTGCATAAAACCAGAGATTGAAATGAGCACAGATAAAGTTCCTTAAGCCAAATATGGAATAGACAAGAGCTACTCCTTGCTCAACGAAATGGACTCAACACCCCATATTAAACGCCTAAGAATGTACCTGACTAGTAAGTATCTCAAAACCTATGGATTGCTATGTCTCCGAAAGAGAATCAAGCATGTGTACAGGGGCATAAACGCAGCAGTGATAGGATTGGAGAGGTTCGGTGAGCAAATGAAGACCCTTTGAAGTCATATTGCATGGTACCCATTCCACGGGTTTCAACTACCCAGATTTAAGGTATTCTTCCTTCAGCTAAAACATGCATGTGGAACCTAGAGTATGATCAACCATGTGATCGGGAGACGTGTTCAAATATGTCTCAGTTTTCGTACCCTGGTACTCGGGTGCAAAATTCCAGACGCTTTACTAACACTCTCCCGACTTGGAGAGTCAGTCCCTTTAACCTCCTGTTTGGCCCAGTTTGCAATTTCTGCGGAAGATGAACAGGAATAGCGAGAACCAATGAGAGACTAGCTGGAGGTGTCTGGACGGGCAAATTTAACTCTCATTTCCCACCAGGAAGAGGAAATAACCAAAGGCTCAGCGTGCCGTGCCGGAACCAGATTAGGGCCTGAAGCCATCCTGCCGTGTTGCGGCCAGCTCACAAGAAAGCGAGTTGAAGAAAGGAGCTCAGGGGCACTGTAATTCACAAACCTGCAGAGTTATAAATGACAGCTATCGTCCAAAAATATACTGAAGTAAGGCTGCCAAGAGGACTTGAAAGCGGGGCAGAATTGCAGGAAACCGATTTCAGGAGGTAGACTGGAATTGCATTGAAAGCATAGGAAAAGAGGCAGAGCGTCCACAATGATGCACTTGGCCAAAAGGGGCGTATGCGTTTTTTCCTGAATATATTCAGGAAAAAACGCATACGCCCTTTTTGGCCAACCAAGCAAGCTTGCAAAGGAAATCTGCACTACAATGAAGTCTCACTTCCCGCCGGTCAAAAGGGCCATCTGAAGAAAGTGTAAAATCCAGAAAGGCAGGACAGGCCATGGAGAACTGGGAGCCTTGTTATGCTGATGGGCGGGATGTAAATTGCCAACAGACACTCGGGAGAAGTGTATGGTGTTTCCTGAAACATCTAAAAAACAAAGCAACAGAGCCTAGGGTACTTCCACTTATGGTCCTATAGCTTAGGGAAATTAAAATCAAAAAGACACAGCCACCCCAAAGTTTGGGACGCCTCTGTTTACAAGAACCTCATTTACCGTACAAGTTCAATATCACAGAAAGTGAAAAATGGATAAAGAACTTGTGGTACTTACGTACAATGCAGTATCACTCAGCAATGAAATCTATGTCATCAGGCGCCTAGCAGCATAATGAGTGGATTCAGCTACGATGATTCTAACTGAAATAAGTCACACAGAAAAAGAAACATCATAAGATATCAGTAATACACGGAATGTAAACTTGGCTACACAGGAACTGAATTCCAAAACAGAACAGGGTCTCAAATTTAGAAAACCAACTTATGCTTGCTTAAGGGGAAAGGTGAGTTGGGGTGCTGCATAAAACCAGAGATTGAAATGAGCACAGATAAAGTTCCTTAAGCCAAATATGGAATAGACAAGAGCTACTCCTTGCTCAACGAAATGGACTCAACACCGCATATTAAACGCCTAAGAATGTACCTGACTAGTAAGTATCTTAAAACCTATGGATTGCTATGTCTCCAAAAGAGAATCAAGCGTGTGTACAGGGGCATAAACGCAGCAGTGATAGGATTGCAGAGGTTCGGTGAGCAAATGAAGACCCTTTGAAGTCATATTGCATGGTACCCATTCCACGGGTCTCAACTCTCCAGGTTTAAGGTATTCTTCCTTCAGGTAAAACATGTATGTGGAACCCAGAGTATGATCAACCGTGTGAACAGGAGACGTGTTCAAATATGTCTCAGTTTTCCTCCCCTGGTACTCGGGTGCAACATTCCAGACGCTTTACTAACACTCTCCCCACTTGGAGAGTCAGCGCCTTTAACCTCCTGGTTGGCCCAGTTTGCAATTTCTGCGGAAGATGAACAGGAATAGGGAGAACCAATGAGAGACTAGCTGGAGGTGTCTGGACGGGCAAATTTAACTCTCATTTCCCACCAGGAAGAGGAAATAACCAAAGGCTCAGCATGCCGTGCCGGAACCAGATTAGGGCCTGAAGCCATCCTGTGGTGTTGCGGCCAGCTCACAAGAAAGCGAGTTGAAGAAAGGAGCTCAGGGGCACTGTAATTCACAAACCTGCAGAGTTATAAATGACAGCTAACGTCCAAAAATATACTGAAGTAAGGCTGCCAAGAGGACTTGAAAGCGGGGCAGAATTGCAGGAAACCGATTTCAGGAGGTAGACTGGAATTGCATTCAAAGCATAGGGAAAGAGGCAGAGCGTTCACAATGATGCACTTGGCCAAAAAGGGCGTATGCGTTTTTTCCTGAATATATTCAGGAAAAAACGCATACGCCCTTTTCGGCAAACCAAGCAAGCTTGCAAAGGAAATCTGCACTACAATGAAGTCTCACTTCTCCCCGGTCAAAAGGGCCATCTGAAAAAAGTGTAAAATCCAGAAATGTAGGAATGACCATTGAGAACTGGGAGCTTTGTTATGCTGATGGGCGGGATGTAAATTGCCAACAGAAACTCGGAAGAAGTGTATGGTGTTTCCTGAAACATCTAAAAAACAAAGCAACAGAGCCTAGGGCACTTCCACTTATGGTCCTATAGCTTAGGGAAATTAAAATAAAAAAGACACAGCCATCCCAAAGTTTGGGACGCCTCTGTTTACAAGAACCTCGTTTACAGTACAAGTTCAACATCGCAGAAAGTGAAAAATGGATAAAGAAGTTGTGGTATTTACTTACAAAGCAATATCACTCAGCAATGAAATCTATGTCATCAGGCCCTTAGCAGCACAATGAGTGGATTCAGGTATGATGATTCTAACTGAAATAAGTCACACAGAAAAAGAAACATCATAAGATATCACTAATACACGGAATGTAAACTTGGCTACACAGGAACTGAATTACAGAACAGAACAGGGTCTCAAATTTAGAAAACCAGCTTATGCTTGATTAAGGGGAAAGGTGAGTTGGGGTGCTGCATGAAACCAGAGATTGAAATGAGCACAGATAAAGTTCCTTAAGCCAAATATGGAATAGACAAGAGCTACACCTTGCTCAATGAAATGGACTCAACACCCCATATTAAACGCCTAAGAATGTACCTGACTAGTAAGTATCTTAAAACCTATGGATTGCTATGTCTCCGAAAGAGAATCAAGCATGTGTACAGGGGCATAAACGCAGCAGTGATAGGATTGGAGAGGTTCGGTGAGCAAATGAAGACCCTTTGAAGTCATATTGCATGGTACCCATTCCAAGGGTTTCAACTACCCAGGTTGAAGGTATTCTTCCTTCAGCTAAAACATGCATGTGGAACCTAGTGTATGATCAACCATGTGATCGGGAGACGTGTTCAAATATGTCTCAGTTTTCGTTCCCTGGTACTCGGGTGCAACATTCCAGACGCTTCACTAACACTATCCCCACTTGGAGAGTCAGTCCCTTTAACCTCCTGTTTGGCCCAGTTTGCAATTTCTGCGGAAGATGAACAGGAATAGCGAGAAACAATGAGAGACTAGCTGGAGGTGTCTGGACGGGCAAATTTAATTCTCATTTCCCACCAGGAAGAGGAATTAACCAAAGGCTCAGCGTGCCGTGCCGGAACCAGATTAGGGCCTGAAGCAATCCTGTGGTGTTGCGGCCAGGTCACAAGAAAGCGAGTTGAAGAAAGGAGCTCAGGGGCACTGTAATTCACAAACCTGCAGAGTTATAAATGACAGCTATCGTCCAAAAATATACTGAAGTAAGGCTGCCAAGAGGACTTGAAAGCGGGGCAGAATTGCAGGAAACCGATTTCAGGAGGTAGACTGGAATTGCATTGAAAGCATAGGAAAAGAGGCAGAACGTCCACAATGATGCACTTGGCCAAAAAGGGCGTATGCATTTTTTCCTGAATATATTCAGGAAAAAACGCATACGCACTTTTTCGGCAACCCAGCAAGCTTGCAAAGGAAATCTGCACTACAATGAATTCTCACTTCCCCCCGGTCAAACGGGCCATCTGAAAAAAGTGTAAAATCCAGAAAGGCAGGACAGGCCATGGAGAACTGGGAGCCTTGTTATGCTGATGGGTGGGATGGAAATTGCCAACAGAAACTGGGGAGAAGTGTATGGTGTTTCCTGAAACATCTAAAAAACAAAGCAACAGAGCCTAGGGCACTTCCACTTATGGTCCTATAGCTTAGGGAAATTAAAATCAAAAAGACACAGCCACCCCAAAATTTGGGATGCCTCTGTTTACAAGAACCTCGTTTACTGTACAAGTTCAGTATCACAGAAAGTGAAAAATGGATAAAGAACATGTGGTACTAACGTACAATGCAGTATCACTCAGCAATGAAATCTATGTCATCAGGCCCGTAGCAGCATAATGAGTGGATTCAGGTACGATGATTCTAACTGAAATAAGTCACACAGAAAAAGAAACATCATAAGATATCACAAATATATGGAATGTAAACTGGCTACACAGGAACTGAATTCCAAAACAGAACAGGGTCTCAAATTTAGAAAACCAACTTATGCTTGCTTAAGGGGAAAGGTGAATTGGGGTGCTGCATAAAACCAGAGATTGAAATGAGCACAGATAAAGTTCCTTAAGTCAAATATGGAATAGACAAGAGCTACTCCTTGCTCAAGAAATGGACTCAACACCCCATATTAAACGCCTAAGAATGTACCTGACTAGTAAGTATCTTAAAACCTATGGATTCCTATGTCTCCGAAAAAGAATCAAGCATGTGTACAGGGGCGTAAACGCAGCAGTGATAGGATTGGAGAGGTTCGGTGAGCAAATGAAGACCCTTTGAAGTCATATTGCATGGTACCCATTCCACGGGTTTCAACTACCCAGGTATAACGTATTCTTCCTTCAGCTAAAACATGCATGTGGAACCCAGAGTATGATCAACCATGTGATCGGGAGACGTGTTCAAATATGTCTCAGTTTTCATACCCTGGTACTCGGGTGCAACATTCCAGACGCTTTTCTAACACTCTCCCCACTTGGAGAGTTAGCGCCTTTAACCTCCTGTTTGTCCCAGTTTGCAATTTCTGCAGAAGATGAACAGGAATAGGGAGAACCAATGAGAGACTAGCTGGAGGTGTCTGGACGGGCAAATTTAACTCTCATTTCCCACCAGGAAGAGGAAATAACCAAAGGCTCAGTGTGCCGTGCCGGAACCAAATTAGGGCCTGCAGCCATTCTGTGGTGGTGCGGCCAGCTCACAAGAAAGCGAGTTGAAGAAAGGAGCTCAGGGGCACTGTAATTCACAAACCTGCAGAGTTATAAATGACAGCTAACGTCCAAAAATATACTGAAGTAAGGCTGCCAAGAGGACTTGAAAGCGGGGCAGAATTGCAGGAAACCGATTTCAGGAGGTAGACTGGAATTGCATTGAAAGCATAGGAAAAGAGGCAGAACGTCCACAATGATGCACTTGGCCAAAAAGGGCGTATGCGTTTTTTCCTGAATATATTCAGGAAAAAACGCATACGCCCTTTTTGGGCAACCAAGCAAACTTGCAAAGGAAATCTGCACTACAATGAAGTCTCACTTCCCCCGGTCAAAAGGGCCATCTGAAAAAAGTGTAAAATCCAGAAAGGCAGGACAGGCCATGGAGAACTGGGAGCCTTGTTATGCTGATGGGCGGGATGTAAATTGCCAACAGACACTCGGGAGAAGTGTATGGTGTTTCCTGAAACATCTAAAAAACAAAGCAACAGAGCCTAGGGCACTTCCACTTATGGTCCTATAGCTTAGGGAAATTAAAATCAAAAAGACACAGCCACCCCAAAGTTTGGGACGCCTCTGTTTACAAGAACCTCGTTTACCGTACAAGTTAAGTATCACAGAAAGTGAAAAATGGATAAAGAACATGTGGTACTTACGTACAATGCAGTATCACTCAGCAATGAAATCTATGTCATCAGGCCCGTAGCAGCATAATGAGTGGATTCAGGTACGATGATTCTAACTGAAATAAGTCACGCAGAAAAAGAAACATCATAAGATATCAGTAATACACGGAATGTAAACTTGGCTACACAGGAACTGAATTACAGAACAGGACAGGGTCTCAAATTTAGAAAACCAACTTCTGCTTGCTTAAGGGGAAAGGTGAGTTGGGGTGCTGCATAAAACCAGAGATTGAAATGAGCACAGATAAAGTTCCTTAAGCCAAATATGGAATAGACAAGAGCTACTCCTTGCTCAACGAAATGGACTCAACACCGCATATTAAACGCATAAGAATGTATTTGACTAGTAAGTATCTTAAAACCTATGGATTGCTATGTCTCCGAAAGAGAATCAAGCATGTGTACAGGGGCATAAACGCAGCAGTGATAGGATTGGAGAGGTTCGGTGAGCAAATGAAGACCCTTTGAAGTCATATTGCATGGTACCCATTACACGGGTCTTAACTCTCCAGGTTTAAGGTATTCTTCCTTCAGCTAAAACATGCATGTGGATCCCAGAGTATGATCAACCGTGTGAACGGGAGACGTGTTCAAATATGTCTCAGTTTTCCTCCCCTGGTACTCGGGTGCAACATTCCAGACGCTTTACTAACACTCTCCCCACTTGGAGAGTCAGCGCCTTTAACCTCCTGTTTGGCCCAGTTTGCAATTTCTGCGGAAGATGAACAGGAATAGCGAGAACCAATGAGAGACTAGCTGGAGGTGTCTGGACGGGCAAATTTAACTCTCATTTCCCACCAGGAAGAGGAAATAACCAAAGGTTCAGCGTGCCGTGCCGGAACCAGATTAGGGCCTGAAGCCATCCTGCGGTGTTGCGGCCAGCTCAAAAGAAAGCGAGTTGAAGAAAGGAGCTCAGGGGCACTGTAATTCACAAACCTGCAGAGTTATAAATGACAGCTATCGTCCAAAAATATACTGAAGTAAGGCTGCCAAGAGGACTTGAAAGCGGGGCAGATTGCAGGAAACCGATTTCAGGAGGTAGACTTGAATTGCATTGAAAGAATAGGAAAAGAGGCAGAACCTCCACAATGATGCACTTGGCCAAAAAGGGCGTATGAGTTTTTTCCTGAATATATTCAGGAAAAAACGCATACGCCCTTTTTGGCCAACCAAGCAAGCTTGCAAAGAAAATCTGCACTACAATGAAGTCTCAGTTCCCCCCGGTCAAAAGGGCCATCTGAAAAAAGTGTAAAATCCAGAAAGGCAGGACAGGCCATGGAGAACTGGGAGCCTTGTTATGCTGATGGGCGTGATGTAAATTGCCAACAGACACTCGGAAGAAGTGTATGGTGTTTCCTGAAACATCTAAAAAACAAAGCAACAGAGCCTAGGGCACTTCCACTTATGGTCCTATAGCTTAGGGAAATTAAAATCAAAAGGACACAACCACCCCAAAGTTTGGGACGCCTCTGTTTACAAGAACCTCGTTTACAGTACAAGTTCAATATCGCAGAAAGTGAAAAATGGATAAAGAAGTTGTGGTATTTACTTACAAAGCAATATCACTCAGCAATGAAATCTATGTCATCAGGCCCTTAGCAGCACAATGAGTGGATTCAGGTATGATGATTCTAACTGAAATAAGTCACACAGAAAAAGAAACATCATAAGATATCAGTAATACACGGAATGTAAACTTGGCTACACAGGAACTGAATTACAGAACAGAACAGGGTCTCAAATTTAGAAAACCAACTTATGCTTGCTTAAGGGGAAAGGTGAGTTGGGGTGCTGCATAAAACCAGAGATTGAAATGTGCACAGATAAAGTTCCTTAAGCCAAATATGGAACAGACAAGAGCTACTCCTTCTCAACGAAATGGACTCAACACCGCATATTAAACGCCTAAGAATGTACCTGACTAGTAAGTATCTTAAAACCAATGGATTGCTATGTCTCCAAAAGAGAATCAAGCATGTGTACAGGGGCATAAACGCAGCAGTGATAGGATTGGAGAGGTTCGGTGAGCAAATGAAGACCCTTTGAATTCATATTGCATGGTACACATTCCACGGGTTTCAACTACCCAGGTTTAAGGTATTCTTCCTTCAGCTAAAACATGCATGTGGAAACTAGAGCATGATCAACCATGTGATCGGGAGACGTGTTCAAATATGTCTCAGTTTTCATACCCTGGTACTCGGGTGCAACATTCCAGACGCTTTACTAACACTTACCCCACTTGGAGACTTAGAACCTTTAACCTCCTGTTTGGCCCAGTTTGCAATTTCTGCGGAAGATGAACAGGAATAGGGAGAACCAATGAGAGACTAGCTGGAGGTGTCCGGACGGGCAAATTTAACTCTCATTTCCCACCAGGAAGAGGAAATAACCAAAGGCTCAGCGTGCCGTGCCGGAACCAGATTAGGGCCTGAAGCCTTCCTGGGGTGTTGCGGCCAGGTCACAAGAAAGCGAGTTGAAGAAAGGAGCTCAGGGGCACTGTAATTCACAAACATGCCGAGTTATAAATGACAGCTATCGTCCAAAAATATACTGAAGTCAGGCTGCCAAGAGGACTTGAAAGCGGGGCAGAATTGCAGGAAACCGATTTCAGGAGGTAGACTGGAATTGCATTGAAAGCATAGGAAAAGAGGCAGAACGTCCACAATGATGCACTTGGCCAAAAAGGGCGTATGCGTTTTTTCCTGAATATATTCACGAAAAAACGCATACGCCCTTTTTGGCCAACCAAGCAAGCTTGAAAAGGAAATCTGCACTACAATGAAGTCTCACTTCCCCCCGGTCAAAAGGGCCATCTGAAAAAAGTGTAAAATCCAGAAAGGCAGGACAGGCCATGGAGAACTGGGAGCCTTGTTATGCTGATGGGCGGGATGTAAATTGCCAACAGACACTCGGGGGAAGTGTATGGTGTTTCCTGAAACATCTAAAAAACAAAGCAACAGAGCCTAGGGCACTTCCACTTATGGTCCTATAGCTTAGGGAAATTAAAATCAAAAAGACAAAGCCACCCCAAAGTTTGGGACGCCTCTGTTTACAAGAACCTCGTTTACCGTACAAGTTCAATATCACAGAAAGTGAAAAATGGATAAAGAACTTGTGGTACTTACGTACAATGCAGTATCACTCAGCAATGAAATCTATGTCATCAGGCCCGTAGCAGCATAATGAGTGGATTCAGGTACGATGATTCTAACTGAAATAAGTCACACAGAAAAAGAAACATCATAAGATATCAGTAATACACGGAATGTAAACTTGGCTACACAGGAACTGAATTACAGAACAGAACAGGGTCTCAAATTTAGAAAACCAACTTATGCTTGCTTAAGGGTAAAGGTGAGTTGGGGTGCTGCATGAAACCAGAGATTGAAATGAGCACAGATAAAGTTCCTTTAGCCAAATATGGAATAGACAAGAGCTACTCCTTGCTCAACAAAATGGACTCAACACCGCATGTTAAACGCCTAAGAATGTACCTGACTAGTAAGTATCTTAAAACCTATGGATTGCTATGTCTCCGAAAGAGAATCAACCATGTGTACAGGGGCATAAACGCAGCAGTGATAGGATTGGAGAGGTTCGGTGAGCAAATGAAGACCCTTTGAAGTCATATTGCATGGTACCCATTCCACGGGTTTCAACTACCCAGGTTGAAGGTATTCTTCCTTCAGCTAAAACATGCATGTGGAACCTAGAGTATGATCAACCATGTGATCCGGAGACGTGTTCAAATATGTCTCAGTTTTCGTACCCTGGTACTCGGGTGCAACATTCCAGACGCTTTACTAACACTCTCCCGACTTGGAGAGTCAGTCCCTTTAACCTCCTGTTTGGCCCAGTTTGCAATTTCTGCGGAAGATGAACAGGAATAGCGAGAACCAATGAGAGACTAGCTGGAGGTGTCTGGACGGGCAAATTTAACTCTCATTTCCCACCAGGAAGAGGAATTAACCAAAGGCTCAGCATGCCGTGCCGGAACCAGATTAGGGCCTGAAGCCATCCTGCGGTGTTGCGGCCAGGTCACAAGAAAGCGAGTTGAAGAAAGGAGCTCAGGGGCACTGTAATTCACAAACCTGCAGAGTTATAAATGACAGCTATCGTCCAAAAATATACTGAAGTCAGGCTGCCAAGAGGACTTGAAAGCGGGGCAGAATTGCAGGAAACCGATTTCAGGAGGTAGACTGGAATTGCATTGAAAGCATAGGAAAAGAGGCAGAACGTCCACAATGATGCACTTGGCCAAAAAGGGCGTATGCGTTTTTTCCTGAATATATTCAGGAAAAAACGCATACGCCCTTTTTGGGCAACCAAGCAAGCTTGCAAAGGAAATCTGCACTACAATGAAGTCTCACTTCCCCCCGGTCAAAAGGGCCATCTGAAAAAAGTGTAAAATCCAGAAAGGCAGGACAGGCCATGGAGAACTGGGAGCCTTGTTAGGCTGATGGGCGGGATGTAAATTGCCAACAGACACTCGGGAGAAGTGTATGGTGTTTCCTGAAACATCTAAAAAACAAAGCAACAGAGCCTAGGGCACTTCCACTTATGGTCCTATAGCTTAGGGAAATTAAAATCAAAAAGACAAAGCCACCCCAAAGTTTGGGACGCCTCTGTTTACAAGAACCTCGTTTACCGTACAAGTTCAATATCACAGAAAGTGAAAAATGGATAAAGAACTTGTGGTACTTACGTACAATGCAGTATCACTCAGCAATGAAATCTATGTCATCAGGCCCGTAGCAGCATAATGAGTGGATTCAGGTACGATGATTCTAACTGAAATAAGTCACACAGAAAAAGAAACATCATAAGATATCAGTAATACACGGAATGTAAACTTGGCTACACAGGAACTGAATTACAGAACAGAACAGGGTCTCAAATTTAGAAAACCAACTTATGCTTGCTTAAGGGTAAAGGTGAGTTGGGGTGCTGCATGAAACCAGAGATTGAAATGAGCACAGATAAAGTTCCTTTAGCCAAACATGGAATAGACAAGAGCTACTCCTTGCTCAACGAAATGGACTCAACACCGCATATTAAACGCCTAAGAATGTACCTGACTAGTAAGTATCTTAAAACCTATGGATTGCTATGTCTCCGAAAGAGAATCAAGCATGTGTACAGGGGCATAAACGCAGCAGTGATAGGATTGGAGAGGTTCGGTGAGCAAATGAAGACCCTTTGAAGTCATATTGCATGGTACCCATTCCACGGGTTTCAACTACCCAGGTTTAAGGTATTCTTCCTTCAGCTAAAACATGCATGTGGAACCTAGAGTATGATCAACCATGTGATCGGGAGACGTGTTCAAATATGTCTCAGTTTTCGTACCCTGGTACTCGGGTGCAACATTCCAGACGCTTTACTAACACTCTCCCGACTTGGAGAGTCAGTCCCTTTAACCTCCTGTTTGGCCCAGTTTGCAATTTCTGCGGAAGATGAACAGGAATAGCGAGAACCAATGAGAGACTAGCTGGAGGTGTCTGGACGGGCAAATTTAACTCTCATTTCCCACCAGGAAGAGGAATTAACCAAAGGCTCAGCATGCCGTGCCGGAACCAGATTAGGGCCTGAAGCCATCCTGCGGTGTTGCGGCCAGGTCACAAGAAAGCGAGTTGAAGAAAGGAGCTCAGGGGCACTGTAATTCACAAACATGCAGAGTTATAAATGACAGCTATCGTCCAAAAATATACTGAAGTCAGGCTGCCAAGAGGACTTGAAAGCGGGGCAGAATTGCAGGAAACCGATTTCAGGAGGTAGACTGGAATTGCATTGAAAGCATAGGAAAAGAGGCAGAACGTCCACAATGATGCACTTGGGCAAAAAGGGCATATGCGTTTTTTCCTGAATATATTCAGGAAAAAACGCATACGCCCTTTTTGGCCAACCAAGCAAGCTTGCAAAGGAAATCTGCACTACAATGAAGTCTCACTTCCCCCCGGTCAAAAGGGCCATCTGAAAAAAGTGTAAAATCCAGAAAGGCAGGACAGGCCATGGAGAACTGGGAGCCTTGTTATGCTGATGGGCGGGATGTAAATTGCCAACAGACACTCGGGAGAAGTGTATGGTGTTTCCTGAAACATCTAAAAAACAAAGCAACAGAGCCTAGGGCACTTCCACTTATGGTCCTATAGCTTAGGGAAATTAAAATCAAAAAGACAAAGCCACCCCAAAGTTTGGGACGCCTCTGTTTACAAGAACCTCGTTTACCGTACAAGTTCAATATCACAGAAAGTGAAAAATGGATAAAGAACTTGTGGTACTTACGTACAATGCAGTATCACTCAGCAATGAAATCTATGTCATCAGGCGCCTAGCAGCATATTGAGTGGATTCAGGTACGATGATTCTAACTGAAATAAGTCACACAGAAAAAGAAACATCATAAGATATCAGTAATACACGGAATGTAAACTTGGCTACACAGGAACTGAATTACAGAACAGAACAGGGTCTCAAATTTAGAAAACCAACTTATGCTTGCTTAAGGGTAAAGGTGAGTTGGGGTGCTGCATGAAACCAGAGATTGAAATGAGCACAGATAAAGTTCCTTTAGCCAAATATGGAATAGACAAGAGCTACTCCTTGCTCAACAAAATGGACTCAACACCGCATATTAAACGCCTAAGAATGTACCTGACTAGTAAGTATCTTAAAACCTATGGATTGCTATGTCTCCGAAAGAGAATCAAGCATGTGTACAGGGGCATAAACGCAGCAGTGATAGGATTGGAGAGGTTCGGTGAGCAAATGAAGACCCTTTGAAGTCATATTGCATGGTACCCATTCCACGGGTTTCAACTACCCAGGTTTAAGGTATTCTTCCTTCAGCTAAAACATGCATGTGGAACCCAGAGTATGATCAACCATGTGATCGGGAGACGTGTTCAAATATGTCTCAGTTTTCGTACCCTGGTACTCGGGTGCAACATTCCAGATGCTTTACTAACACTCTCCCGACTTGGAGAGTCAGTCCCTTTAACCTCCTGTTTGACCCAGTTTGCAATTTCTGCGGAAGATGAACAGGAATAGCGAGAACCAATGAGAGACTAGCTGGAGGTGTCTGGACGGGCAAATTTAACTCTCATTTCCCACCAGGAAGAGGAATTAACCAAAGGCTCAGCGTGCCGTGCCGGAACCAGATTAGGGCCTGAAGGCATCTTGCGGTGTTGCGGCCAGGTCACAAGAAAGCGAGTTGAAGAAAGGAGCTCAGGGGCACTGTAATTCACAAACATGCAGAGTTATAAATGACAGCTATCGTCCAAAAATATACTGAAGTCAGGCTGCCAAGAGGACTTGAAAGCGGGGCAGAATTGCAGGAAACCGATTTCAGGAGGTAGACTGGAATTGCATTGAAAGCATAGGAAAAGAGGCAGAACGTCCACAATGATGCACTTGGCCAAAAAGGGCGTATGCGTTTTTTCCTGAATATATTCAGGAAAAAACGCATACGCCCTTTTTGGCCAACCAAGCAAGCTTGCAAAGGAAATCTGCACTACAATGAAGTCTCACTTCCCCCCGGTCAAAAGGGCCATCTGAAAAAAGTGTAAAATCCAGAAAGGCAGGACAGGCCAAGGAGAACTGGGAGCCTTGTTATGCTGATGGGCGGGATGTAAATTGCCAACAGACACTGGGGAGAAGTGTATGGTGTTTCCTGAAACATCTAAAAAACAAAGCAACAGAGCCTAGGGCACTTCCACTTATGGTCCTATAGCTTAGGGAAATTAAAATCAAAAAGACAAAGCCACCCCAAAGTTTGGGACGCCTCTGTTTACAAGAACCTCGTTTACCGTACAAGTTCAATATCACAGAAAGTGAAAAATGGATAAAGAACTTGTGGTACTTACGTACAATGCAGTATCACTCAGCAATGAAATCTATGTCATCAGGCGCCTAGCAGCATAATGAGTGGATTCAGGTACGATGATTCTAACTGAAATAAGTCACACAGAAAAAGAAACATCATAAGATATCAGTAATACACGGAATGTAAACTTGGCTACACAGGAACTGAATTACAGAACAGAACAGGGTCTCAAATTTAGAAAACCAACTTATGCTTGCTTAAGGGTAAAGGTGAGTTGGGGTGCTGCATGAAACCAGAGATTGAAATGAGCACAGATAAAGTTCCTTTAGCCAAATATGGAATAGACAAGAGCTACTCCTTGCTCAACAAAATGGACTCAACACCGCATATTAAACGCCTAAGAATGTACCTGACTAGTAAGTATCTTAAAACCTATGGATTGCTATGTCTCCGAAAGAGAATCAAGCATGTGTACAGGGGCATAAACGCAGCAGTGATAGGATTGGAGAGGTTCGGTGAGCAAATGAAGACCCTTTGAAGTCATATTGCATGGTACCCATTCCACGGGTTTCAACTACCCAGGTTTAAGGTATTCTTCCTTCAGCTAAAACATGCATGTGGAACCTAGAGTATGATCAACCATGTGATCGGGAGACGTGTTCAAATATGTCTCAGTTTTCGTACCCTGGTACTCGGGTGCAACATTCCAGACGCTTTACTAACACTCTCCCGACTTGGAGAGTCAGTCCCTTTAACCTCCTGTTTGGCCCAGTTTGCAATTTCTGCGGAAGATGAACAGGAATAGCGAGAACCAATGAGAGACTAGCTGGAGGTGTCTGGACGGGCAAATTTAACTCTCATTTCCCACCAGGAAGAGGAATTAACCAAAGGCTCAGCGTGCCGTGCCGGAACCAGATTAGGGACTGAAGCCATCCTGCGGTGTTGCGGCCAGGTCACAAGAAAGCGAGTTGAAGAAAGGAGCTCAGGGGCACTGTAATTCACAAACATGCAGAGTTATAAATGACAGCTATCGTCCAAAAATATACTGAAGTCAGGCTGCCAAGAGGACTTGAAAGCGGGGCAGAATTGCAGGAAACCGATTTCAGGAGGTAGACTGGAATTGCATTGAAAGCATAGGAAAAGAGGCAGAACGTCCACAATGATGCACTTGGCCAAAAAGGGCGTATGCGTTTTTTCCTGAATATATTCAGGAAAAAACGCATACGCCCTTTTTGGCCAACCAAGCAAGCTTGCAAAGGAAATCTGCACTACAATGAAGTCTCACTTCCCCCCGGTCAAAAGGGCCATCTGAAAAAAGTGTAAAATCCAGAAAGGCAGGACAGGCCAAGGAGAACTGGGAGCCTTGTTATGCTGATGGGCGGGATGTAAATTGCCAACAGACACTCGGGAGAAGTGTATGGTGTTTCCTGAAACATCTAAAAAACAAAGCAACAGAGCCTAGGGCACTTCCACTTATGGTCCTATAGCTTAGGGAAATTAAAATCAAAAAGACAAAGCCACCCCAAAGTTTGGGACGCCTCTGTTTACAAGAACCTCGTTTACCGTACAAGTTCAATATCACAGAAAGTGAAAAATGGATAAAGAACTTGTGGTACTTACTTACAATGCAGTATCACTCAGCAATGAAATCTATGTCATCAGGCCCGTAGCAGCATAATGAGTGGATTCAGGTACGATGATTCTAACTGAAATAAGTCACACAGAAAAAGAAACATCATAAGATATCAGTAATACACGGAATGTAAACTTGGCTACACAGGAACTGAATTACAGAACAGAACAGGGTCTCAAATTTAGAAAACCAACTTATGCTTGCTTAAGGGTAAAGGTGAGTTGGGGTGCTGCATGAAACCAGAGATTGAAATGAGCACAGATAAAGTTCCTTTAGCCAAATATGGAATAGACAAGAACTACTCCTTGCTCAACGAAATGGACTCAACACCGCATATTAAACGCCTAAGAATGTACCTGACTAGTAAGTATCTTAAAACCTATGGATTGCTATGTCTCCGAAAGAGAATCAAGCGTGTGTACAGGGGCATAAACGCAGCAGTGATAGGATTGGAGAGGTTCGGTGAGCAAATGAAGACCCTTTGAAGTCATATTGCATGGTACCCATTCCACGGGTTTCAACTACCCAGGTTTAAGGTATTCTTCCTTCAGCTAAAACATGCATGTGGAACCTAGAGTATGATCAACCATGTGATCGGGAGACGTGTTCAAATATGTCTCAGTTTTCGTACCCTGGTACTCGGGTGCAACATTCCAGACGCTTTACTAACACTCTCCCGACTTGGAGAGTCAGTCCCTTTAACCTCCTGTTTGGCCCAGTTTGCAATTTCTGCGGAAGATGAACAGGAATAGCGAGAACCAATGAGAGACTAGCTGGAGGTGTCTGGACCGGCAAATTTAACTCTCATTTCCCACCAGGAAGAGGAATTAACCAAAGGCTCAGCGTGCCGTGCCGGAACCAGATTAGGGCCTGAAGCCATCCTGCGGTGTTGCGGCCAGGTCACAAGAAAGCGAGTTGAAGAAAGGAGCTCAGGGGCACTGTAATTCACAAACATGCAGAGTTATAAATGACAGCTATCGTCCAAAAATATACTGAAGTCAGGCTGCCAAGAGGACTTGAAAGCGGGGCAGAATTGCAGGAAACCGATTTCAGGAGGTAGACTGGAATTGCATTGAAAGCATAGGAAAAGAGGCAGAACGTCCACAATGATGCACTTGGCCAAAAAGGGCGTATGCGTTTTTGACTGAATATATTCAGGAAAAAACGCATATGCACTTTTTGGCCAACCAAGCAAGCTTGAAAAGGAAATCTGCACTACAATGAAGTCTCACTTCCCCCCGGTCAAAAGGGCCATCTGAAAAAAGTGTAAAATCCAGAAAGGCAGGACAGGCCATGGAGAACTGGGAGCCTTGTTATGCTGATGGGCGGGATGTAAATTGCCAACAGACACTCGGGAGAAGTGTATGGTGTTTCCTGAAACATCTAAAAAACAAAGCAACAGAGCCTAGGGCACTTCCACTTATGGTCCTATAGCTTAGGGAAATTAAAATCAAAAAGACAAAGCCACCCCAAAGTTTGGGACGCCTCTGTTTACAAGAACCTCGTTTACCGTACAAGTTCAATATCACAGAAAGTGAAAAATGGATAAAGAACTTGTGGTACTTACGTACAATGCAGTATCACTCAGCAATGAAATCTATGTCATCAGGCCCGTAGCAGCATAATGAGTGGATTCAGGTACGATGATTCTAACTGAAATAAGTCACACAGAAAAAGAAACATCATAAGATATCAGTAATACACGGAATGTAAACTTGGCTACACAGGAACTGAATTACAGAACAGAACAGGGTCTCAAATTTAGAAAACCAACTTATGCTTGCTTAAGGGTAAAGGTGAGTTGGGGTGCTGCATGAAACCAGAGATTGAAATGAGCACAGATAAAGTTCCTTTAGCCAAATATGGAATAGACAAGAGCTACTCCTTGCTCAACAAAATGGACTCAACACCGCATATTAAACGCCTAAGAATGTACCTGACTAGTAAGTATCTTAAAACCTATGGATTGCTATGTGTCCGAAAGAGAATCAAGCATGTGTACAGGGGCATAAACGCAGCAGTGATAGGATTGGAGAGGTTCGGTGAGCAAATGAAGACCCTTTGAAGTCATATTGCATGGTACCCATTCCACGGGTTTCAACTACCCAGGTTTAAGGTATTCTTCCTTCAGCTAAAACATGCATGTGGAACCTAGAGTATGATCAACCATGTGATCGGGAGACGTGTTCAAATATGTCTCAGTTTTCGTACCCTGGTACTCGGGTGCAACATTCCAGACGCTTTACTAACACTCTCCCGACTTGGAGAGTCAGTCCCTTTAACCTCCTGTTTGGCCCAGTTTGCAATTTCTGCGGAAGATGAACAGGAATAGCGAGAACCAATGAGAGACTAGCTGGAGGTGTCTGGACGGGCAAATTTAACTCTCATTTCCCACCAGGAAGAGGAATTAACCAAAGGCTCAGCGTGCCGTGCCGGAACCAGATTAGGGCCTGAAGCCATCCTGCGGTGTTGCGGCCAGGTCACAAGAAAGCGAGTTGAAGAAAGGAGCTCAGGGGCACTGTAATTCACAAACATGCAGAGTTATAAATGACAGCTATCGTCCAAAAATATACTGAAGTCAGGCTGCCAAGAGGACTTGAAAGTGGGGCAGAATTGCAGGAAACTGATTTCAGGAGGTAGACTGGAATTGCATTGAAAGCATAGGAAAAGAGGCAGAACGTCCACAATGATGCACTTGGCCAAAAAGGGCGTATGCATTTTTTCCTGAATATATTCAGGAAAAAACGCATACGCACTTTTTGGCCAACCAAGCAAGCTTGCAAAGGAAATCTGCACTACAATGAAGTCTCACTTCCCCCCGGTCAAAAGGGCCATCTGAAAAAAGTGTAAAATCCAGAAAGGCAGGACAGGCCAAGGAGAACTGGGAGCCTTGTTATGCTGATGGGCGGGATGTAAATTGCCAACAGACACTGGGGAGAAGTGTATGGTGTTTCCTGAAACATCTAAAAAACAAAGCAACAGAGCCTAGGGCACTTCCACTTATGGTCCTATAGCTTAGGGAAATTAAAATCAAAAAGACAAAGCCACCCCAAAGTTTGGGACGCCTCTGTTTACAAGAACCTCGTTTACCATACAAGTTCAATATCACAGAAAGTGAAAAATGGATAAAGAACTTGTGGTACTTACGTACAATGCAGTATCACTCAGCAATGAAATCTATGTCATCAGGCCCGTAGCAGCATAATGAGTGGATTCAGGTACGATGATTCTAACTGAAATAAGTCACACAGAAAAAGAAACATCATAAGATATCAGTAATACACGGAATGTAAACTTGGCTACACAGGAACTGAATTACAGAACAGAACAGGGTCTCAAATTTAGAAAACCAACTTATGCTTGCTTAAGGGTAAAGGTGAGTTGGGGTGCTGCATGAAACCAGAGATTGAAATGAGCACAGATAAAGTTCCTTTAGCCAAATATGGAATAGACAAGAGCTACTCCTTGCTCAACGAAATGGACTCAACACCGCATATTAAACGCCTAAGAATGTACCTGACTAGTATCTTAAAACCTATGGATTGCTATGTCTCCGAAAGAGAATCAAGCATGTGTACAGGGGCATAAACGCAGCAGTGATAGGATTGGAGAGGTTCGGTGAGCAAATGAAGACCCTTTGAAGTCATATTGCATGGTACCCATTCCACGGGTTTCAACTACCCAGGTTTAAGGTATTCTTCCTTCAGCTAAAACATGCATGTGGAACCTAGAGTATGATCAACCATGTGATCGGGAGACGTGTTCAAATATGTCTCAGTTTTCGTACCCTGGTACTCGGGTGCAACATTCCAGACGCTTTACTAACACTCTCCCGACTTGGAGAGTCAGTCCCTTTAACCTCCTGTTTGGCCCAGTTTGCAATTTCTGCGGAAGATGAACAGGAATAGCGAGAACCAATGAGAGACTAGCTGGAGGTGTCTGGACGGGCAAATTTAACTCTCATTTCCCACCAGGAAGAGGAATTAACCAAAGGCTCAGCGTGCCGTGCCGGAACCAGATTAGGGCCTGAAGCCATCCTGCGGTGTTGCGGCCAGGTCACAAGAAAGCGAGTTGAAGAAAGGAGCTCAGGGGCACTGTAATTCACAAACATGCAGAGTTATAAGTGACAGCTATCGTCCAAAAATATACTGAAGTCAGGCTGCCAAGAGGACTTGAAAGCGGGGCAGAATTGCAGGAAACTGATTTCAGGAGGTAGACTGGAATTGCATTGAAAGCATAGGAAAAGAGGCAGAACGTCCACAATGATGCACTTGGCCAAAAAGGGCGTATGCATTTTTTCCTGAATATATTCAGGAAAAAACACATACGCCCTTTTTGGCCAACCAAGCAAGCTTGCAAAGGAAATCTGCACTACAATGAAGTCTCACTTCCCCCCGGTCAAAAGGGCCATCTGAAAAAAGTGTAAAATCCAGAAAGGCAGGACAGGCCAAGGAGAACTGGGAGCCTTGTTATGCTGATGGGTGGGATGTAAATTGCCAACAGACACTGGGGAGAAGTGTATGGTGTTTCCTGAAACATCTAAAAAACAAAGCAACAGAGCCTAGGGCACTTCCACTTATGGTCCTATAGCTTAGGGAAATTAAAATCAAAAAGACAAAGCCACCCCAAAGTTTGGGACGCCTCTGTTTACAAGAACCTCGTTTACCGTACAAGTTCAATATCACAGAAAGTGAAAAATGGATAAAGAACTTGTGGTACTTACGTACAATGCAGTATCACTCAGCAATGAAATCTATGTCATCAGGCCCATAGCAGCATAATGAGTGGATTCAGGTACGATGATTCTAACTGAAATAAGTCACACAGAAAAAGAAACATCATAAGATATCAGTAATACACGGAATGTAAACTTGGCTACACAGGAACTGAATTACAGAACAG
Organism: Stenella coeruleoalba; assembly: GCF_951394435.1. NCBI lineage: Eukaryota > Metazoa > Chordata > Mammalia > Artiodactyla > Delphinidae > Stenella > Stenella coeruleoalba. The sequence continues at coordinate 1,010,406 of NW_027646154.1, read as the reverse complement.
AACAGGGTCTCAAATTTAGAAAACCAACTTATGCTTGCTTAAGGGTAAAGGTGAGTTGGGGTGCTGCATGAAACCAGAGATTGAAATGAGCACAGATAAAGTTCCTTTAGCCAAATATGGAATAGACAAGAGCTACTCCTTGCTCAACAAAATGGACTCAACACCGCATATTAAACGCCTAAGAATGTACCTGACTAGTAAGTATCTTAAAACCTATGGATTGCTATGTCTCCGAAAGAGAATCAAGCATGTGTACAGGGGCATAAACGCAGCAGTGATAGGATTGGAGAGGTTCGGTGAGCAAATGAAGACCCTTTGAAGTCATATTGCATGGTACCCATTCCACGGGTTTCAACTACCCAGGTTTAAGGTATTCTTCCTTCAGCTAAAACATGCATGTGGAACCTAGAGTATGATCAACCATGTGATTGGGAGACGTGTTCAAATATGTCTCAGTTTTCGTACCCTGGTACTCGGGTGCAACATTCCAGACGCTTTACTAACACTCTCCCGACTTGGAGAGTCAGTCCCTTTAACCTCCTGTTTGGCCCAGTTTGCAATTTCTGCGGAAGATGAACAGGAATAGCGAGAACCAATGAGAGACTAGCTGGAGGTGTCTGGACGGGCAAATTTAACTCTCATTTCCCACCAGGAAGAGGAATTAACCAAAGGCTCAGTATGCCGTGCCGGAACCAGATTAGGGCCTGAAGGCATCTTGCGGTGTTGCGTCCAGGTCACAAGAAAGCGAGTTGAAGAAAGGAGCTCAGGGGCACTGTAATTCACAAACATGCAGAGTTATAAATGACAGCTATCGTCCAAAAATATACTGAAGTCAGGCTGCCAAGAGGACTTGAAAGCGGGGCAGAATTGCAGGAAACCGATTTCAGGAGGTAGACTGGAATTGCATTGAAAGCATAGGAAAAGAGGCAGAACGTCCACAATGATGCACTTGGCCAAAAAGGGCGTATGCGTTTTTTCCTGAATATATTCAGGAAAAAACGCATACGCCCTTTTTGGCCAACCAAGCAAGCTTGCAAAGGAAATCTGCACTACAATGAAGTCTCACTTCCCCCCGGTCAAAAGGGCCATCTGAAAAAAGTGTAAAATCCAGAAAGGCAGGACAGGCCAAGGAGAACTGGGAGCCTTGTTATGCTGATGGGCGGGATGTAAATTGCCAACAGACACTGGGGAGAAGTGTATGGTGTTTCCTGAAACATCTAAAAAACAAAGCAACAGAGCCTAGGGCACTTCCACTTATGGTCCTATAGCTTAGGGAAATTAAAATCAAAAAGACAAAGCCACCCCAAAGTTTGGGACGCCTCTGTTTACAAGAACCTCGTTTACCATACACGTTCAATATCACAGAAAGTGAAAAATGGATAAAGAACTTGTGGTACTTACGTACAATGCAGTATCACTCAGCAATGAAATCTATGTCATCAGGCGCCTAGCAGCATAATGAGTGGATTCAGGTACGATGATTCTAACTGAAATAAGTCACACAGAAAAAGAAACATCATAAGATATCAGTAATACACGGAATGTAAACTTGGCTACACAGGAACTGAATTACAGAACAGAACAGGGTCTCAAATTTAGAAAACCAACTTATGCTTGCTTAAGGGTAAAGGTGAGTTGGGGTGCTGCATGAAACCAGAGATTGAAATGAGCACAGATAAAGTTCCTTTAGCCAAATATGGAATAGACAAGAGCTACTCCTTGCTCAACAAAATGGACTCAACACCGCATATTAAACGCCTAAGAATGTACCTGACTAGTAAGTATCTTAAAACCTATGGATTGCTATGTCTCCGAAAGAGAATCAAGCATGTGTACAGGGGCATAAACGCAGCAGTGATAGGATTGGAGAGGTTCGGTGAGCAAATGAAGACCCTTTGAAGTCATATTGCATGGTACCCATTCCACGGGTTTCAACTACCCAGGTTTAAGGTATTCTTCCTTCAGCTAAAACATGCATGTGGAACCCAGAGTATGATCAACCATGTGATCGGGAGACGTGTTCAAATATGTCTCAGTTTTCGTACCCTGGTACTCGGGTGCAACATTCCAGACGCTTTACTAACACTCTCCCGACTTGGAGAGTCAGTCCCTTTAACCTCCTGTTTGGCCCAGTTTGCAATTTCTGCGGAAGATGAACAGGAATAGCGAGAACCAATGAGAGACTAGCTGGAGGTGTCTGGACGGGCAAATTTAACTCTCATTTCCCACCAGGAAGAGGAATTAACCAAAGGCTCAGCGTGCCGTGCCGGAACCAGATTAGGGACTGAAGCCATCCTGCGGTGTTGCGGCCAGGTCACAAGAAAGCGAGTTGAAGAAAGGAGCTCAGGGGCACTGTAATTCACAAACATGCAGAGTTATAAATGACAGCTATCGTCCAAAAATATACTGAAGTCAGGCTGCCAAGAGGACTTGAAAGCGGGGCAGAATTGCAGGAAACCGATTTCAAGAGGTAGACTGGAATTGCATTGAAAGCATAGGAAAAGAGGCAGAACGTCCACAATGATGCACTTGGCCAAAAAGGGCGTATGCGTTTTTTCCTGAATATATTCAGGAAAAAACGCATACGCCCTTTTTGGCCAACCAAGCAAGCTTGCAAAGGAAATCTGCACTACAATGAAGTCTCACTTCCCCCCGGTCAAAAGGGCCATCTGAAAAAAGTGTAAAATCCAGAAAGGCAGGACAGGCCAAGGAGAACTGGGAGCCTTGTTATGCTGATGGGCGGGATGTAAATTGCCAACAGACACTGGGGAGAAGTGTATGGTGTTTCCTGAAACATCTAAAAAACAAAGCAACAGAGCCTAGGGCACTTCCACTTATGGTCCTATAGCTTAGGGAAATTAAAATCAAAAAGACAAAGCCACCCCAAAGTTTGGGACGCCTCTGTTTACAAGAACCTCGTTTACCGTACAAGTTCAATATCACAGAAAGTGAAAAATGGATAAAGAACTTGTGGTACTTACGTACAATGCAGTATCACTCAGCAATGAAATCTATGTCATCAGGCCCGTAGCAGCATAATGAGTGAATTCAGGTACGATGATTCTAACTGAAATAAGTCACACAGAAAAAGAAACATCATAAGATATCAGTAATACACGGAATGTAAACTTGGCTACACAGAACTGAATTACAGAACAGAACAGGGTCTCAAATTTAGAAAACCAACTTATGCTTGCTTAAGGGTAAAGGTGAGTTGGGGTGCTGCATGAAACCAGAGATTGAAATGAGCACAGATAAAGTTCCTTTAGCCAAATATGGAATAGACAAGAGCTACTCCTTGCTCAACAAAATGGACTCAACACCGCATATTAAACGCCTAAGAATGTACCTGACTAGTAAGTATCTTAAAACCTATGGATTGCTATGTCTCCGAAAGAGAATCAAGCATGTGTACAGGGGCATAAACGCAGCAGTGATAGGATTGGAGAGGTTCGGTGAGCAAATGAAGACCCTTTGAAGTCATATTGCATGGTACCCATTCCACGGGTTTCAACTACCCAGGTTTAAGGTATTCTTCCTTCAGCTAAAACATGCATGTGGAACCTAGAGTATGATCAACCATGTGATCGGGAGACGTGTTCAAATATGTCTCAGTTTTCGTACCCTGGTACTCGGGTGCAACATTCCAGACGCTTTACTAACACTCTCCCGACTTGGAGAGTCAGTCCCTTTAACCTCCTGTTTGGCCCAGTTTGCAATTTCTGCGGAAGATGAACAGGAATAGCGAGAACCAATGAGAGACTAGCTGGAGGTGTCTGGACGGGCAAATTTAACTCTCATTTCCCACCAGGAAGAGGAATTAACCAAAGGCTCAGCGTGCCGTGCCGGAACCAGATTAGGGACTGAAGCCATCCTGCGGTGTTGCGGCCAGGTCACAAGAAAGCGAGTTGAAGAAAGGAGCTCAGGGGCACTGTAATTCACAAACATGCAGAGTTATAAATGACAGCTATCGTCCAAAAATATACTGAAGTCAGGCTGCCAAGAGGACTTGAAAGCGGGGCAGAATTGCAGGAAACCGATTTCAGGAGGTAGACTGGAATTGCATTGAAAGCATAGGAAAAGAGGCAGAACGTCCACAATGATGCACTTGGCCAAAAAGGGCGTATGCGTTTTTTCCTGAATATATTCAGGAAAAAACGCATACGCCCTTTTTGGCCAACCAAGCAAGCTTGCAAAGGAAATCTGCACTACAATGAAGTCTCACTTCCCCCCGGTCAAAAGGGCCATCTGAAAAAAGTGTAAAATCCAGAAAGGCAGGACAGGCCAAGGAGAACTGGGAGCCTTGTTATGCTGATGGGCGGGATGTAAATTGCCAACAGACACTGGGGAGAAGTGTATGGTGTTTCCTGAAACATCTAAAAAACAAAGCAACAGAGCCTAGGGCACTTCCACTTATGGTCCTATAGCTTAGGGAAATTAAAATCAAAAAGACAAAGCCACCCCAAAGTTTGGGACGCCTCTGTTTACAAGAACCTCGTTTACCGTACAAGTTCAATATCACAGAAAGTGAAAAATGGATAAAGAACTTGTGGTACTTACTTACAATGCAGTATCACTCAGCAATGAAATCTATGTCATCAGGCCCGTAGCAGCATAATGAGTGGATTCAGGTACGATGATTCTAACTGAAATAAGTCACACAGAAAAAGAAACATCATAAGATATCAGTAATACACGGAATGTAAACTTGGCTACACAGGAACTGAATTACAGAACAGAACAGGGTCTCAAATTTAGAAAACCAACTTATGCTTGCTTAAGGGTAAAGGTGAGTTGGGGTGCTGCATGAAACCAGAGATTGAAATGAGCACAGATAAAGTTCCTTTAGCCAAATATGGAATAGACAAGAACTACTCCTTGCTCAACGAAATGGACTCAACACCGCATATTAAACGCCTAAGAATGTACCTGACTAGTAAGTATCTTAAAACCTATGGATTGCTATGTCTCCGAAAGAGAATCAAGCGTGTGTACAGGGGCATAAACGCAGCAGTGATAGGATTGGAGAGGTTCGGTGAGCAAATGAAGACCCTTTGAAGTCATATTGCATGGTACCCATTCCACGGGTTTCAACTACCCAGGTTTAAGGTATTCTTCCTTCAGCTAAAACATGCATGTGGAACCTAGAGTATGATCAACCATGTGATCGGGAGACGTGTTCAAATATGTCTCAGTTTTCGTACCCTGGTACTCGGGTGCAACATTCCAGACGCTTTACTAACACTCTCCCGACTTGGAGAGTCAGTCCCTTTAACCTCCTGTTTGGCCCAGTTTGCAATTTCTGCGGAAGATGAACAGGAATAGCGAGAACCAATGAGAGACTAGCTGGAGGTGTCTGGACCGGCAAATTTAACTCTCATTTCCCACCAGGAAGAGGAATTAACCAAAGGCTCAGCGTGCCGTGCCGGAACCAGATTAGGGACTGAAGCCATCCTGCGGTGTTGCGGCCAGGTCACAAGAAAGCGAGTTGAAGAAAGGAGCTCAGGGGCACTGTAATTCACAAACATGCAGAGTTATAAATGACAGCTATCGTCCAAAAATATACTGAAGTCAGGCTGCCAAGAGGACTTGAAAGCGGGGCAGAATTGCAGGAAACCGATTTCAAGAGGTAGACTGGAATTGCATTGAAAGCATAGGAAAAGAGGCAGAACGTCCACAATGATGCACTTGGCCAAAAAGGGCGTATGCGTTTTTTCCTGAATATATTCAGGAAAAAACGCATACGCCCTTTTTGGCCAACCAAGCAAGCTTGCAAAGGAAATCTGCACTACAATGAAGTCTCACTTCCCCCCGGTCAAAAGGGCCATCTGAAAAAAGTGTAAAATCCAGAAAGGCAGGACAGGCCAAGGAGAACTGGGAGCCTTGTTATGCTGATGGGCGGGATGTAAATTGCCAACAGACACTGGGGAGAAGTGTATGGTGTTTCCTGAAACATCTAAAAAACAAAGCAACAGAGCCTAGGGCACTTCCACTTATGGTCCTATAGCTTAGGGAAATTAAAATCAAAAAGACAAAGCCACCCCAAAGTTTGGGACGCCTCTGTTTACAAGAACCTCGTTTACCGTACAAGTTCAATATCACAGAAAGTGAAAAATGGATAAAGAACTTGTGGTACTTACGTACAATGCAGTATCACTCAGCAATGAAATCTATGTCATCAGGCCCGTAGCAGCATAATGAGTGAATTCAGGTACGATGATTCTAACTGAAATAAGTCACACAGAAAAAGAAACATCATAAGATATCAGTAATACACGGAATGTAAACTTGGCTACACAGAACTGAATTACAGAACAGAACAGGGTCTCAAATTTAGAAAACCAACTTATGCTTGCTTAAGGGTAAAGGTGAGTTGGGGTGCTGCATGAAACCAGAGATTGAAATGAGCACAGATAAAGTTCCTTTAGCCAAATATGGAATAGACAAGAGCTACTCCTTGCTCAACAAAATGGACTCAACACCGCATATTAAACGCCTAAGAATGTACCTGACTAGTAAGTATCTTAAAACCTATGGATTGCTATGTCTCCGAAAGAGAATCAAGCATGTGTACAGGGGCATAAACGCAGCAGTGATAGGATTGGAGAGGTTCGGTGAGCAAATGAAGACCCTTTGAAGTCATATTGCATGGTACCCATTCCACGGGTTTCAACTACCCAGGTTTAAGGTATTCTTCCTTCAGCTAAAACATGCATGTGGAACCTAGAGTATGATCAACCATGTGATCGGGAGACGTGTTCAAATATGTCTCAGTTTTCGTACCCTGGTACTCGGGTGCAACATTCCAGACGCTTTACTAACACTCTCCCGACTTGGAGAGTCAGTCCCTTTAACCTCCTGTTTGGCCCAGTTTGCAATTTCTGCGGAAGATGAACAGGAATAGCGAGAACCAATGAGAGACTAGCTGGAGGTGTCTGGACGGGCAAATTTAACTCTCATTTCCCACCAGGAAGAGGAATTAACCAAAGGCTCAGCGTGCCGTGCCGGAACCAGATTAGGGACTGAAGCCATCCTGCGGTGTTGCGGCCAGGTCACAAGAAAGCGAGTTGAAGAAAGGAGCTCAGGGGCACTGTAATTCACAAACATGCAGAGTTATAAATGACAGCTATCGTCCAAAAATATACTGAAGTCAGGCTGCCAAGAGGACTTGAAAGCGGGGCAGAATTGCAGGAAACCGATTTCAGGAGGTAGACTGGAATTGCATTGAAAGCATAGGAAAAGAGGCAGAACGTCCACAATGATGCACTTGGCCAAAAAGGGCGTATGCGTTTTTTCCTGAATATATTCAGGAAAAAACGCATACGCCCTTTTTGGCCAACCAAGCAAGCTTGCAAAGGAAATCTGCACTACAATGAAGTCTCACTTCCCCCCGGTCAAAAGGGCCATCTGAAAAAAGTGTAAAATCCAGAAAGGCAGGACAGGCCAAGGAGAACTGGGAGCCTTGTTATGCTGATGGGCGGGATGTAAATTGCCAACAGACACTGGGGAGAAGTGTATGGTGTTTCCTGAAACATCTAAAAAACAAAGCAACAGAGCCTAGGGCACTTCCACTTATGGTCCTATAGCTTAGGGAAATTAAAATCAAAAAGACAAAGCCACCCCAAAGTTTGGGACGCCTCTGTTTACAAGAACCTCGTTTACCGTACAAGTTCAATATCACAGAAAGTGAAAAATGGATAAAGAACTTGTGGTACTTACTTACAATGCAGTATCACTCAGCAATGAAATCTATGTCATCAGGCCCGTAGCAGCATAATGAGTGGATTCAGGTACGATGATTCTAACTGAAATAAGTCACACAGAAAAAGAAACATCATAAGATATCAGTAATACACGGAATGTAAACTTGGCTACACAGGAACTGAATTACAGAACAGAACAGGGTCTCAAATTTAGAAAACCAACTTATGCTTGCTTAAGGGTAAAGGTGAGTTGGGGTGCTGCATGAAACCAGAGATTGAAATGAGCACAGATAAAGTTCCTTTAGCCAAATATGGAATAGACAAGAACTACTCCTTGCTCAACGAAATGGACTCAACACCGCATATTAAACGCCTAAGAATGTACCTGACTAGTAAGTATCTTAAAACCTATGGATTGCTATGTCTCCGAAAGAGAATCAAGCGTGTGTACAGGGGCATAAACGCAGCAGTGATAGGATTGGAGAGGTTCGGTGAGCAAATGAAGACCCTTTGAAGTCATATTGCATGGTACCCATTCCACGGGTTTCAACTACCCAGGTTTAAGGTATTCTTCCTTCAGCTAAAACATGCATGTGGAACCTAGAGTATGATCAACCATGTGATCGGGAGACGTGTTCAAATATGTCTCAGTTTTCGTACCCTGGTACTCGGGTGCAACATTCCAGACGCTTTACTAACACTCTCCCGACTTGGAGAGTCAGTCCCTTTAACCTCCTGTTTGGCCCAGTTTGCAATTTCTGCGGAAGATGAACAGGAATAGCGAGAACCAATGAGAGACTAGCTGGAGGTGTCTGGACCGGCAAATTTAACTCTCATTTCCCACCAGGAAGAGGAATTAACCAAAGGCTCAGCGTGCCGTGCCGGAACCAGATTAGGGCCTGAAGCCATCCTGCGGTGTTGCGGCCAGGTCACAAGAAAGCGAGTTGAAGAAAGGAGCTCAGGGGCACTGTAATTCACAAACATGCAGAGTTATAAATGACAGCTATCGTCCAAAAATATACTGAAGTCAGGCTGCCAAGAGGACTTGAAAGCGGGGCAGAATTGCAGGAAACCGATTTCAGGAGGTAGACTGGAATTGCATTGAAAGCATAGGAAAAGAGGCAGAACGTCCACAATGATGCACTTGGCCAAAAAGGGCGTATGCGTTTTTGACTGAATATATTCAGGAAAAAACGCATATGCACTTTTTGGCCAACCAAGCAAGCTTGAAAAGGAAATCTGCACTACAATGAAGTCTCACTTCCCCCCGGTCAAAAGGGCCATCTGAAAAAAGTGTAAAATCCAGAAAGGCAGGACAGGCCATGGAGAACTGGGAGCCTTGTTATGCTGATGGGCGGGATGTAAATTGCCAACAGACACTCGGGAGAAGTGTATGGTGTTTCCTGAAACATCTAAAAAACAAAGCAACAGAGCCTAGGGCACTTCCACTTATGGTCCTATAGCTTAGGGAAATTAAAATCAAAAAGACAAAGCCACCCCAAAGTTTGGGACGCCTCTGTTTACAAGAACCTCGTTTACCGTACAAGTTCAATATCACAGAAAGTGAAAAATGGATAAAGAACTTGTGGTACTTACGTACAATGCAGTATCACTCAGCAATGAAATCTATGTCATCAGGCCCGTAGCAGCATAATGAGTGGATTCAGGTACGATGATTCTAACTGAAATAAGTCACACAGAAAAAGAAACATCATAAGATATCAGTAATACACGGAATGTAAACTTGGCTACACAGGAACTGAATTACAGAACAGAACAGGGTCTCAAATTTAGAAAACCAACTTATGCTTGCTTAAGGGTAAAGGTGAGTTGGGGTGCTGCATGAAACCAGAGATTGAAATGAGCACAGATAAAGTTCCTTTAGCCAAATATGGAATAGACAAGAGCTACTCCTTGCTCAACAAAATGGACTCAACACCGCATATTAAACGCCTAAGAATGTACCTGACTAGTAAGTATCTTAAAACCTATGGATTGCTATGTCTCCGAAAGAGAATCAAGCATGTGTACAGGGGCATAAACGCAGCAGTGATAGGATTGGAGAGGTTCGGTGAGCAAATGAAGACCCTTTGAAGTCATATTGCATGGTACCCATTCCACGGGTTTCAACTACCCAGGTTTAAGGTATTCTTCCTTCAGCTAAAACATGCATGTGGAACCTAGAGTATGATCAACCATGTGATCGGGAGACGTGTTCAAATATGTCTCAGTTTTCGTACCCTGGTACTCGGGTGCAACATTCCAGACGCTTTACTAACACTCTCCCGACTTGGAGAGTCAGTCCCTTTAACCTCCTGTTTGGCCCAGTTTGCAATTTCTGCGGAAGATGAACAAGAATAGCGAGAACCAATGAGAGACTAGCTGGAGGTGTCTGGACGGGCAAATTTAACTCTCATTTCCCACCAGGAAGAGGAATTAACCAAAGGCTCAGCGTGCCGTGCCGGAACCAGTTTAGGGCCTGAAGCCATCCTGCGGTGTTGCGGCCAGGTCACAAGAAAGCGAGTTGAAGAAAGGAGCTCAGGAGCACTGTAATTCACAAACATGCAGAGTTATAAATGACAGCTATCGTCCAAAAATATACTGAAGTCAGGCTGCCAAGAGGACTTGAAAGCGGGGCAGAATTGCAGGAAACCGATTTCAGGAGGTAGACTGGAATTGCATTGAAAGCATAGGAAAAGAGGCAGAACGTCCACAATGATGCACTTGGCCAAAAAAGGCGTATGCGTTTTTTCCTGAATATATTCAGGAAAAAACGCATACGCCCTTTTTGGCCAACCAAGCAAGCTTGCAAAGGAAATCTGCACTACAATGAAGTCTCACTTCCCCCCGGTCAAAAGGGCCATCTGAAAAAAGTGTAAAATCCAGAAAGGCAGGACAGGCCATGGAGAACTGGGAGCCTTGTTATGCTGATGGGCGGGATGTAAATTGCCAACAGACACTCGGGAGAAGTGTATGGTGTTTCCTGAAACATCTAAAAAACAAAGCAACAGAGCCTAGGGCACTTCCACTTATAGTCCTATAGCTTAGGGAAATTAAAATCAAAAAGACAAAGCCACCCCAAAGTTTGGGACGCCTCTGTTTACAAGAACCTCGTTTACCGTACAAGTTCAATATCACAGAAAGTGAAAAATGGATAAAGATCTTGTGGTACTTACTTACAATGCAGTATCACTCAGCAATGAAATCTATGTCATCAGGCCCGTAGCAGCATAATGAGTGGATTCAGGTACGATGATTCTAACTGAAATAAGTCACACAGAAAAAGAAACATCATAAGATATCAGTAATACACGGAATGTAAACTTGGCTACACAGGAACTGAATTACAGAACAGAACAGGGTCTCAAATTTAGAAAACCAACTTATGCTTGCTTAAGGGTAAAGGTGAGTTGGGGTGCTGCATGAAACCAGAGATTGAAATGAGCACAGATAAAGTTCCTTTAGCCAAATATGGAATAGACAAGAGCTACTCCTTGCTCAACGAAATGGACTCAACACCGCATATTAAACGCCTAAGAATGTACCTGACTAGTAAGTATCTTAAAACCTATGGATTGCTATGTCTCCGAAAGAGAATCAAGCGTGTGTACAGGGGCATAAACGCAGCAGTGATAGGATTGGAGAGGTTCGGTGAGCAAATGAAGACCCTTTGAAGTCATATTGCATGGTACCCATTCCACGGGTTTCAACTACCCAGGTTTAAGGTATTCTTCCTTCAGCTAAAACATGCATGTGGAACCTAGAGTATGATCAACCATGTGATCGGGAGACGTGTTCAAATATGTCTCAGTTTTCGTACCCTGGTACTCGGGTGCAACATTCCAGACGCTTTACTAACACTCTCCCGACTTGGAGAGTCAGTCCCTTTAACCTCCTGTTTGGCCCAGTTTGCAATTTCTGCGGAAGATGAACAGGAATAGCGAGAACCAATGAGAGACTAGCTGGAGGTGTCTGGACCGGCAAATTTAACTCTCATTTCCCACCAGGAAGAGGAATTAACCAAAGGCTCAGCGTGCCGTGCCGGAACCAGATTAGGGCCTGAAGCCATCCTGCGGTGTTGCGGCCAGGTCACAAGAAAGCGAGTTGAAGAAAGGAGCTCAGGGGCACTGTAATTCACAAACATGCAGAGTTATAAATGACAGCTATCGTCCAAAAATATACTGAAGTCAGGCTGCCAAGAGGACTTGAAAGCGGGGCAGAATTGCAGGAAACCGATTTCAGGAGGTAGACTGGAATTGCATTGAAAGCATAGGAAAAGAGGCAGAACGTCCACAATGATGCACTTGGCCAAAAAGGGCGTATGCATTTTTTCCTGAATATATTCAGGAAAAAACGCATACGCCCTTTTTGGCCAACCAAGCAAGCTTGCAAAGGAAATCTGCACTACAATGAAGTCTCACTTCCCCCCGGTCAAAAGGGCCATCTGAAAAAAGTGTAAAATCCAGAAAGGCAGGACAGGCCATGGAGAACTGGGAGCCTTGTTATGCTGATGGGCGGGATGTAAATTGCCAACAGACACTCGGGAGAAGTGTATGGTGTTTCCTGAAACATCTAAAAAACAAAGCAACAGAGCCTAGGGCACTTCCACTTATGGTCCTATAGCTTAGGGAAATTAAAATCAAAAAGACAAAGCCACCCCAAAGTTTGGGACGCCTCTGTTTACAAGAACCTCGTTTACCGTACAAGTTCAATATCACAGAAAGTGAAAAATGGATAAAGAACTTGTGGTACTTACGTACAATGCAGTATCACTCAGCAATGAAATCTATGTCATCAGGCCCGTAGCAGCATAATGAGTGGATTCAGGTACGATGATTCTAACTGAAATAAGTCACACAGAAAAAGAAACATCATAAGATATCAGTAATACACGGAATGTAAACTTGGCTACACAGGAACTGAATTACAGAACAGAACAGGGTCTCAAATTTAGAAAACCAACTTATGCTTGCTTAAGGGTAAAGGTGAGTTGGGGTGCTGCATGAAACCAGAGATTGAAATGAGCACAGATAAAGTTCCTTTAGCCAAATATGGAATAGACAAGAGCTACTCCTTGCTCAACGAAATGGACTCAACACCGCATATTAAACGCCTAAGAATGTACCTGACTAGTAAGTATCTTAAAACCTATGGATTGCTATGTCTCCGAAAGAGAATCAAGCATGTGTACAGGGGCATAAACGCAGCAGTGATAGGATTGGAGAGGTTCGGTGAGCAAATGAAGACCCTTTGAAGTCATATTGCATGGTACCCATTCCACGGGTTTCAACTACCCAGGTTTAAGGTATTCTTCCTTCAGCTAAAACATGCATGTGGAACCTAGAGTATGATCAACCATGTGATCGGGAGACGTGTTCAAATATGTCTCAGTTTTCGTACCCTGGTACTCGGGTGCAACATTCCAGACGCTTTACTAACACTCTCCCGACTTGGAGAGTCCGTCCCTTTAACCTCCTGTTTGGCCCAGTTTGCAATTTCTGCGGAAGATGAACAAGAATAGCGAGAACCAATGAGAGACTAGCTGGAGGTGTCTGGACGGGCAAATTTAACTCTCATTTCCCACCAGGAAGAGGAATTAACCAAAGGCTCAGCGTGCCGTGCCGGAACCAGATTAGGGCCTGAAGCCATCCTGCGGTGTTGCGGCCAGGTCACAAGAAAGCGAGTTGAAGAAAGGAGCTCAGGAGCACTGTAATTCACAAACATGCAGAGTTATAAATGACAGCTATCGTCCAAAAATATACTGAAGTCAGGCTGCCAAGAGGACTTGAAAGCGGGGCAGAATTGCAGGAAACCGATTTCAGGAGGTAGACTGGAATTGCATTGAAAGCATAGGAAAAGAGGCAGAACGTCCACAATGATGCACTTGGCCAAAAAGGGCGTATGCGTTTTTTCCTGAATATATTCAGGAAAAAACGCATACGCACTTTTTGGCCAACCAAGCAAGCTTGCAAAGGAAATCTGCACTACAATGAAGTCTCACTTCCCCCCGGTCAAAAGGGCCATCTGAAAAAAGTGTAAAATCCAGAAAGGCAGGACAGGCCATGGAGAACTGGGAGCCTTGTTATGCTGATGGGCGGGATGTAAATTGCCAACAGACACTCGGGAGAAGTGTATGGTGTTTCCTGAAACATCTAAAAAACAAAGCAACAGAGCCTAGGGCACTTCCACTTATGGTCCTATAGCTTAGGGAAATTAAAATCAAAAAGACAAAGCCACCCCAAAGTTTGGGACGCCTCTGTTTACAAGAACCTCGTTTACCGTACAAGTTCAATATCACAGAAAGTGAAAAATGGATAAAGAACTTGTGGTACTTACTTACAATGCAGTATCACTCAGCAATGAAATCTATGTCATCAGGCCCGTAGCAGCATAATGAGTGGATTCAGGTACGATGATTCTAACTGAAATAAGTCACACAGAAAAAGAAACATCATAAGATATCAGTAATACACGGAATGTAAACTTGGCTACACAGGAACTGAATTACAGAACAGAACAGGGTCTCAAATTTAGAAAACCAACTTATGCTTGCTTAAGGGTAAAGGTGAGTTGGGGTGCTGCATGAAACCAGAGATTGAAATGAGCACAGATAAAGTTCCTTTAGCCAAATATGGAATAGACAAGAGCTACTCCTTGCTCAACGAAATGGACTCAACACCGCATATTAAACGCCTAAGAATGTACCTGACTAGTAAGAATCTTAAAACCTATGGATTGCTATGTCTCCGAAAGAGAATCAAGCGTGTGTACAGGGGCATAAACGCAGCAGTGATAGGATTGGAGAGGTTCGGTGAGCAAATGAAGACCCTTTGAAGTCATATTGCATGGTACCCATTCCACGGGTTTCAACTACCCAGGTTTAAGGTATTCTTCCTTCAGCTAAAACATGCATGTGGAACCTAGAGTATGATCAACCATGTGATCGGGAGACGTGTTCAAATATGTCTCAGTTTTCGTACCCTGGTACTCGGGTGCAACATTCCAGACGCTTTACTAACACTCTCCCGACTTGGAGAGTCAGTCCCTTTAACCTCCTGTTTGGCCCAGTTTGCAATTTCTGCGGAAGATGAACAGGAATAGCGAGAACCAATGAGAGACTAGCTGGAGGTGTCTGGACCGGCAAATTTAACTCTCATTTCCCACCAGGAAGAGGAATTAACCAAAGGCTCAGCGTGCCGTGCCGGAACCAGATTAGGGCCTGAAGCCATCCTGCGGTGTTGCGGCCAGGTCACAAGAAAGCGAGTTGAAGAAAGGAGCTCAGGGGCACTGTAATTCACAAACATGCAGAGTTATAAATGACAGCTATCGTCCAAAAATATACTGAAGTCAGGCTGCCAAGAGGACTTGAAAGCGGGGCAGAATTGCAGGAAACCGATTTCAGGAGGTAGACTGGAATTGCATTGAAAGCATAGGAAAAGAGGCAGAACGTCCACAATGATGCACTTGGCCAAAAAGGGCGTATGCGTTTTTGACTGAATATATTCAGGAAAAAACGCATATGCACTTTTTGGCCAACCAAGCAAGCTTGAAAAGGAAATCTGCACTACAATGAAGTCTCACTTCCCCCCGGTCAAAAGGGCCATCTGAAAAAAGTGTAAAATCCAGAAAGGCAGGACAGGCCATGGAGAACTGGGAGCCTTGTTATGCTGATGGGCGGGATGTAAATTGCCAACAGACACTCGGGAGAAGTGTATGGTGTTTCCTGAAACATCTAAAAAACAAAGCAACAGAGCCTAGGGCACTTCCACTTATGGTCCTATAGCTTAGGGAAATTAAAATCAAAAAGACAAAGCCACCCCAAAGTTTGGGACGCCTCTGTTTACAAGAACCTCGTTTACCGTACAAGTTCAATATCACAGAAAGTGAAAAATGGATAAAGAACTTGTGGTACTTACGTACAATGCAGTATCACTCAGCAATGAAATCTATGTCATCAGGCCCGTAGCAGCATAATGAGTGGATTCAGGTACGATGATTCTAACTGAAATAAGTCACACAGAAAAAGAAACATCATAAGATATCAGTAATACACGGAATGTAAACTTGGCTACACAGGAACTGAATTACAGAACAGAACAGGGTCTCAAATTTAGAAAACCAACTTATGCTTGCTTAAGGGTAAAGGTGAGTTGGGGTGCTGCATGAAACCAGAGATTGAAATGAGCACAGATAAAGTTCCTTTAGCCAAATATGGAATAGACAAGAGCTACTCCTTGCTCAACAAAATGGACTCAACACCGCATATTAAACGCCTAAGAATGTACCTGACTAGTAAGTATCTTAAAACCTATGGATTGCTATGTCTCCGAAAGAGAATCAAGCATGTGTACAGGGGCATAAACGCAGCAGTGATAGGATTGGAGAGGTTCGGTGAGCAAATGAAGACCCTTTGAAGTCATATTGCATGGTACCCATTCCACGGGTTTCAACTACCCAGGTTTAAGGTATTCTTCCTTCAGCTAAAACATGCATGTGGAACCTAGAGTATGATCAACCATGTGATCGGGAGACGTGTTCAAATATGTCTCAGTTTTCGTACCCTGGTACTCGGGTGCAACATTCCAGACGCTTTACTAACACTCTCCCGACTTGGAGAGTCAGTCCCTTTAACCTCCTGTTTGGCCCAGTTTGCAATTTCTGCGGAAGATGAACAGGAATAGCGAGAACCAATGAGAGACTAGCTGGAGGTGTCTGGACCGGCAAATTTAACTCTCATTTCCCACCAGGAAGAGGAATTAACCAAAGGCTCAGCGTGCCGTGCCGGAACCAGATTAGGGCCTGAAGCCATCCTGCGGTGTTGCGGACAGGTCACAAGAAAGCGAGTTGAAGAAAGGAGCTCAGGGGCACTGTAATTCACAAACATGCAGAGTTATAAATGACAGCTATCGTCCAAAAATATACTGAAGTCAGGCTGCCAAGAGGACTTGAAAGTGGGCCAGAATTGCAGGAAACCGATTTCAGGAGGTAGACTGGAATTGCATTGAAAGCATAGGAAAAGAGGCAGAACGTCCACAATGATGCACTTGGCCAAAAAGGGCGTATGCATTTTTTCCTGAATATATTCAGGAAAAAACGCATACGCCCTTTTTGGCCAACCAAGCAAGCTTGCAAAGGAAATCTGCACTACAATGAAGTCTCACTTCCCCCCGGTCAAAAGGGCCATCTGAAAAAAGTGTAAAATCCAGAAAGGCAGGACAGGCCAAGGAGAACTGGGAGCCTTGTTATGCTGATGGGCGGGATGTAAATTGCCAACAGACACTGGGGAGAAGTGTATGGTGTTTCCTGAAACATCTAAAAAACAAAGCAACAGAGCCTAGGGCACTTCCACTTATGGTCCTATAGCTTAGGGAAATTAAAATCAAAAAGACAAAGCCACCCCAAAGTTTGGGACGCCTCTGTTTACAAGAACCTCGTTTACCGTACAAGTTCAATATCACAGAAAGTGAAAAATGGATAAAGAACTTGTGGTACTTACGTACAATGCAGTATCACTCAGCAATGAAATCTATGTCATCAGGCCCGTAGCAGCATAATGAGTGGATTCAGGTACGATGATTCTAACTGAAATAAGTCACACAGAAAAAGAAACATCATAAGATATCAGTAATACACGGAATGTAAACTTGGCTACACAGGAACTGAATTACAGAACAGAACAGGGTCTCAAATTTAGAAAACCAACTTATGCTTGCTTAAGGGTAAAGGTGAGTTGGGGTGCTGCATGAAACCAGAGATTGAAATGAGCACAGATAAAGTTCCTTTAGCCAAATATGGAATAGACAAGAGCTACTCCTTGCTCAACGAAATGGACTCAACACCGCATATTAAACGCCTAAGAAGGTACCTGACTAGTAAGTATCTTAAAACCTATGGATTGCTATGTCTCCGAAAGAGAATCAAGCGTGTGTACAGGGGCATAAACGCAGCAGTGATAGGATTGGAGAGGTTCGGTGAGCAAATGAAGACCCTTTGAAGTCATATTGCATGGTACCCATTCCACGGGTTTCAACTACCCAGGTTTAAGGTATTCTTCCTTCAGCTAAAACATGCATGTGGAACCTAGAGTATGATCAACCATGTGATCGGGAGACGTGTTCAAATATGTCTCAGTTTTCGTACCCTGGTACTCGGGTGCAACATTCCAGACGCTTTACTAACACTCTCCCGACTTGGAGAGTCAGTCCCTTTAACCTCCTGTTTGGCCCAGTTTGCAATTTCTGCGGAAGATGAACAGGAATAGCGAGAACCAATGAGAGACTAGCTGGAGGTGTCTGGACCGGCAAATTTAACTCTCATTTCCCACCAGGAAGAGGAATTAACCAAAGGCTCAGCGTGCCGTGCCGGAACCAGATTAGGGCCTGAAGCCATCCTGCGGTGTTGCGGCCAGGTCACAAGAAAGCGAGTTGAAGAAAGGAGCTCAGGGGCACTGTAATTCACAAACATGCAGAGTTATAAATGACAGCTATCGTCCAAAAATATACTGAAGTAAGGCTGCCAAGAGGACTTGAAAGCGGGGCAGAATTGCAGGAAACCGATTTCAGGAGGTAGACTGGAATTGCATTGAAAGCATAGGAAAAGTGGCAGAACGTCCACAATGATGCACTTGGCCAAAAAGGGCGTATGCATTTTTTCCTGAATATATTCAGGAAAAAACGCATACGCACTTTTTGGCCAACCAAGCAAGCTTGCAAAGGAAATCTGCACTACAATGAAGTCTCACTTCCCCCCGGTCAAAAGGGCCATCTGAAAAAAGTGTAAAATCCAGAAAGGCAGGACAGGCCATGGAGAACTGGGAGCCTTGTTATGCTGATGGGCGGGATGTAAATTGCCAACAGACACTGGGGAGAAGTGTATGGTGTTTCCTGAAACATCTAAAAAACAAAGCAACAGAGCCTAGGGCACTTCCACTTATGGTCCTATAGCTTAGGGAAATTAAAATCAAAAAGACAAAGCCACCCCAAAGTTTGGGACGCCTCTGTTTACAAGAACCTCGTTTACCGTACAAGTTCAATATCACAGAAAGTGAAAAATGGATAAAGAACTTGTGGTACTTACGTACAATGCAGTATCACTCAGCAATGAAATCTATGTCATCAGGCCCGTAGCAGCATAATGAGTGGATTCAGGTACGATGATTCTAACTGAAATAAGTCACACAGAAAAAGAAACATCATAAGATATCAGTAATACACGGAATGTAAACTTGGCTACACAGGAACTGAATTACAGAACAGAACAGGGTCTCAAATTTAGAAAACCAACTTATGCTTGCTTAAGGGTAAAGGTGAGTTGGGGTGCTGCATGAAACCAGAGATTGAAATGAGCACAGATAAAGTTCCTTTAGCCAAATATGGAATAGACAAGAGCTACTCCTTGCTCAACGAAATGGACTCAACACCGCATATTAAACGCCTAAGAATGTACCTGACTAGTAAGTATCTTAAAACCTATGGATTGCTATGTCTCCGAAAGAGAATCAAGCATGTGTACAGGGGCATAAACGCAGCAGTGATAGGATTGGAGAGGTTCGGTGAGCAAATGAAGACCCTTTGAAGTCATATTGCATGGTACCCATTCCACGGGTTTCAACTACCCAGGTTTAAGGTATTCTTCCTTCAGCTAAAACATGCATGTGCAACCTAGAGTATGATCAACCATGTGATCGGGAGACGTGTTCAAATATGTCTCAGTTTTCGTCCCCTGGTACTCGGGTGCAACATTCCAGACGCTTTACTAACACTCTCCCGACTTGGAGAGTCAGTCCCTTTAACCTCCTGTTTGGCCCAGTTTGCAATTTCTGCGGAAGATGAACAAGAATAGCGAGAACCAATGAGAGACTAGCTGGAGGTGTCTGGACGGGCAAATTTAACTCTCATTTCCCACCAGGAAGAGGAAATAACCAAAGGCTCAGCGTGCCGTGCCGGAACCAGATTAGGGCCTGAAGCCATCCTGCGGTGTTGCGGCCAGGTCACAAGAAAGCGAGTTGAAGAAAGGAGCTCAGGAGCACTGTAATTCACAAACATGCAGAGTTATAAATGACAGCTATCGTCCAAAAATATACTGAAGTCAGGCTGCCAAGAGGACTTGAAAGCGGGGCAGAATTGCAGGAAACCGATTTCAGGAGGTAGACTGGAATTGCATTGAAAGCATAGGAAAAGAGGCAGAACGTCCACAATGATGCACTTGGCCAAAAAGGGCGTATGCGTTTTTTCCTGAATATATTCAGGAAAAAACGCATACGCCCTTTTTGGCCAACCAAGCAAGCTTGCAAAGGAAATCTGCACTACAATGAAGTCTCACTTCCCCCCGGTCAAAAGGGCCATCTGAAAAAAGTGTAAAATCCAGAAAGGCAGGACAGGCCATGGAGAACTGGGAGCCTTGTTATGCTGATGGGCGGGATGTAAATTGCCAACAGACACTCGGGAGAAGTGTATGGTGTTTCCTGAAACATCTAAAAAACAAAGCAACAGAGCCTAGGGCACTTCCACTTATGGTCCTATAGCTTAGGGAAATTAAAATCAAAAAGACAAAGCCACCCCAAAGTTTGGGACGCCTCTGTTTACAAGAACCTCGTTTACCGTACAAGTTCAATATCACAGAAAGTGAAAAATGGATAAAGAACTTGTGGTACTTACGTACAATGCAGTATCACTCAGCAATGAAATCTATGTCATCAGGCCCGTAGCAGCATAATGAGTGGATTCAGGTACGATGATTCTAACTGAAATAAGTCACACAGAAAAAGAAACATCATAAGATATCAGTAATACACGGAATGTAAACTTGGCTACACAGGAACTGAATTACAGAACAGAACAGGGTCTCAAATTTAGAAAACCAACTTCTGCTTGCTTAAGGGTAAAGGTGAGTTGGGGTGCTGCATGAAACCAGAGATTGAAATGAGCACAGATAAAGTTCCTTTAGCCAAATATGGAATAGACAAGAGCTACTCCTTGCTCAACAAAATGGACTCAACACCGCATATTAAACGCCTAAGAATGTACCTGACTAGTAAGTATCTTAAAACCTATGGATTGCTATGTCTCCGAAAGAGAATCAAGCATGTGTACAGGGGCATAAACGCAGCAGTGATAGGATTGGAGAGGTTCGGTGAGCAAATGAAGACCCTTTGAAGTCATATTGCATGGTACCCATTCCACGGGTTTCAACTACCCAGGTTTAAGGTATTCTTCCTTCAGCTAAAACATGCATGTGGAACCTAGAGTATGATCAACCATGTGATCGGGAGACGTGTTCAAATATGTCTCAGTTTTCGTACCCTGGTACTCGGGTGCAACATTCCAGACGCTTTACTAACACTCTCCCGACTTGGAGAGTCAGTCCCTTTAACCTCCTGTTTGGCCCAGTTTGCAATTTCTGCGGAAGATGAACAGGAATAGCGAGAACCAATGAGAGACTAGCTGGAGGTGTCTGGACCGGCAAATTTAACTCTCATTTCCCACCAGGAAGAGGAATTAACCAAAGGCTCAGCGTGCCGTGCCGGAACCAGATTAGGGCCTGAAGCCATCCTGCGGTGTTGCGGCCAGGTCACAAGAAAGCGAGTTGAAGAAAGGAGCTCAGGGGCACTGTAATTCACAAACATGCAGAGTTATAAATGACAGCTATCGTCCAAAAATATACTGAAGTCAGGCTGCCAAGAGGACTTGAAAGCGGGGCAGAATTGCAGGAAACCGATTTCAGGAGGTAGACTGGAATTGCATTGAAAGCATAGGAAAAGAGGCAGAACGTCCACAATGATGCACTTGGCCAAAAAGGGCGTATGCATTTTTTCCTGAATATATTCAGGAAAAAACGCATACGCCCTTTTTGGCCAACCAAGCAAGCTTGCAAAGGAAATCTGCACTACAATGAAATCTCACTTCCCCCCGGTCAAAAGGGCCATCTGAAAAAAGTGTAAAATCCAGAAAGGCAGGACAGGCCATGGAGAACTGGGAGCCTTGTTATGCTGATGGGCGGGATGTAAATTGCCAACAGACACTGGGGAGAAGTGTATGGTGTTTCCTGAAACATCTAAAAAACAAAGCAACAGAGCCTAGGGCACTTCCACTTATGGTCCTATAGCTTAGGGAAATTAAAATCAAAAAGACAAAGCCACCCCAAAGTTTGGGACGCCTCTGTTTACAAGAACCTCGTTTACCGTACAAGTTCAATATCACAGAAAGTGAAAAATGGATAAAGAACTTGTGGTACTTACGTACAATGCAGTATCACTCAGCAATGAAATCTATGTCATCAGGCCCGTAGCAGCATAATGAGTGGATTCAGGTACGATGATTCTAACTGAAATAAGTCACACAGAAAAAGAAACATCATAAGATATCAGTAATACACGGAATGTAAACTTGGCTACACAGGAACTGAATTACAGAACAGAACAGGGTCTCAAATTTAGAAAACCAACTTATGCTTGCTTAAGGGTAAAGGTGAGTTGGGGTGCTGCATGAAACCAGAGATTGAAATGAGCACAGATAAAGTTCCTTTAGCCAAATATGGAATAGACAAGAGCTACTCCTTGCTCAACGAAATGGACTCAACACCGCATATTAAACGCCTAAGAATGTACCTGACTAGTAAGTATCTTAAAACCTATGGATTGCTATGTCTCCGAAAGAGAATCAAGCATGTGTACAGGGGCATAAACGCAGCAGTGATAGGATTGGAGAGGTTCGGTGAGCAAATGAAGACCCTTTGAAGTCATATTGCATGGTACCCATTCCACGGGTTTCAACTACCCAGGTTTAAGGTATTCTTCCTTCAGCTAAAACATGCATGTGGAACCTAGAGTATGATCAACCATGTGATCGGGAGACGTGTTCAAATATGTCTCAGTTTTCGTACCCTGGTACTCGGGTGCAACATTCCAGACGCTTTACTAACACTCTCCCGACTTGGAGAGTCAGTCCCTTTAACCTCCTGTTTGGCCCAGTTTGCAATTTCTGCGGAAGATGAACAGGAATAGCGAGAACCAATGAGAGACTAGCTGGAGGTGTCTGGACCGGCAAATTTAACTCTCATTTCCCACCAGGAAGAGGAATTAACCAAAGGCTCAGCGTGCCGTGCCGGAACCAGATTAGGGCCTGAAGCCATCCTGCGGTGTTGCGGCCAGGTCACAAGAAAGCGAGTTGAAGAAAGGAGCTCAGGGGCACTGTAATTCACAAACATGCAGAGTTATAAATGACAGCTATCGTCCAAAAATATACTGAAGTCAGGCTGCCAAGAGGACTTGAAAGCGGGGCAGAATTGCAGGAAACCGATTTCAGGAGGTAGACTGGAATTGCATTGAAAGCATAGGAAAAGAGGCAGAACGTCCACAATGATGCACTTGGCCAAAAAGGGCGTATGCGTTTTTTCCTGAATATATTCAGGAAAAAACGCATACGCCCTTTTTGGCCAACCAAGCAAGCTTGCAAAGGAAATCTGCACTACAATGAAGTCTCACTTCCCCCCGGTCAAAAGGGCCATCTGAAAAAAGTGTAAAATCCAGAAAGGCAGGACAGGCCATGGAGAACTGGGAGCCTTGTTATGCTGATGGGCGGGATGTAAATTGCCAACAGACACTGGGGAGAAGTGTATGGTGTTTCCTGAAACATCTAAAAAACAAAGCAACAGAGCCTAGGGCACTTCCACTTATGGTCCTATAGCTTAGGGAAATTAAAATCAAAAAGACAAAGCCACCCCAAAGTTTGGGACGCCTCTGTTTACAAGAACCTCGTTTACCGTACAAGTTCAATATCACAGAAAGTGAAAAATGGATAAAGAACTTGTGGTACTTACGTACAATGCAGTATCACTCAGCAATGAAATCTATGTCATCAGGCCCGTAGCAGCATAATGAGTGGATTCAGGTACGATGATTCTAACTGAAATAAGTCACACAGAAAAAGAAACATCATAAGATATCAGTAATACACGGAATGTAAACTTGGCTACACAGGAACTGAATTACAGAACAGAACAGGGTCTCAAATTTAGAAAACCAACTTATGCTTGCTTAAGGGTAAAGGTGAGTTGGGGTGCTGCATGAAACCAGAGATTGAAATGAGCACAGATAAAGTTCCTTTAGCCAAATATGGAATAGACAAGAGCTACTCCTTGCTCAACGAAATGGACTCAACACCGCATATTAAACGCCTAAGAATGTACCTGACTAGTAAGTATCTTAAAACCTATGGATTGCTATGTCTCCGAAAGAGAATCAAGCATGTGTACAGGGGCATAAACGCAGCAGTGATAGGATTGGAGAGGTTCGGTGAGCAAATGAAGACCCTTTGAAGTCATATTGCATGGTACCCATTCCACGGGTTTCAACTACCCAGGTTTAAGGTATTCTTCCTTCAGCTAAAACATGCATGTGGAACCTAGAGTATGATCAACCATGTGATCGGGAGACGTGTTCAAATATGTCTCAGTTTTCGTACCCTGGTACTCGGGTGCAACATTCCAGACGCTTTACTAACACTCTCCCGACTTAGAGAGTCAGTCCCTTTAACCTCCTGTTTGGCCCAGTTTGCAATTTCTGCGGAAGATGAACAGGAATAGCGAGAACCAATGAGAGACTAGCTGGAGGTGTCTGGACCGGCAAATTTAACTCTCATTTCCCACCAGGAAGAGGAATTAACCAAAGGCTCAGCGTGCCGTGCCGGAACCAGATTAGGGCCTGAAGCCATCCTGCGGTGTTGCGGCCAGGTCACAAGAAAGCGAGTTGAAGAAAGGAGCTCAGGGGCACTGTAATTCACAAACATGCAGAGTTATAAATGACAGCTATCGTCCAAAAATATACTGAAGTAAGGCTGCCAAGAGCACTTGAAAGCGGGGCAGAATTGCAGGAAACCGATTTCAGGAGGTAGACTGGAATTGCATTGAAAGCATAGGAAAAGAGGCAGAACGTCCACAATGATGCACTTGGCCAAAAAGGGCGTATGCGTTTTTTCCTGAATATATTCAGG
This sequence comes from Stenella coeruleoalba, assembly GCF_951394435.1. Taxonomy (NCBI): domain Eukaryota; kingdom Metazoa; phylum Chordata; class Mammalia; order Artiodactyla; family Delphinidae; genus Stenella; species Stenella coeruleoalba. The sequence continues at coordinate 985,715 of NW_027646154.1, read as the reverse complement.
AAAAAACGCATACGCCCTTTTTGGCCAACCAAGCAAGCTTGCAAAGGAAATCTGCACTACAATGAAGTCTCACTTCCCCCCGGTCAAAAGGGCCATCTGAAAAAAGTGTAAAATCCAGAAAGGCAGGACAGGCCATGGAGAACTGGGAGCCTTGTTATGCTGATGGGCGGGATGTAAATTGCCAACAGACACTGGGGAGAAGTGTATGGTGTTTCCTGAAACATCTAAAAAACAAAGCAACAGAGCCTAGGGCACTTCCACTTATGGTCCTATAGCTTAGGGAAATTAAAATCAAAAAGACAAAGCCACCCCAAAGTTTGGGACGCCTCTGTTTACAAGAACCTCGTTTACCGTACAAGTTCAATATCACAGAAAGTGAAAAATGGATAAAGAACTTGTGGTACTTACGTACAATGCAGTATCACTCAGCAATGAAATCTATGTCATCAGGCCCGTAGCAGCATAATGAGTGGATTCAGGTACGATGATTCTAACTGAAATAAGTCACACAGAAAAAGAAACATCATAAGATATCAGTAATACACGGAATGTAAACTTGGCTACACAGGAACTGAATTACAGAACAGAACAGGGTCTCAAATTTAGAAAACCAACTTATGCTTGCTTAAGGGTAAAGGTGAGTTGGGGTGCTGCATGAAACCAGAGATTGAAATGAGCACAGATAAAGTTCCTTTAGCCAAATATGGAATAGACAAGAGCTACTCCTTGCTCAACGAAATGGACTCAACACCGCATATTAAACGCCTAAGAATGTACCTGACTAGTAAGTATCTTAAAACCTATGGATTGCTATGTCTCCGAAAGAGAATCAAGCATGTGTACAGGGGCATAAACGCAGCAGTGATAGGATTGGAGAGGTTCGGTGAGCAAATGAAGACCCTTTGAAGTCATATTGCATGGTACCCATTCCACGGGTTTCAACTACCCAGGTTTAAGGTATTCTTCCTTCAGCTAAAACATGCATGTGGAACCTAGAGTATGATCAACCATGTGATCGGGAGACGTGTTCAAATATGTCTCAGTTTTCGTACCCTGGTACTCGGGTGCAACATTCCAGACGCTTTACTAACACTCTCCCGACTTAGAGAGTCAGTCCCTTTAACCTCCTGTTTGGCCCAGTTTGCAATTTCTGCGGAAGATGAACAGGAATAGCGAGAACCAATGAGAGACTAGCTGGAGGTGTCTGGACCGGCAAATTTAACTCTCATTTCCCACCAGGAAGAGGAATTAACCAAAGGCTCAGCGTGCCGTGCCGGAACCAGATTAGGGCCTGAAGCCATCCTGCGGTGTTGCGGCCAGGTCACAAGAAAGCGAGTTGAAGAAAGGAGCTCAGGGGCACTGTAATTCACAAACATGCAGAGTTATAAATGACAGCTATCGTCCAAAAATATACTGAAGTAAGGCTGCCAAGAGCACTTGAAAGCGGGGCAGAATTGCAGGAAACCGATTTCAGGAGGTAGACTGGAATTGCATTGAAAGCATAGGAAAAGAGGCAGAACGTCCACAATGATGCACTTGGCCAAAAAGGGCGTATGCGTTTTTTCCTGAATATATTCAGGAAAAAACGCATACGCCCTTTTTGGCCAACCAAGCAAGCTTGCAAAGGAAATCTGCACTACAATGAAGTCTCAATTCCCCCCGGTCAAAAGGGCCATCTGAAAAAAGTGTAAAATCCAGAAAGGCAGGACAGGCCATGGAGAACTGGGAGCCTTGTTATGCTGATGGGCGGGATGTAAATTGCCAACAGACACTCGGGAGAAGTGTATGGTGTTTCCTGAAACATCTAAAAAACAAAGCAACAGAGCCTAGGGCACTTCCACTTATGGTCCTATAGCTTAGGGAAATTAAAATCAAAAAGACAAAGCCACCCCAAAGTTTGGGACGCCTCTGTTTACAAGAACCTCGTTTACCGTACAAGTTCAATATCACAGAAAGTGAAAAATGGATAAAGAACTTGTGGTACTTACGTACAATGCAGTATCACTCAGCAATGAAATATATGTCATCAGGCCCGTAGAAGCATAATGAGTGGATTCAGGTACGATGATTCTAACTGAAATAAGTCACACAGAAAAGGAAACATCATAAGATATCAGTAATACACGGAATGTAAACTTGGCTACACAGGAACTGAATTACAGAACAGAACAGGGTCTCAAATTTAGAAAACCAACTTATGCTTGCTTAAGGGTAAAGGTGAGTTGGGGTGCTGCATGAAACCAGAGATTGAAATGAGCACAGATAAAGTTCCTTTAGCCAAATATGGAATAGACAAGAGCTACTCCTTGCTCAACGAAATGGACTCAACACCGCATATTAAACGCCTAAGAATGTACCTGACTAGTAAGTATCTTAAAACCTATGGATTGCTATGTCTCCGAAAGAGAATCAAGCATGTGTACAGGGGCATAAACGCAGCAGTGATAGGATTGGAGAGGTTCGGTGAGCAAATGAAGACCCTTTGAAGTCATATTGCATGGTACCCATTCCACGGGTTTCAACTACCCAGGTTTAAGGTATTCTTCCTTCAGCTAAAACATGCATGTGGAACCCAGAGTATGATCAACCATGTGATCGGGAGACGTGTTCAAATATGTCTCAGTTTTCGTACCCTGGTACTCGGGTGCAACATTCCAGACGCTTTACTAACACTCTCCCGACTTGGAGACTCAGTCCCTTTAACCTCCTGTTTGGCCCAGTTTGCAATTTCTGCGGAAGATGAACAGGAATAGCGAGAACCAATGAGAGACTAGCTGGAGGTGTCTGGACGGGCAAATTTAACTCTCATTTCCCACCAGGAAGAGGAATTAACCAAAGGCTCAGCATGCCGTGCCGGAACCAGATTAGGGCCTGAAGGCATCTTGCGGTGTTGCGTCCAGGTCACAAGAAAGCGAGTTGAAGAAAGGAGCTCAGGGGCACTGTAATTCACAAACATGCAGAGTTATAAATGACAGCTATCGTCCAAAAATATACTGAAGTCAGGCTGCCAAGAGGACTTGAAAGCGGGGCAGAATTGCAGGAAACCGATTTCAGGAGGTAGACTGGAATTGCATTGAAAGCATAGGAAAAGAGGAAGAACGTCCACAATGATGCACTTGGCCAAAAAGGGCGTATGCGTTTTTTCCTGAATATATTCAGGAAAAAACGCATACGCACTTTTTGGCCAACCAAACAAGCTTGCAAAGGAAATCTGCACTACAATGAAGTCTCACTTCCCCCCGGTCAAAAGGGCCAACTGAAAAAAGTGTAAAATCCAGAAAGTCAGGACAGGCCATGGAGAACTGGGAGCCTTGTTATGCTGATGGGCGGGATGTAAATTGCCAACAGACACTCGGGAGAAGTGTATGGTGTTTCCTGAAACATCTAAAAAACAAAGCAACAGAGCCTAGGGCACTTCCACTTACGGTCCTATAGCTTAGGGAAATTAAAATCAAAAAGAAAAAGCCACCCCAATGTTTGGGACGCCTCTGTTTACAAGAACCTCGTTTACCGTACAAGTTCAATATCACAGAAAGTGAAAAATGGATAAAGAACTTGTGGTACTTACGTACAATGCAGTATCACTCAGCAATGAAATCTATGTCATCAGACCCGTAGCAGCATAATGAGTGGATACAGGTACGATGATTCTAACTGAAATAAGTCACACAGAAAAAGAAACATCATAAAATATCAGTAATACACGGAATGTAAACTTGGCTACACAGGAACTGAATTACAGAACAGAACAGGGTCTCAAATTTAGAAAACCAACTTATGCTTGCTTAAGGGTAAAGGTGAGTTGGGGTGCTGCATGAAACCAGAGATTGAAATGAGCACAGATAAAGTTCCTTTAGCCAAATATGGAATAGACAAGAGCTACTCCTTGCTCAACAAAATGGACTCAACACTGCATATTAAACGCCTAAGAATGTACCTGACTAGTAAGTATCTTAAAACCTATGGATTGCTATGTCTCCGAAAGAGAATCAAGCATGTGTACAGGGGTATAAACGCAGCAGTGATAGGATTGGAGAGGTTCAGTGAGCAAATGAAGATCCTTTGAAGTCATATTGCATGGTACCCATTCCACGGGTTTCAACTACCCAGGTTTAAGGTATTCTTCCTTCAGCTAAAACATGCATGTGGAACCTAGAGTATGATCAACCATGTGATCGGGAGACGTGTTCAAATATGTCTCAGTTTTCGTACCCTGGTACTCGGGTGCAACATTCCAGACGCTTTACTAACACTCTCCCGACTTGGAGTGTCAGTCCCTTTAACCTCCTGTTTGGCCCAGTTTGCAATTTCTGCGGAAGATGAACAGGAATAGCGAGAACCAATGAGAGACTAGCTGGAGGTGTCTGGACGGGCAAATTTAACTCTCATTTCCCACCAGGAAGAGGAATTAACCAAAGGCTCAGCGTGCCGTGCCGGAACCAGATTAGGGCCTGAAGCCATCCTGCGGTGTTGCGTCCAGTTCACAAGAAAGCGAGTTGAAGAAAGGAGCTCAGGGGCACTGTAATTCACAAATCTCCAGAGTTATAAATGACAGCTATCATCCAAAAATATACTGAAGTCAGGCTGCCAAGAGGACTTGAAAGCGGGGCAGAATTGCAGGAAACCGATTTCAGGAGGTAGACTGGAATTGCATTGAAAGCATAGGAAAAGAGGCAGAACGACCACAATGATGCACTTGGCCAAGAAGGGCGTATGCGTTTTTTCCTGAGTATATTCAGGAAAAAACGCATGCGCCCTTTTTGGCCAACCAAGCAAGCTTGCAAAGGAAATCTGCACTACAATGAAGTCTCACTTCCCCCCGGTCAAAAGGGCCATCTGAAAAAAGTGTAAAATCCAGAAAGGCAGCACAGGCCATGGAGAACTGGGAGCCTTGTTATGCTGATGGGCGGGATGTAAATTGCCAACAGACACTCGGGAGAAGTGTATGGTGTTTCCTGAAACATCTAAAAAACAAAGCAACAGAGCCTAGGGCACTTCCACTTATGGTCCTATAGCTTAGGGAAATTAAAATCAAAAAGACAAAGCCACCCCAAAGTTTGGGACGCCTCTGTTTACAAGAACCTCGTTTACTGTACAAGTTCAATATCACAGAAAGTGAAAAATGGATAAAGAACTTGTGGTACTTACGTACAATGCAGTATCACTCAGCAATGAAATCTATGTCATCAGGCCCGTAGCAGCATAATGAGTGGACTCAGGTACGATGATTCTAACTGAAATAAGTCACACAGAAAAAGAAACATCATAAGATATCAGTAATACACGGAATGTAAACTTGGCTACACAGGAACTGAATTACAGAACAGAACAGGGTCTCAAATTTAGAAAACCAACTTATGCTTGCTTAAGGGTAAAGGTGAGTTGGGGTGCTGCATGAAACCAGAGATTGAAATGAGCACAGATAAAGTTCCTTTAGCCAAATATGGAATAGACAAGAGCTACTCCTTGCTCAACGAAATGGACTCAACACCGCATATTAAACGCCTAAGAATGTACCTGACTAGTAAGTATCTTAAAACCTATGGATTGCTATGTCTCCGAAAGAGAATCAAGCATGTGTACAGGGGCATAAACGCAGCAGTGATAGGATTGGAGAGGTTCGGTGAGCAAATGAAGACCCTTTGAAGTCATATTGCATGGTACCCATTCCACGGGTTTCAACTACCCAGGTTTAAGGTATTCTTCCTTCAGCTAAAACATGCATGTGGAACCTAGAGTATGATCAACCATGTGATCGGGAGACGTGTTCAAATATGTCTCAGTTTTCGTACCCTGGTACTCGGGTGCAACATTCCACACGCTTTACTAACACTCTCCCGACTTGGAGACTCAGTCCCTTTAACCTCCTGTTTGGCCCAGTTTGCAATTTCTGCGGAAGATGAACAGGAATAGCGAGAACCAATGAGAGACTAGCTGGAGGTGTCTGGACGGGCAAATTTAACTCTCATTTCCCACCAGGAAGAGGAATTAACCAAAGGCTCAGCGTGCCGTGCCGGAACCAGATTAGGGCCTGAAGCCATCCTGCGGTGTTGCGGCCAGGTCACAAGAAAGCGAGTTGAAGAAAGGAGCTCAGGGGCACTGTAATTCACAAACATGCAGAGTTATAAATGACAGCTATCGTCCAAAAATATACTGAAGTCAGGCTGCCAAGAGGACTTGAAAGCGGGGCAGAATTGCAGGAAACCGATTTCAGGAGGTAGACTGGAATTGCATTGAAAGCATAGGAAAAGAGGAAGAACGTCCACAATGATGCACTTGGCCAAAAAGGGCGTATGCGTTTTTTCCTGAATATATTCAGGAAAAAACGCATACGCCCTTTTTGGCCAACCAAGCAAGCTTGCAAAGGAAATCTGCACTACAATGAAGTCTCACTTCCCCCCGGTCAAAAGGGCCATCTGAAAAAAGTGTAAAATCCGGAAAGGTAGGACAGGCCATGGAGAAGTGGGAGCCTTGTTATGCTGATGGGCGGGATGTAAATTGCCAACAGACACTCGGGAGAAGTGTATGGTGTTTCCTGAAACATCTAAAAAACAAAGCAACAGAGCCTAGGCTACTTCCACTTATGGTCCTATAGCTTAGGGAAATTAAAATCAAAAAGAAAAAGCCACCCCAATGTTTGGGACGCCTCTGTTTACAAGAACCTCGTTTACCGTACAAGTTCAATATCACAGAAAGTGAAAAATGGATAAAGAACTTGTGGTACTTACGTACAATGCAGTATCACTCAGCAATGAAATCTATGTCATCAGGCCCGTAGCAGCATAATGAGTGGATTCATGTACGATGGTTCTAACGGAAATAAGTCACACAGAAAAAGAAACATCATAAGATATCAGTAATACACGGAATGTAAACTTGGCTACACAGGAACTGAATTACAGAACAGAACAGGGTCTCAAATTTAGAAAACCAACTTATGCTTGCTTAAGGGTTAAGGTGAGTTGGGGTGCTGCATGAAACCAGAGATTGAAATGAGCACAGATAAAGTTCCTTTAGCCAAATATGGAATAGACAAGAGCTACTCATTGCTCAACAAAATGGACTCAACACCGCATATTAAACGCCTAAGAATGTACCTGACTAGTAAGTATCTTAAAACCTATGGATTGCTATGTCTCCGAAAGAGAATCAAGCATGTGTACAGGGGCATAAACGCAGCAGTGATAGGATTGGAGAGGTTCGGTGAGCAAATGAAGACCCTTTGAAGTCATATTGCATGGTACCCATTCCACGGGTTTCAACTACCCAGGTTTAAGGTATTCTTCCTTCAGCTAAAACATGCATGTGGAACCTAGAGTATGATCAACCATGTGATCGGGAGACGTGTTCAAATATGTCTCAGTTTTCGTACCCTGGTACTCGGGTGCAACATTCCAGACGCTTTACTAACACTCTCCCGACTTGGAGAGTCAGTCCCTTTAACCTCCTGTTTGGCCCAGTTTGCAATTTCTGCGGAAGATGAACAGGAATAGCGAGAACCAATGAGAGACTAGCTGGAGGTGTCTGGACGGGCAAATTTAACTCTCATTTCCCACCAGGAAGAGGAATTAACCAAAGGCTCAGCGTGCCGTGCCGGAACCAGATTAGGGCCTGAAGCCATCCTGCGGTGTTGCGGCCAGGTCACAAGAAAGCGAGTTGAAGAAAGGAGCTCAGGGACACTGTAATTCACAAACAGGCAGAGTTATAAATGACAGCTATCATCCAAAAATATACTGAAGTCAGGCTGTCAAGAGGATTTGAAAGCGGGGCAGAATTGCAGGAAACCGATTTCAGGAGGTAGACTGGAATTGCATTGAAAGCATAGGAAAAGAGGCAGAACGTCCACAATGATGCACTTGGCCAAAAAGGGCGTATGTGTTTTTTCCTGAATATATTCAGGAAAAAACGCATACGCACTTTTTGGCCAACCAAGCAAGCTTGCAAAGGAAATCTGCACTACAATGAAGTCTCACTTCCCCCCCGGTCAAAAGGGCCATCTGAAAAAAGTGTAAAATCCAGAAAGGCAGGACAGGCCATGGAGAACTGGGAGCCTTGTTATGCTGATGGGCGGGATGTAAATTGCCAACAGACACTCGGGAGAAGTGTATGGTGTTTCCTGAAACATCTAAAAAACAAAGCAACAGAGCCTAGGGCACTTCCACTTATGGTCCTATAGCTTAGGGAAATTAAAATCAAAAAGAAAAAGCCACCCCAATGTTTGGGACGCCTCTGTTTACAAGAACTTCGTTTACCGTACAAGTTCAATATCACAGAAAGTGAAAAATGGATAAAGAACTTGTGGTACTTAGGTACAATGCAGTATCACTCAGCAATGAAATCTATGTCATCAGACCCGTAGCAGCATAATGAGTGGATACAGGTACGATGATTCTAACTGAAATAAGTCACACAGAAAAAGAAACATCATAAGATATCAGTAATACACGGAATGTAAACTTGGCTACACAGGAACTGAATTACAGAACAGAACAGGGTCTCAAATTTAGAAAACCAACTTATGCTTGCTTAAGGGGAAAGGTGAGTTGGGGTGCTGCATGAAACCAGAGATTGAAATGAGCACAGATAAAGTTCCTTTAGCCAAATATGGAATAGACAAGAGCTACTCCTTGCTCAACGAAATGGACTCAACACCGCATATTAAACGCCTAAGAATGGACCTGACTAGTAAGTATCTTAAAACCTATGGATTGCTATGTCTCCGAAACAGAATCAAGCGTGTGTACAGGGGCATAAAGGCAGCAGTGATAGGATTGGAGAGGTTCGGTGAGCAAATGAAGACCCTTTGAAGTCATATTGCATGGTACCCATTACACGCGTCTCAACTCTCCAGGTTTAAGGTATTCTTCCTTCAGCTAAAACATGCATGTAGAACCCAGAGTATGATCAACCGTGTGAACGGGAGACGTGTTCAAATATGTCTCAGTTTTCCTCCCCTGGTACTCGGGTGCAACATTCCAGACGCTTTACTAACACTCTCCCCACTTGGAGAGTCAGCGCCTTTAACCTCCTGTTTGGCCCGGTTTGCAATTTCTGCGGAAGATGAGCAGGAATAGCGAGAACCAATGAGAGACTAGCTGGAGGTGTCTGGACGGGCAAATTTAACTCTCATTTCCCACCAGTAAGAGGAAATAACCAAAGGCTCAGTGTGCCGTGCCGGAACCAGATTAGGGCCTGAAGCCATCCTGGGGTGTTGCGGCCAGCTCGCAAGAAAGCGAGTTGAAGAAAGGAGCTCAGGGGCACTGTAATTCACTAACCTGCAGAGTTATAAATGACAGCTATCGTCCAAAAATAGACTGAAGTAAGGCTGCCAAGAGGACTTGAAAGCGGGGCAGAATTGCAGGAAATCGATTTCAGGAGGTAGACTGGAATTGCATTGAAAGCATAGGAAAAGAGGCAGAACGTCCACAATGATGCATTTGGCCAAAAAGGGCGTATGCGTTTTTTCCTGAATATATTCAGGAAAAAACGCATACGCCCTTTTTGGCCAACCAAGCAAGCTTGCAAAGGAAATCTGCACTACAATGAAGTCTCACTTCCCCCCGGTCAAAAGGGCCATCTGAAAAAAGTGTAAAATCCAGAAAGGCAGGACAGGCCATGGAGAACTGGGAGCCTTGTTATGCTGATGGGCGGGATGTAAATTGCCAACAGACACTCGGGAGAAGTGTATGGTGTTTCCTGAAACATCTAAAAAACAAAGCAACAGAGCCTAGGGCACTTCCACTTATGGTCCTATAGCTTAGGGAAATTAAAATCAAAAAGACACAGCCACCCCAAAGTTTGGGACGCCTCTGTTTACAAGAACCTCGTTTACCGTACATGTTCAATATCACAGAAAGTGAAAAATGGATAAAGAACTTGTGGTACTTACGTACAATGCAGTATCACTCAGCAATGAAATCTATGTCATCAGGCCCGTAGCAGCATAATGAGTGGATTCAGGTACGATGATTCTAACTGAAATAAGTCACACAGAAAAAGAAACATCATAAGATATCAGTAATACACGGAATGTAAACTTGGCTACACAGGAACTGAATTACAGAACAGAACAGGGTCTCAAATTTAGAAAACCAACTTATGCTTGCTTAAGGGTAAAGGTGAGTTGGGGTGCTGCATGAAACCAGAGATTGAAATGAGCACAGATAAAGTTCCTTTAGCCAAATATGGAATAGACAAGAGCTACTCCTTGCTCAACGAAATGGACTCAACACCGCATATTAAACGCCTAAGAATGTACCTGACTAGTAAGTATCTTAAAACCTATGGATTGCTATGTCTCCGAAAGAGAATCAAGCATGTGTACAGGGGCATAAACGCAGCAGTGATAGGATTGGAGAGGTTCGGTGAGCAAATGAAGACCCTTTGAAGTCATATTGCATGGTACCCATTCCACGGGTTTCAACTACCCAGGTTTAAGGTATTCTTCCTTCAGCTAAAACATGCATGTGGAACCTAGAGTATGATCAACCATGTGATCGGGAGACGTGTTCAAATATGTCTCAGTTTTCGTACCCTGGTACTCGGGTGCAACATTCCAGACGCTTTACTAACACTCTCCCGACTTGGAGAGTCAGTCCCTTTAACCTCCTGTTTGGCCCAGTTTGCAATTTCTGCGGAAGATGAACAGGAATAGCGAGAACCAATGAGAGACTAGCTGGAGGTGTCTGGACCGGCAAATTTAACTCTCATTTCCCACCAGGAAGAGGAATTAACCAAAGGCTCAGCGTGCCGTGCCGGAACCAGATTAGGGCCTGAAGCCATCCTGCGGTGTTGCGGCCAGGTCACAAGAAAGCGAGTTGAAGAAAGGAGCTCAGGGGCACTGTAATTCACAAACATGCAGAGTTATAAATGACAGCTATCGTCCAAAAATATACTGAAGTCAGGCTGCCAAGAGGACTTGAAAGCGGGGCAGAATTGCAGGAAACCGATTTCAGGAGGTAGACTGGAATTGCATTGAAAGCATAGGAAAAGAGGCAGAACGTCCACAATGATGCACTTGGCCAAAAAGGGCGTATGCGTTTTTTCCTGAATATATTCAGGAAAAAACGCATACGCCCTTTTTGGCCAACCAAGCAAGCTTGCAAAGGAAATCTGCACTACAATGAAGTCTCACTTCCCCCCGGTCAAAAGGGCCATCTGAAAAAAGTGTAAAATCCAGAAAGGCAGGACAGGCCATGGAGAACTGGGAGCCTTGTTATGCTGATGGGCGGGATGTAAATTGCCAACAGACACTGGGGAGAAGTGTATGGTGTTTCCTGAAACATCTAAAAAACAAAGCAACAGAGCCTAGGGCACTTCCACTTATGGTCCTATAGCTTAGGGAAATTAAAATCAAAAAGACAAAGCCACCCCAAAGTTTGGGACGCCTCTGTTTACAAGAACCTCGTTTACCGTACAAGTTCAATATCACAGAAAGTGAAAAATGGATAAAGAACTTGTGGTACTTACGTACAATGCAGTATCACTCAGCAATGAAATCTATGTCATCAGGCCCGTAGCAGCATAATGAGTGGATTCAGGTACAATGATTCTAACTGAAATAAGTCACACAGAAAAAGAAACATCATAAGATATCAGTAATACACGGAATGTAAACTTGGCTACACAGGAACTGAATTACAGAACAGAACAGGGTCTCAAATTTAGAAAACCAACTTATGCTTGCTTAAGGGTAAAGGTGAGTTGGGGTGCTGCATGAAACCAGAGATTGAAATGAGCACAGATAAAGTTCCTTTAGCCAAATATGGAATAGACAAGAGCTACTCCTTGCTCAACGAAATGGACTCAACACCGCATATTAAACGCCTAAGAATGTACCTGACTAGTAAGTATCTTAAAACCTATGGATTGCTATGTCTCCGAAAGAGAATCAAGCATGTGTACAGGGGCATAAACGCAGCAGTGATAGGATTGGAGAGGTTCGGTGAGCAAATGAAGACCCTTTGAAGTCATATTGCATGGTACCCATTCCACGGGTTTCAACTACCCAGGTTTAAGGTATTCTTCCTTCAGCTAAAACATGCATGTGGAACCTAGAGTATGATCAACCATGTGATCGGGAGACGTGTTCAAATATGTCTCAGTTTTCGTACCCTGGTACTCGGGTGCAACATTCCAGACGCTTTACTAACACTCTCCCGACTTGGAGAGTCAGTCCCTTTAACCTCCTGTTTGGCCCAGTTTGCAATTTCTGCGGAAGATGAACAGGAATAGCGAGAACCAATGAGAGACTAGCTGGAGGTGTCTGGACGGGCAAATTTAACTCTCATTTCCCACCAGGAAGAGGAATTAACCAAAGGCTCAGCGTGCCGTGCCGGAACCAGATTAGGGCCTGAAGCCATCCTGCGGTGTTGCGGCCAGGTCACAAGAAAGCGAGTTGAAGAAAGGAGCTCAGGGGCACTGTAATTCACAAACATGCAGAGTTATAAATGACAGCTATCGTCCAAAAATATACTGAAGTAAGGCTGCCAAGAGCACTTGAAAGCGGGGCAGAATTGCAGGAAACCGATTTCAGGAGGTAGACTGGAATTGCATTGAAAGCATAGGAAAAGAGGCAGAACGTCCACAATGATGCACTTGGCCAAAAAGGGCGTATGCGTTTTTTCCTGAATATATTCAGGAAAAAACGCATACGCCCTTTTTGGCCAACCAAGCAAGCTTGCAAAGGAAATCTGCACTACAATGAAGTCTCAATTCCCCCCGGTCAAAAGGGCCATCTGAAAAAAGTGTAAAATCCAGAAAGGCAGGACAGGCCATGGAGAACTGGGAGCCTTGTTATGCTGATGGGCGGGATGTAAATTGCCAACAGACACTCGGGAGAAGTGTATGGTGTTTCCTGAAACATCTAAAAAACAAAGCAACAGAGCCTAGGGCACTTCCACTTATGGTCCTATAGCTTAGGGAAATTAAAATCAAAAAGACAAAGCCACCCCAAATTTGGGACGCCTCTGTTTACAAGAACCTCGTTTACCGTACAAGTTCAATATCACAGAAAGTGAAAAATGGATAAAGAACTTGTGGTACTTACGTACAATGCAGTATCACTCAGCAATGAAATATATGTCATCAGGCCCGTAGAAGCATAATGAGTGGATTCAGGTACGATGATTCTAACTGAAATAAGTCACACAGAAAAGGAAACATCATAAGATATCAGTAATACACGGAATGTAAACTTGGCTACACAGGAACTGAATTACAGAACAGAACAGGGTCTCAAATTTAGAAAACCAACTTATGCTTGCTTAAGGGTAAAGGTGAGTTGGGGTGCTGCATGAAACCAGAGATTGAAATGAGCACAGATAAAGTTCCTTTAGCCAAATATGGAATAGACAAGAGCTACTCCTTGCTCAACGAAATGGACTCAACACCGCATATTAAACGCCTAAGAATGTACCTGACTAGTAAGTATCTTAAAACCTATGGATTGCTATGTCTCCGAAAGAGAATCAAGCATGTGTACAGGGGCATAAACGCAGCAGTGATAGGATTGGAGAGGTTCGGTGAGCAAATGAAGACCCTTTGAAGTCATATTGCATGGTACCCATTCCACGGGTTTCAACTACCCAGGTTTAAGGTATTCTTCCTTCAGCTAAAACATGCATGTGGAACCTAGAGTATGATCAACCATGTGATCGGGAGACGTGTTCAAATATGTCTCAGTTTTCGTACCCTGGTACTCGGGTGCAACATTCCAGACGCTTTACTAACACTCTCCCGACTTGGAGAGTCAGTCCCTTTAACCTCCTGTTTGGCCCAGTTTGCAATTTCTGCGGAAGATGAACAGGAATAGCGAGAACCAATGAGAGACTAGCTGGAGGTGTCTGGACGGGCAAATTTAACTCTCATTTCCCACCAGGAAGAGGAATTAACCAAAGGCTCAGCGTGCCGTGCCGGAACCAGATTAGGGCCTGAAGCCATCCTGCGGTGTTGCGGCCAGGTCACAAGAAAGCGAGTTGAAGAAAGGAGCTCAGGGACACTGTAATTCACAAACAGGCAGAGTTATAAATGACAGCTATCATCCAAAAATATACTGAAGTCAGGCTGTCAAGAGGATTTGAAAGCGGGGCAGAATTGCAGGAAACCGATTTCAGGAGGTAGACTGGAATTGCATTGAAAGCATAGGAAAAGAGGCAGAACGTCCACAATGATGCACTTGGCCAAAAAGGGCGTATGTGTTTTTTCCTGAATATATTCAGGAAAAAACGCATACGCACTTTTTGGCCAACCAAGCAAGCTTGCAAAGGAAATCTGCACTACAATGAAGTCTCACTTCCCCCCCGGTCAAAAGGGCCATCTGAAAAAAGTGTAAAATCCAGAAAGGCAGGACAGGCCATGGAGAACTGGGAGCCTTGTTATGCTGATGGGCGGGATGTAAATTGCCAACAGACACTCGGGAGAAGTGTATGGTGTTTCCTGAAACATCTAAAAAACAAAGCAACAGAGCCTAGGGCACTTCCACTTATGGTCCTATAGCTTAGGGAAATTAAAATCAAAAAGAAAAAGCCACCCCAATGTTTGGGACGCCTCTGTTTACAAGAACTTCGTTTACCGTACAAGTTCAATATCACAGAAAGTGAAAAATGGATAAAGAACTTGTGGTACTTAGGTACAATGCAGTATCACTCAGCAATGAAATCTATGTCATCAGACCCGTAGCAGCATAATGAGTGGATACAGGTACGATGATTCTAACTGAAATAAGTCACACAGAAAAAGAAACATCATAAGATATCAGTAATACACGGAATGTAAACTTGGCTACACAGGAACTGAATTACAGAACAGAACAGGGTCTCAAATTTAGAAAACCAACTTATGCTTGCTTAAGGGGAAAGGTGAGTTGGGGTGCTGCATGAAACCAGAGATTGAAATGAGCACAGATAAAGTTCCTTTAGCCAAATATGGAATAGACAAGAGCTACTCCTTGCTCAACGAAATGGACTCAACACCGCATATTAAACGCCTAAGAATGGACCTGACTAGTAAGTATCTTAAAACCTATGGATTGCTATGTCTCCGAAACAGAATCAAGCGTGTGTACAGGGGCATAAAGGCAGCAGTGATAGGATTGGAGAGGTTCGGTGAGCAAATGAAGACCCTTTGAAGTCATATTGCATGGTACCCATTACACGCGTCTCAACTCTCCAGGTTTAAGGTATTCTTCCTTCAGCTAAAACATGCATGTAGAACCCAGAGTATGATCAACCGTGTGAACGGGAGACGTGTTCAAATATGTCTCAGTTTTCCTCCCCTGGTACTCGGGTGCAACATTCCAGACGCTTTACTAACACTCTCCCCACTTGGAGAGTCAGCGCCTTTAACCTCCTGTTTGGCCCGGTTTGCAATTTCTGCGGAAGATGAGCAGGAATAGCGAGAACCAATGAGAGACTAGCTGGAGGTGTCTGGACGGGCAAATTTAACTCTCATTTCCCACCAGTAAGAGGAAATAACCAAAGGCTCAGTGTGCCGTGCCGGAACCAGATTAGGGCCTGAAGCCATCCTGGGGTGTTGCGGCCAGCTCGCAAGAAAGCGAGTTGAAGAAAGGAGCTCAGGGGCACTGTAATTCACTAACCTGCAGAGTTATAAATGACAGCTATCGTCCAAAAATAGACTGAAGTAAGGCTGCCAAGAGGACTTGAAAGCGGGGCAGAATTGCAGGAAATCGATTTCAGGAGGTAGACTGGAATTGCATTGAAAGCATAGGAAAAGAGGCAGAACGTCCACAATGATGCATTTGGCCAAAAAGGGCGTATGCGTTTTTTCCTGAATATATTCAGGAAAAAACGCATACGCCCTTTTTGGCCAACCAAGCAAGCTTGCAAAGGAAATCTGCACTACAATGAAGTCTCACTTCCCCCCGGTCAAAAGGGCCATCTGAAAAAAGTGTAAAATCCAGAAAGGCAGGACAGGCCATGGAGAACTGGGAGCCTTGTTATGCTGATGGGCGGGATGTAAATTGCCAACAGACACTCGGGAGAAGTGTATGGTGTTTCCTGAAACATCTAAAAAACAAAGCAACAGAGCCTAGGGCACTTCCACTTATGGTCCTATAGCTTAGGGAAATTAAAATCAAAAAGACACAGCCACCCCAAAGTTTGGGACGCCTCTGTTTACAAGAACCTCGTTTACAGTACAAGTTTAATATCACAGAAAGTGAAAAATGGATAAAGAACTTGTGGTACTTACGTACAATGCAGTATCACTCAGCAATGAAATCTATGTCATCAGACCCGTAGCAGCATAATGAGTGGATTCAGGTACGATGATTCTAACTGAAATAAGTCACACAGAAAAAGAAACATCATAAGATATCAGTAATACACGGAATGTAAACTTGGCTACACAGGAACTGATTCCAAAACAGAACAGGGTCTCAAATTTAGAAAAGCAACTTATGCTTGCTTAAGGGGAAAGGTGAGTTGGGGTGCTGCATAAAACCAGAGATTGAAATGAGCACAGATAAAGTTCCTTAAGCCATATATGGAATAGACAAGAGCTACTCCTTGCTCAACGAAATGGACTCAACACCCCATATTAAACGCCTAAGAATGTACCTGACTAGTAAGTATCTTAAAACCTATGGATTGCTATGTCTCCGAAAGAGAATCAAGCATGTGTACAGGGGCATAAACGCAGCAGTGATAGGATTGGAGAGGTTCGGTGAGCAAATGAAGACCCTTTGAAGTCATATTGCATGGTACCCATTCCACGGGTTTCAACTACCCAGGTTTAAGGTATTCTTCCTTCAGCTAAAACATGCATGTGGAACCTAGAGTATGATCAACCATGTGATAGGGAGACGTGTTCAAATATGTCTCAGTTTTCGTACCCTGGTACTCGGGTGCAACATTCCAGACGCTTTACTAACACTCTCCCGACTTGGAGAGTCAGTCCCTTTAACCTCCTGTTTGGCCCAGTTTGCAATTTCTGCGGAAGATGAACAGGAATAGCGAGAACCAATGAGAGACTAGCTGGAGGTGTCTGGACGGGCAAATTTAACTCTCATTTCCCACCAGGAAGGGGAAATAACCAAAGGCTCAGCGTGCCGGGCCGGAACCAGATTAGGGCCTGAAGCCATCCTGCGGTGTTGCGGCCAGGTCACAAGAAAGCGAGTTGAAGAAAGGAGCTCAGGGGCACTGTAATTCACAAACCTGCAGAGTTATAAATGACAGCTATCGTCCAAAAATATACTGAAGTAAGGCTGCCAAGAGGACTTGAAAGCGGGGCAGAATTGCAGGAAACCGATTTCAGGGGGTAGACTGGAATTGCATTGAAAGCATAGGAAAAGAGGCAGAACGTCCACAATGATGCACTTGGCCAAAAAGGGCGTATGCGTTTTTTCCTGAATATATTCAGGAAAAAACGCATACGCCCTTTTTGGCCAACCAAGCAAGCTTGCAAAGGAAATCTGCACTACAATGAAGTCTCACTTCCCCCCGGTCAAAAGGGCCATCTGAAAAAAGTGTAAAATCCAGAAAGGCAGGACAGGCCATGGAGAACTGGGAGCCTTGTTATGCTGATGGGCGGGATGTAAATAGCCAACAGACACTCTGGAGAAGTGTATGGTGTTTCCTGAAACATCTAAAAAGCAAAGCAACAGAGCCTAGGGCACTTCCACTTAAGGTCCTATAGCTTAGGGAAATTAAAATCAAAAAGACACAGGCACCCCAAAGTTTGGGACGCCTCTGTTTACAAGAACCTCGTTTACAGCACAAGTTCAACATCGCAGAAAGTGAAAAATGGATAAAGAAGTTGTGGTATTTACTAACAAAGCAATATCACTCAGCAATGAAATCTATGTCATCAGGCCCTTAGCAGCACAATGAGTGGGTTCAGGTATGATGATTCTAACTGAAATAAGTCACACAGAAAAAGAAACATCATAAGATATCAGTAATACACGGAATGTAAACTTGGCTACACAGGAACTGAATTACAGAACAGAACAGGGTCTCAAACTTAGAAAACCAACTTATGCTTGCTTAAGGGGAAAGGTGAGTTGGGGTGCTGCATAAAACCAGAGATTGAAATGAGCACAGATAAAGTTCCTTAAGCCAAATATGGAATAGACAAGAGCTACTCCTTGCTCAACGAAATGGACTCAACACCGCATATTAAATGCCTAAGAATGTACCTGACTAGTAAGTATCTTAAAACCTATGGATTGCTATGTCTCCGAAAGAGAATCAAGCATGTGTACAGGGGCATAAACGCAGCAGTGATAGGATTGGAGAGGTTCGGTGAGCAAATGAAGACCCTTTGAAGTCATATTGCATGGTACACATTCCACGGGTTTCAACTACCCAGGTTTAAGTTATTCTTCCTTCAGCTAAAACATGCATGTGGAACCTAGAATATGATCAACCATGTGATCGGGAGACGTGTTCAAATATGTCTCAGTTTTCCTCCCCTGGTACTCGGGTGCAACATTCCAGATGCTTTCTAACACACTCCCAACTTGGAGAGTCAGCGCCTTTAACCTCCTGTTTGGCCCAGTTTGCGATTTCTGTGGAAGATGAACAGGAATAGCGAGAACCAATGAGAGACTAGCTGGAGGTGTCTGGATGGGCAAATTTAACTCTCATTTCCCACCAGGAAGAGGAAATAACCAAAGGCTCAGCATGCCGTGCCGGAACCAGATTAGGGCCTGAAGCCATGATGCGGTGTGGCGGCCAGGTCACAAGAAAGCGAGTTGAAGAAAGGAGCTCAGGGGCACTGTAATTCTCAAACCTGCAGAGTTATAAATGACAGCTATCGTCCAAAAATATACTGAAGTAAGGCTGCCAA
This sequence comes from Stenella coeruleoalba, assembly GCF_951394435.1. Lineage (NCBI taxonomy): Eukaryota > Metazoa > Chordata > Mammalia > Artiodactyla > Delphinidae > Stenella > Stenella coeruleoalba. The sequence goes on along the minus strand of NW_027646154.1, from coordinate 966,905 downwards.
GAGGACTTGAAACTGGGGCAGAATTGCAGGAAACCGATTTCAGGAGGTAGACTGGAATTGCATTGAAAGCATAGGAAAGGAGGCAGAACGTCCACAATGATGCACTTGGCCAAAAGGGCATATGCGTTTTTTTCTGAATATATTCAGGAAAAAATGCTTACGCCCTTTTTGGCCAACCAAGCAAACTTGCAAAGGAAATCTGCACTACAATGAAGTCTCACTTCCCCCCTGTCAAAAGGGCCATCTGAAAAAAGTGTAAAATCCAGAAAGGCAGGACAGGCCATGGAGAACTGGGAGCCTTGTTATGCTGATGGGCGGGATGTAAATTGCCAACAGACACTCGGGAGAAGTGTATGGTGTTTCCTGAAACATCTAAAAAACAAAGCAACAGAGCCTAGGGCACTTCCACTTATGGTCCTATAGCTTAGGGAAATTAAAATCAAAAAGACACAGCCACCCCAAAGTTTGGGACGCCTCTGTTTACAAGAACCTCGTTTACCGTACAAGTTCAATATCACAGAAAGTGAAAAATGGATAAAGAACTTGTGGTACTTACGTACAATGCAGTATCACTCAGCAATGAAATCTATGTCACCAGGCCCGTAGCAGCATAATGAGTGGATTCAGGTACGATGATTCTAACTGAAATAAGTCACACAGAAAAAGAAACATCATAAGATATCACTAATACACGGAATGTAAACTTGGCTACACAGGAACTGAATTCCAAAACAGAACAGGGACTCAAATTAAGAAAACCAACTTATGCTTGCTTAAGGGGAAAGGTGAGTTGGGGTGCTGCATAAAACCAGAGATTGAAATGAGCACAGATGAAGTTCCTTAAGCCAAATATGGAATAGACAAGAGCTACTCCTTGCTCAATGAAATGGACTCAACACCCCATATTAAACGCCTAAGAATGTACCTGACTAGTAAGTATCTTAAAACCTATGGATTGCTATGTCTCCAAAAGAGAATCAAGCATGTGTACAGGGGCATAAACGCAGCAGTGATAGGATTGGAGAGGTTCGGTGAGCAAATGAAGACCCTTTGAAGTCATATTGCATGGTACCCATTCCACGGGTCTCAACTCTCCAGGTTTAAGGTATTCTTCCTTCAGCTAAAACATGCATGTGGAACCCAGAGTATGATCAACCGTGTGAACGGGAGATGTGTTCAAATATGTCTCAGTTTTCCTCCCCTGGTACTCGGGTGCAACATTCCAGATGCTTTACTAACACTATCCCCACATGGAGAGTCAGCGCCTTTAACATCCTCTTTGGCCCAGTTTGCAATTTCTGCGGAAGATGAACAGGAATAGGGAGAACCAATGAGAGACTAGCTGGAGGTGTCTGGACGGGCAAATTTAACTCATTTCCCACCAGGAAGAGGAAATAACCAAAGGCTCAGCGTGCCGTGCTGGAACCAGATTAGGGCCTGAAGCCATCCTGCGGTGCTGCGGCCAGCTCAAAAGAAAGCGAGTTGAAGAAAGGAGCTCAGGGGCACTGTAATTCACAAACCTGCAGAGTTATAAATGACAGCTATCGTCCAAAAATATACTGAAGTAAGGCTGCCAAGAGGACTTGAAAGCGGGGCAGAATTGCAGGAAACCGATTTCAGGGGGTAGACTGGAATTGCATTGAAAGCATAGGAAAAGAGGCAGAACGTCCACAATGATGCACTTGGCCAAAAAGGGGCGTATGCGTTTTTTCCTGAATATATTCAGGAAAAAACGCATACGCACTTTTGGGCCAAGGAAGCAAACTTGCAAACGAAATCTGCACTACAATGAAGTCTCACTTCCTCCCGGTCAAAAGGGCCATCTGAAAAAATTGTAAAATCCAGAAAGGCAGGACAGGCCATGGAGAACTGGGAGCCTTGTTATGCTGATGTGCGGGATGTAAATTGCCAACAGACACTCCGGAGAAGTGTATGGTGTTTCCTGAAACATCTAAAAAACAAAGCAACAGAGCCTAGGGCACTTCCACTTATGGTCCTATAGCTTAGGGAAATTAAAATCAAAAAGACACAGCCACCCCAAAGTTTGGAACGGCTCTGTTTACAAGAACCTCCTTTACAGTACAAGTTCAACATCGCAGAAAGTGAAAAATGGATAAAGAATTGTGGTATTTACTTACAAAGCAATATCACTCAGCAATGAAATGTATTTCATCACGCCCTTAGCAGCACAATGAGTGGATTCAGGTATGATGATTCTAACTGAAATAAGTCACACAGAAAAAGAAACATCATAAGATATCTGTAATACACGGAATGTAAACTTGGCTACACAGGAACTGAATTACAGAACAGAACAGGGTCTCAAATTTAGAAAACCAACTTATGCTTGGTTAAGGGGAAAGCTGAGTTGCGGTGCTACATAAAATCAGAGATTGAAATGAGCACAACTAAAGTTCCTTAAGACAAATATGGAATAGACAAGAGCTACTCCCTGCTCAACGAAATGGACTCAACACCCCATATTAAACGCCTAAGAATGTACCTGACTAGTAAGTATCTTAAAACCTATGGATTGCTATGTCTCCGAAAGAGAATCAAGCATGTGTACAGGGGCATAAACGCAGCAGTGATAGGATTGGAGAGGTTCGGTGAGCAAATGAAGACCCTTTGAAGTCATATTGCATGGTACCCATTCCACGGGTTTCAACTACCCAGGTTTAAGGTATTCTTCCTTCAGCTAAAACATGCATGTGGAACCCAGAGTATGATCAACCATGTGATCAGGAGACGTGTTCAAATATGTCTCAGTGTTCGTACCCTGGTACTCGGGTGCAACATTCCAGACGCTTTACTAACACTCTCCCGACTTGGAGAGTCAGTGCCTTTAACCTCCTGTTTGGCCCAGTTTGCAATTTCTGCGGAAGATGAACAGGAATAGCGAGAACCAATGAGAGACTAGCTGGAGGTGTCTGGACGGGCAAATTTAACTCTCATTTCCCACCAGGAAGAGGAAATAACCAAAGGCTCAGTGTGCCGTGCCGGAACCAGATTAGGGCCTGAAGCCATTTTGCGGTGTTGCGGCCAGCTCAAAAGAAAGCGAGTTCAAGAAAGGAGCTCAGGGGCACTGTAATTCACAAACCTGCAGAGTTATAAATGACAGCTATCGTCCAAAAATAGACTGAAGTAAGGCTGCCAAGAGGACTTGAAAGCGGGGCAGAATTGCAGGAAACCGATTTCAGGAGGTAGACTGGAATTGCACTGAAAGCATAGGAAAAGAGGCATTACGTCCACAATGATGCACTTGGCCAAAAAGGGACGTATGCATTTTTTCCTGAATATATTCAGGAAAAAACGCATACGCCCTTTTTGGCCAACCAAGCAAACTTGCAAAGGAAATCTGCACTACAATGAAGTCTCACTTCCCCCCTGTCAAAAGGGCCATCTGAAAAAAGTGTAAAATCCAGAAAGGCAGGACAGGCCATGGAGAACTGGGAGCCTTGTTATGCTGATGGGCGGGATGTAAATTGCCAACAGACACTCGGGAGAAGTGTATGGTGTTTCCTGAAACATCTAAAAAACAAAGCAACAGAGCCTAGGGCACTTCCACTTATGGTCCTATAGCTTAGGGAAATTAAAATCAAAAAGACACAGCCACCCCAAAGTTTGGGACGCCTCTGTTTACAAGAACCTCGTTTACAGTACAAGTTCAACATCGCAGAAAGTGAAAAATGGATAAAGAAGTTGTGGTATTTACTTACAAAGCCATATCACTCAGCAATGAAATCTATGTCATCAGGCCCTTAGCAGCACAATGAGTGGATTCAGGTATGATGATTCTAACTGAAATAAGTCACACAGAAAAAGAAACATCATAAGATATCACTAATACACGGAATGTAAACTTGGCTACACAGGAACAGAATTACAGAACAGAACAGGGTCTCAAATTTAGAAAACCAACTTATGCTTGCTTAAGGGGAAAGGTGAGTTGGGGTGCTGCATAAAACCAGAGATTGAAATGAGCACAGATAAAGTTCCTTAAGCCAAATATGGAATAGACAAGAGCTACTCCTTGCTCAACGAAATGGACTCAACACCCCATATTAAACGCCTAAGAATGTACCTGACTAGTAAGTATCTTAAAACCTATGGATTGCTATGTCTCCGAAAGAGAATCAAGCGTGTGTACAGGGGCATAAACGCAGCAGTGATAGGATTGGAGAGGTTCAGTGAGCAAATGAAGACCTTTTGAAGTCATATTGCATGGTACCCATTACACGGGTCTCAATTCTCCAGGTTTAAGGCAATCTTCCTTCAGCTAAAACATGCATGTGGAACCCAGAGTATGATCAACCGTGTGAACGGGAGACGTTTTCAAATATGTCTCAGTTTTCCTCCCCTGGTACTCGGGTGCAACATTCCAGACGCTTTACTAACACTCTCCCCACTTGGAGAGTCAGAGCCTTTAACCTCCTGTTTGGCCCAGTTTGCAATTTCTGCGGAAGATGAACAGGAATAGCGAGAACCAATGAGAGACTAGCTGGAGGTGTCTGGACGGGCAAATTTAACTCTCATTTCCCACCAGGAAGAGGAAATAACCAAAGGCTCAGCGTGCTGTGCCGGAACAAGATTAGGGCCTGAAGCCATCCTGCGGTGTTGCGGCCAGCTCACAAGAAAGCGAGTTGAAGAAAGGAGCTCATGGGCACTGTAATTCACAAACCTGCAGAGTTATAAATGACAGCTATCGTCCAAAAATATACTGAAGTAAGGCTGCCAAGAGGACTTGAAAGCGGGGTAGAATTGCAGGAAACCGATTTCAGGAGGTAGACTGGAATTGCATTGAAAGCATAGGAAAAGAGGCAGAACGTCCACAATGAGGCACTTGGCCAAAAAGGGCGTATGCGTTTTTTCCTGAATATATTCAGGAAAAAACGCATACGCCCTTTTTGGCCAACCAAGCAAACTTGCAAAAGAAATCTACACTACAATGAAGTCTCACTTCCCCCCGGTCAAAAGGGCCATCTGAAAAAAGTGTAAAATCCAGAAAGGCAGGACAGGCCATGGAGAACTAGGAGCCTTGTTATGCTGATGGGCGGGATGTAAATTGCCAACAGTCTCTCGGGACAATTGTAGGGTGTTTCCTGAAACATCTAAAAAACAAAGCAACAGAGCCTAGGGCACTTCCACTTATGGTCCTATAGCTTAGGGAAATTAAAATCAAAAAGACACAGCCACCCCAAAATTTTGGACGGCTCTTTTTACAGAAATCTCTTCTACGACACAAGTTAAATATCCCAGAGAGCAAATAATGGATAAAGAAGTTGCGGTACTTATGTACAACAGAATACCACTCAGCAATGAAATCTATGTCACCAGGCCCGTACCAGCATAATGAGTGGATTGAGGCACGATGATTCTAAGTGAAATAAGTCACACAGAAAAAGAAACATCATAAGGTATCACTACTACACGGAATGTGAACTTGGCTACACATGAACTGAATTACAAAACAGAACAGGGTCTCAAGTTTAGAAAACCAACTTATGCCTGCTTAAGGGGGAAGGTGAGTTGGGGTGCTGCATAAAAGCAGAGTTTGAAATTAGCACAGATACCGTTCCATAAGCCAAATATGTAATAGACAAGACCTACCCTTGCTCAACGAAATGGATTCAACAATGAGGTATCACCTCACACCTGGTAGAATAGGCATCATAGAAAATCTACAAACAAAAAATGCTTGAAAGGGTGTGGAGAAAAGGAACCCTCTTCCACTATTGTTGGGAATATAAATTGATACAGTCATTATGGAGAACAATATGGAATTTCTTAAGAAACTAAGAATAGAATTACCATATGATACAGCAATCCCAGTACTGGACATATACCCAGACAAAACCAGAAATCAAAAAGAGACATTCACCGCAATGTTCATTGCATCACTATTTACAATATCGAGGTAATGGAAGCAACCTAAATGCCCACAGACAGACGAATGCATAAAGCTGTGGTACATATATAAAATGGAATATTACTAAGCCATGAAAAGGAATGAAATTGGGTCATTTGTAGAGACGTCGATGGATCTAGAGACTGTCATACAGAGTGAAGTAAGTCAGAAAGAGAAAAACAAATCTTGTATATTCATGCATATATGTGGAACCTAGAAAAACTGTACAGATTAACCATTTTGCAAGGCATAAATAGAGCAACAGATGTAGACAACAAACGTATGGACAACAAGGGGGGAAAGCTGTTGGGGGGGTGGTGGTGGGAGGAGTTGAGAGACTGGGATTGGCATGTATACATTTATATGTATAAAATAGATAACCAATAAGAACCTGCTGTATAAAAATATAAAATAAAATTCAAAATTAAAAAGAAATAAAATTTAAAAAATAAAACAGAAAAAACAATTATTCCCTGCACATACATGTATTTATATGAATAAATTATTTCCATGCTTATATCTGTAAATACAAAAAAGAGGAATAAAATCTACCTTGAACCAAAAACGAAAAAGAGAAAAAAAACACAGAACCCACCAGTTACACAGAGGAAAACCGTATCAGGGCACTTGCTCCAGTTGTAAACAATTCTGAAGTTGGTCAGTGGTGGGGAATCGTCTCCCATTCAGCCAGCAGCCCCCACACAACAAGCGTCCTCATTGCAAAGCTGGGGCACCGTGCCGAGGCATCTGTGTGTAAACGTGAGCTGAGCCCCAGGCCAGTTGCTGCTGAACTATTCCCACCCGTCCCAGGTAAAACACCTGAATATATACAAGGACTTGAAAGCCTAGAGGAAGGGCCATAGAGCCACACGAGTGACAGCATGCCGGCCGACTTGGTGCCTGCAGGCCAGCCAGGATGGTCTTGGCCCTGGGTGCTCTTCTGGAAGATTTCCATTTCCCTGCCTGAGATACCCGTCCTGTCCCTGCCCCCACTGCTTTTTTCCTTCCTCACTTCTGCCCAGGGAGAAATTCCAGCAGCAGGTATGGGTGATACATCCTCTTCTTTAGCAGGTGGCAGCCTGGCAACTGCTGCAGAAAGTCCAGCAGAGCCCCACTCACACTGGGCCACCCACAAAGCCATGGCCTCTCACTCCCTCCCACCAGCCCAGCCCCGAGACTGCTGACAGGGCAGAGAAAATGGCGTCAGGCATGGCTGCAGGGGCTCTTGCTGCCTGGAGTGGTATTTATATTGATCTCAACCCAGGCACACCTGGGGAGGGCTGGCCGGCACGGTAAGGCTGCCCAGGTCAGCCAATCATCACCCCTCAGGGGCTCACAGTTGCAGAAAATGGAACTTGCTGAACCGGCCAGGTCCAAGGAACAGGTGTGGGCTCCTGAGAGTCAGGATAGACAAGGGGCTGCAGCTTTGGCTTGTTTTCTAATCATTTTATCTGGCCCATGAGTGGGAGACAACTTCAAGAAAACCCTCTCCTAATGAGAGGAACCCAGGAGTCAGGGAGAGGAGGGGTGGGTGGTGGTTGGAGACAGAGACCTGGTGCCCCGGGTGCAGTGGAAGTCTCTGGAAGACCAGGTGGAGGGAGGCCTCACGGAGTGATGCCCAGGGTCACAGACCTGTCGCAGCTGCTGTTTGTTAGTTCAAGTCCTGCTCTGAGGTGCTCTGTGTCAGCTCTGAGCGACAGGTGAGCTGGGGGTGCTCTGCAATGAGGGCTATGTGCACGGTTCCTGTGTGCCCAGCCCTGCCACGGTACCTGCAAGGGTAGCTCTGTATCCTGGGAGGGGCCTGACCACGAGAGCCCCGTGGGCTGGGGTGGGGGTGGGGTACCTGCCCAGGTGAGCTCCATATTCTGGGATTGGTCTGACCACGAGAGCCCCATGGGCTGCTGGGGACCTGGTAAAGGATGTCAGGACAGTCAGTGAAGCCACCGAGGATATACCTCCAGTTGCTCCTAATTCCTACACCCTGCTGGTCATTCTACCAACCACCAGGACATGGTATTCTGTATTAGTCTTCAATGATGCCTTCTTTTGTATTCCATTAGTCCCAGAGTCACAAGAAATTTTGGCTTGTGAGTGGCAGGACTCAACATACAACTAAAACAATACTTCCGGGCCGTCTGGCCCCAAGGGTGCAAAAATTCCCACACCATCTTTGGGGAAAGCTTAGCTAAAGACCTAAAAGTTCTACCTCTGGAAAAGGAAATCCTCCTTCAATATGCAGACGACATTCTGATCGCCAGCCCTACTAAGGAGGCCTCTGAACTACCAAGCCAATAAAGGATAGAAGTTGTCCAAGAAAAAGCTCAAATATCACAGACTGCGGTGACCTGCCTGGGCTTCATTCTCACAGAAGGTCGGAGAAGCCCATCCCAGGAAAGGGAAGAAACCATTTTCAGCCTTACCCCTTTCTAAAACTAGAAGACAGCTTAGGGGTTCCTGGGGAGGCCAGGGTTTGCTGCTTCTGGATCCCTAACTACAGTCTACTAGCTGGGCCTCTATATGAAACACTGAAAGGAAAAGATGATGATCCTTTTGAATAGAATCCAGAAGTGGCCTTTCAAGAATGGAAAGAGCAGTCAATTCAGACCCTTGCCCTGGAACTCCCTAATTTAGCTAAACCCTTTGACCTTTACATTCCCGGTGAAAGGTGAATCGCCATTGGAGAATTAGTGCAAAAACTGGGACCACTTGAAATGGAACAATGCAAGAATGCCATCCAGGTAGGATAAACTACGGTCACCAAGGGGCTTGGCCCACTGCCACATCTGGCCAAGATACTGGCGGTATCTAAAAACCTGGAAATCAGCAGCCCAAAAGGCCACCTCCCTCCTAAGGGAAAAGGACCCCACGTGGTGATCCTAACCACCAACCATGCCCTGAAGTTGCAGGGTTCGCTCCGTGGGCACACCGACCTCGAGTGAGGAGGCCCTCCAACTCCAACATCCAGAGAGATAACCGGGGGCAACAGGGCACCATGACGACTCGTGTGAACATCACTTGACCTGGAGTTTCTCTCATAAAACAACAAGAGTGTGTCCCAAAAGAGTAGACTACTGCTTGCAGGACTTACTGCACCCAGAGGGGAGCTAATAATCTTGGCGGGGGAACCGTATATCACACTGTCACCATAGAAAAGCCTACAGACACCGTGATGATGGTGGCCAATAAGACCGGCTGGACTCCTGTTTACTTCAAAAGGCTGTTGACTCAGTGGCCATCATGGTCCTTGATCACCACTGACCCTGGATTGTCTGGGAGTTGAGCGGGCAGGGCTCTGACACCTGGTGCTGTTTGTACGTTAATTCAGGGGCCTAATTGAAGAAAGTGCAGACTACTGGTCAGAGCATCTAGGCTGGCAGAAACGGTCAGCCTAAGGTGGCCGAACAAATGTGGGGCGGGGTGAAACCGGCCCCCACAGCGTCTCTGCACATCTCTTTCCTGGACCCTTAAAGGTCATTAGAATCTATAACACTTCCAATGCTGGTGCTCAGGTGGACGAGCAGGGAGGCAGGGGTCCTGGGGACAATCAACGTCACCGGGAGGCTGCTGGGGAGAAGCTCTGACCCTCGCCCCACGGTATGAGGGCTGCCAACTCAGCACTCAGCAGTTACAGAAGAAAGGTCTGCACCCTCAGCACGCCAAGAATGAGGAACGGGACAAAAGGCAGAGGAGGGGTTTGTCCCCAGCAAAGCCCATTAAAAATCCCTGGGAGATAAAAATAGAATCTGGGCAATAAAGTCAAGTCTAACCTTTTTTATCCTTTGTGCTTTGTCTAATTTCACGTGCTCCTAGGGTCCCGCATGCAGAGGTTCCACACCTGGCACTTCAGACCAGATTTCCTAGTGCAGAATGGCTGGGTCGACACCTCAGCTCCTGGGGCCCAGTGCAGACTCCACGATATAGAGCCTGAGCTACAGCCAACCCGGCCCTCGAGAGCTCTGCCCCCTCCCTCCCACCAACTCTGACAGGATCTCTACACAGCAGCCCAGCCCACAGCCCACAGGGTAGTGCATGCTCTCACCTCTCCATTCTCTGATCAAAATATAAAGTTTCCTTTGCTTGTGAACCAAACTCAGTCTCGATCTGTTGGCCCCAATGACACTGGGCAGGGGGACACTTGTTGGGGTCCACTCTGGAGGATCAGTAACAGAAATTGAGACTATTGTAACCTCAATGAACAGATGTGTGAGCCAAACTGTAGTTAACATAGAACAGTGTATAAGGCTCGGGTAAAATAAGATGTTTCTAACACTTCCATTTGATATTTCCATCACTTTATTATAAGCAAGTTCAGTGAAAAGGTTTGTCTTATTTGTCAGGTCAATATAAGAGAAATGAAGTGATTTCTTTCCAAGGATGTACATCTAATAATCTTGGTTAAACCTTCAATCTTGTTTTAAATGCTTTTCCATTGAAAATGATACCTCTCTTTCAGCTCCCCCATTTCTGAGAAGTATAAAATCTTATAATTTATTATTACCAAAGGGGAAAGGTGGGAGGAGGGATAAATTAACAGTTTGGGATTAACACATACACACTGCTATGTATAAAATAGATCATCAACAAGGAACTACTGTATAGCACAGGGAACTACACTCAACATTTTGGAATAACCTATAAGGGGAAATAATCTGAAAAAGAATAGATATTTTTATTGACATCATCTATCAATGACAGTTAAAGTGTAACCTAAGGGAAGCTGGTGGTGAGTGCTTCTGACCCTGAAGACTTCAATCATCTAAAGTTTGGACTCTGCCTACTTCCCAAGGCCCTTAATGAACATATGTGTAGCCGTAGCTTAAAAACTTCCCCAGTTTGGGTTTCGGGGAGACACTGATTTTGAAAAAGCCCTGGTGTTCTCCTTACATGAATGGGACTCTTCCTACTGCTAAAACATGTCTGTCACACCCAGAGGATGGTATACCGTCTGATCGGGAAGAGTTTGGAAAAGGCATCTCATCTCCTCATCTCCTGGTGCTCGGGTTCACCCCTCCAGCGTCTTTACTAACAGTCTCCCCACTTGGAGATGTCAGCACTGTCAACATCCTGTTGCGTACAGTTTGGAATTTGTCCAGAGGATGAAGCGGAAGGATGAGGAACAATGAAAGACAAGTCCTAGGTGTTCAGACAGGCACATGTCACTCTAATTTCCAATCAGGAAGACGAATTGACCAAAGGCTAGGGTTGCCCATGGAAACAGTATAGGGCTTGAGGAAATCCCGCTGCTTTGTGGCCAGTTCCCATAAACACAAGTTGAACAATGGAACTCAGGGGCAGTAAAATTCACAAAACTGCAGAGTTGAAAATATCCATCACTGAAAAATGTCTTGAGGAAAGTCAGAGAAAAGGACTTGTAAGCAAGGGAGAATGGCAGGAAAGGGATTTGAGGAGGTAGAAAGGACTCGCCATTAAGCACAAGAAAAGGAGCTGAACATTGCCAACATTGCAGTTGGCCAAAAAGGGTGTATGCGTTTTTTTCTGTATATATTCAAGAAAAGGGCATACACTTTTTTAGCCAACCAAACAGGTGGGCACTGGAAGTCAATACTACAAAAGATATCACTTCGCATCAGTCAGAAGAGCCATCCTCATAAAGCGTAAACAACAGAAATGCAGGACAGGGCAACGAGAAGAGGGAGCCCTGTGAGGCTTATAGTGGAAATGTATATTGCCAACGGCCATTCTGGAGAAGTGTATTGTGTTTACTAAAGCATCTAAAAAATGAGCTACAGAGCATAGGGCACTTGCACTCATGGGCGTATATCTTGGGAAAAACAAAAATCGAGAGGACACAGGCACCCCAATGTTTACCCCCTCTCTGTTTAAAAGATCCTCGACTAGGATAAAACTTAAATGTCTCTGGAGGGAAAAAATGGATAGAGATGTGGTACTTAGGTAGAGTGGAATATTATTCAGCCTGGAAATCAATGAAATATGGCCAGTTGTAACAACTCCGGAGGAGTTACGTATGATCATTCTAAGTGACAGAATTCAAAAAGAAAAAGACACATATCATAAGATATCACTTAAAGGTGGAATCCAAAATGGCTACACATGAAATAAATTACAAAACAAAAACATAGTCAAATATGTAGAAAACACGCATAAGGCTGCTAAACGGGAAAGGTGGGGAGGGGTGAGGCATCATCCAGGAGGTTGAAATTAGCAAAGATACCATTCCAAATACCAAACTGATAATCAACAAGGCCTACACGGTAGCTAAAAGAACTGCACTCAGCACACTCAAGTCACCGGAAAAGAATATATACGACTGGTAAGAATCTGAAAAAGAATTTATTGATGTCTCTCTGTACGTGAATCAAGTGGATGTACAGCAGCAAGAAACAGAGCTTTGAAAATCAGCTGTAACCAATATAGTAATAAATTGAAAAAAATAAACGACAGAGAGACAGAGAAAACCTCTTACAACTTTTCCTCAGGGACGGTGATGCAACATGGATTGAACACATCTAGACCCACAGCAGGATGAGACATAAGGCTGGAAACTGTTTGCGCTAAGAGAAATGTGAGGTTGGGTGAGGAAATGCACACCCTTTAAAGTAATACTACCTGGTACCCATTCAATGGGTCCCAAATCTGCAGGTTCAAGGGATCTTCCTATAGCTAAAACATGCATGGAAAACCCAGAGGACTGTACACCATGTGATCGGGAGATGTGTCTAAAATGCACCTCATTTATCCTCTCCTGGTGCTCCTGTTCACCATTCCAGCCACGTTACTTAGAATCTCCCCACTTGGAGAATCAACACATTTCAACTTCTGTTTCACACATTTTGCAAATTGTGAGGAGGATGAACGGGAAGAGGGGGAACCAATGAGAGAATAGTTGTAGGGGTTTGGACGGGCACATATCACTCTAATTTCCCTTTAAGAATAAGAATTAAAGAAAGGCTCAGCCTGCCTCGCCGGAGCCAAAATAGGGCCTGAAGCAATCCTGCGGGTTTGAGGCCAGCTCACAAAAGAACAACTTAAAAAATGGAGCTCAGGGTCACTGCAATTCACAAACCTGCAGAGTTATAAATGAAAACTACCGTCCAAAAATATGTTGAGGTAAGGCAAAGAAGAGGATCTGAATGCAAGACAGAATTGCAAGAAACAGATTTCAAGAGATAGATTGGACTCGTCTTTAACGCACATGAAAAGCGGCAGAATTTCGACAATGATGCAGTTGGCCCAAAAGGGCGTATGCGTTTTTTCCTGATTATATCCAGGAAAAAACGCATACGCACTTTATGGGCAACGAAGCAAGCAAGCAATGCAAATGTGCACAACAAAGAAGTCTCACTTCCCACCGGTCAAAAGGGCCATCCTAAAAAATTGTAAAAACCAGAAATGCAGGACAGGCCATGGAGAACAGGGAGCCTTTATACGCTGATGGACAGTGTGTGAACTGCCGAGAGCCACTCTGGAGAAGTGTATGGTGGTTCCTAAATCATCTAAAAAACAGAGCTACAGAGCATAGGACACTTCCAATCATGGGAGTATATCTAGGGAAGTCTAAAAATCAACAAGACACAAGCACACCACAGTTTAGGGCTACTCTGTTTACAAGAACCTCAACTTCAGTACACCTTAAATATCCCAGGAAAGAGAACAATGGATAAAGAAGATGTGGTACTTATGTACAATGGAATATCTCTTCACCATGAAATCAATGTAATAAGGCTAGTAGAAGGATAAAGAGTGGATTTAGGTCCGATAATACTACTTGAAATAAGTCAAACAGACAAAGAAACATATCATAAAATATCACTTATAGAGGGAGGGTAAATATGGCTGCACAAGAAGTGAATTACAGAACAGAACAGTGTCTCACATTTAGAAAACACACTTATGTCAGCTTAAGGGGAAAGGAGAGGTGGGGTGCTGCATAAAACCAGAGATTGAAATGAGCACAGATAAAGTTCCTTAAGCCAAATATGGAATAGACAAGAGCTACTCCTTGCTCAATGAGATGGACTCAACACCACATATTAAACGCCTAAGAATGTACCTGACTAGTAAGTAACTTAAAACCTATGGATTGCTATGTCTCTGAAAGAGAATCAAGAATGTGTACAGGGGCATAAACACAGCAGTGATAGGATTGGAGAGGTTCGGTGAGCAAATGAAGACCCTTTGAAGTCATATTGCATGGTACCCATTCCACGAGTTTCAACTACCCAGTTTTATGGTATTCTTCCTTCACCTAAAACATGCATGTGGAACCTAGAGTATGATCAACCATGTGAACGGGAGACGTGTTCAAATATGTCTCAGTTTTCGTACCCTGGTACTCGGGTGCAACATTCCAGAGGCTTTACTAACACTCTCCCGACTTGGAGAGTCAGTCCCTTTAACCTCCTGTTTGGCCCAGTTTGCAATTTCTGCGGAAGGTGAACAGGAATAGGGAGAACCAATGAGAGACTAGCTGGAGGTGTCTGGTCGGGCAAATTTAATTCTCATTTCCCACCAGGAAGAGGAATTAACCAAAGGCTCAGCGTGCCGTGCCGGAACCAGATTAGAGCCTGAAGCCATCCTGCGGTGTTGCGGCCAGGTCACAAGAAAGCGAGTTGAAGAAAGGAGCTCAGGGGCACTGTAATTCACAAACCTGCAGAGTTATAAATGACAGCTATCGTCCAAAAATATACTGAAGTAAGGCTGCCAAGAGGACTTGAAAGCGGGGCAGAATTGCAGGAAACCGATTTCAGGAGGTAGACTGGAATTGCATTGAAAGCATAGTAAAAGAGGCAGAGCGTCCACAATGATGCACTTGGCCAAAAAGGGCGTATGCGTTTTTTCCTGAATATATTCAGGAAAAAACGCATACGCCCCTTTTGGCCAACCAAGCAAGCTTGCAAAGGAAATCTGCACTACAATGAAGTCTCACTTCCCCATGGTCAAAAGGGCCATCTGAAAAAAGTGTAAAATCCAGAAAGGCAGGACAGGCCATGGAGAACTGGGAGCCTTGTTATGCTGATGGGCGGGATGTAAATTGCCAACAGACACTGGGGAGAAGTGTATGGTGTTTCCTGAAACATCTAAAAAACAAAGCAACAGAGCCTAGGGCACTTCCACTTATGGTCCTATAGCTTAGGGAAATTAAAATCAAAAAGACACAGCCACCCCAAAGTTTGGGACGCCTCTGTTTACAAGAACCTCGTTTACCGTACAAGTTCAATATCACAGAAAGTGAAAAATGGATAAAGAAGTTGTGGTACTCACGTACAATGCAGTATCACTCAGCAATGAAATCTATGTCATCAGGCCCGTAGCAGCATAATGAGTGGATTCAGGTACGATGATTCTAACTGAAATAAGTCACACAGAAAAAGAAACATCATAATATATCACTAACACACGGAATGTAAACCTGGCTACACAAGAACTGAATTACAGAATAGAACAGGGTCTCAAATTTAGAAAACCAACTTATGCTTGCTTAAGGGTAAAGGTGAGTTGGGGTGCTGCATAAAACCAGAGATTGAAATGAGCACAGATAAAGTTCCTTAAGCCAAATATGGAATAGACAAGAGCTACTCCTTGCTCAACGAAATGGACTCAACACCGCATATTAAACACCTAAGAATGTACCTGACTAGTAAGTATCTTAAAACCTATGGATTGCTAAGTCTCCAAAAGAGAATCAACCATGTGTACAGGGGCATAAACGCAGCAGTGATAGGATTGGAGAGGTTCGGTGAGCAAATGAAGACCCTTTGAAGTCATATTGCATGGTACCCATTACACGGGTCTCAACTCTCCAGGTTTAAGGTATTCTTCCTTCAGCTAAAACATGCATGTGGAAGCCAGAGTATGATCAACCGTGTGAACGGGAGACGTGTTCAAATATGTCTCAGTTTTCCTCCCCTGGTACTCGGGTGCAACATTCCAGACACTTTACTAACACTCTCCCCACTTGGAGAGTCAACGCCTTTAACCTCCTCTTTGGCCCAGTTTGCAATTTCTGCGGAAGATGAACAGGAATAGGGAGAACCAATGAGAGACTATCGGGAGGTGACTGCATGGGCAAATTTAACTCTCATTTCCCACCAGGAAGAGGAATTAACCAAAGGCTCAGCGTGCCGTGCCGTAACAAGATTAGGGCCTGAAGCCATCCTGCGGTGTTGCGGCCAGCTCAAAAGAAAGCGAGTTGAAGAAAGGAGCTCAGGGGCACTGTAATTCACAAACCTGCAGAGTTATAAATGACAGCTATCGTCCAAAAATATACTGAAGTCAGGCTGCCAAGAGGACTTGAAAGCGGGGCAGAATTGCAGGAAACCGATTTCAGGAGGTAGACTGGAATTGCATTGAAAGCATAGGAAAAGAGGCAGAACGTCCACAATGATGCACTTGGCCAAAAAGGGCGTATGCGTTTTTTCCTGAATATATTCAGGAAAAAACGCATACGCCCTTTTTGGCCAACCAAGCAAACTTGCAAAGGAAATCTGCACTACAATGAAGTCTCACTTCCCCCCGGTCAAAAGGGCCATCTGAAAAAAGTGTAAAATCCAGAAAGGCAGGACAGGCCATGGAGAACTGGGAGCCTTGTTATGCTGATGGGCGGGATGTAAATTGCCAACAGACACTCCGGAGAAGTGTATGGTGTTTCCTGAAACATCTAAAAAACAAAGCAACAGAGCCTAGGGCACTTCCACTTATGGTCCTATAGCTTAGGGAAATTAAAATGAAAAACACACAGCCACCCCAAAGTTTGGGATGCCTCTGTTTACAAGAACCTCGTTTACAGTACAAGTTCAACATCGCAGAAAGTGAAAAATGGATAAAGAAGCTGTGGTATTTACTTACAAAGCAATATCACTCAGCAATGAAATCTATGTCATCAGGCCCTTAGCAGCACAATGAGTGGATTCAGGTATGATGATTCTAACTGAAATAAGTCACACAGAAAAAGAAACATCATAAGATATCAGTAATACACGGAATGTAAACTTGGCTACACAGGAACTGAATTACAGAACAGAACAGGGTCTCAAATAAAGAAAACCAACTTATGCTTGATTAAGTGTAAAGGTGAGTTGGGGTGCTGCATAGAACCAGAGGTCGAAATGAGCACAGATAAAGTTCCTTAAGCCAAGTATGGAATAGACAAGAGCTACTCCTTGCTCAGCGAAATGGACTCAACACCCCATATTAAACGTCTAAGAATGTACCTGACTAGTAAGTATCTTAAAACCTATGGATTGCTATGTCTCCGAAAGAGAATCAAGCATGTGTACAGGGGCATAAACGCAGCAGTGATAGGATTGGAGAGGTTCGGTGAGCAAATGAAGACCCTTTGAAGTCATATTGCATGGTACCCATTCCACGGGTTTCAACTACCCAGGTTTAAGGTATTCTTCCTTCAGCTAAAACATGCATGTGGAACCTAGAGTATGATCAACCATGTGATCGGGAGACGTGTTCAAATATGTCTCAGTTTTCGTACCCTGGTACTCGAGTGCAACATTCCAGACGCTTTACTAACACTCTCCCGACTTGGAGACTCAGTCCCTTTAACCTCCTGTTTGGCCCAGTTTGCAATTTCTGCGGAAGATGAACAGGAATAGCGAGAACCAATGAGAGACTAGCTGGAGGTGTCTGGACGGGCAAATTTAACTCTCATTTCTCACCAGGAAGAGGAAATAACCAAAGGCTCAGCGTGCCGTGCCGGAACCAGATTAGGGCCTGAAGCCATCCTGCGGTGTTGCGGCCATCTCAAAAGAAAGTGAGTTGAAGAAAGGAGCTCAGGGGCACTGTAATTCACAAACCTGCAGAGTTATAAATGACAGCTATCGTCCAAAAATATACTGAAGTAAGGCTGCCAAGAGGACTTGAAAGTGGGGCAGAATTGCAGGAAACCGATTTCAGGAGGTAGACTGGAATTGCATTGAAAGCATAGGAAAAGAGGCAGAACGTCCACAATGATGCACTTGGCCAAAAAGGGCGTATGCGTTTTTTCCTGAATATATTCAGGAAAAAACGCATACGCCCTTTTTGGCCAACCAAGCAAGCTTGCAAAGGAAATCTGCACTACAATGAAGTCTCACTTCCCCCCGGTCAAAAGAGCCATCTGAAAAAAGTGTAAAATCCAGAAAGGCAGGACAGGCCATGGAGAACTGGGAGCCTTGTTATGCTGATGGGCGGGATGTAAATTGCCAACAGACACTCGGGAGAAGTGTATGGTGTTTCCAGAAACATCTAAAAAACAAAGCAACAGAGCCTAGGCCACTTCCACTTATGGTCCTATAGCTTAGGGAAATTAAAATCAAAGACACAGCCACCCCAAAGTTTGGGACGCCTCTGTTTACAAGAACCTCGTTTACCGTACAAGTTCAACATCGCAGAAAGTGAAAAATGAATAAAGAATTTGTGGTATTTACTGAAAAAGCAATATCACTCAGCAATGAAATCTATGTCATCAGGCCCTTAGCAGCACAATGAGTGGATTCAGGTATGATGATTCTAACTGAAATAAGTCACACAGAAAAAGAAACATCATAAGATATCAGTAATACACGGAATGTAAACTTGGCTACACAGGAACTGAATTACAGAACAGAACAGGGTCTCAAATTTAGAAAACCAACTTATGCTTGCTTAAGGGGAAAGGTGAGTTGGGGTGCTGCATGAAACCAGAGATTGAAATGAGCACAGATAAAGTTCCTTTAGCCAAATATGGAATAGACAAGAGCTACTCCTTGCTCAACGAAATGGACTGAACACCCCATATCAAACGCCTAAGAATGTACCTGAATAGTAAGTATCTTAAAACCTATGGATTGCTATGTCTCCAAAAGAGAATCAAGTGTGTGTACAGGGGCATAAACGCAGCAGTGATAGGATTGGAGAGGTTCGGTGAGCAAATGAAGACCCTTTGAAGTCATATTGCATGGTACCCATTACACGGGTCTCAACTCTCCAGGTTTAACGTATTCTTCCTTCAGCTAAAACATGCATGTGGAACCTAGAGTATGATCAACCATGTGATCGGGAGACGTGTTCAAATATGTCTCAGTTTTCGTACCCTGGTGCTCGGGTGCAACATTCCAGAAGCTTTACTAACACTCTCCCATCTTGGAGAGTCAGTCCCTTTAACCTCCTGTTTGGCCCAGTTTGCAATTTCTGCGGAAGATGAACAGGAATAGCGAGAACCAATGAGAGACTAGCTGGAGGTGTCTGGACGGGCAAATTTAACTCTCATTTCCCACCAGGAAGAGGAATTAACCAAAGGCTCAGCATGCCGTGCCGGAACCAGATTAGGGCCTGAAGCCATCCTGTGGTGTTACGGCCAGGTCACAAGAAAGCGAGTTGAAGAAAGGAGCTCAGGGGCACTGTAATTCACAAACCTGCAGAGTTATAAATGACAGCTATCGTCCAAAAATATACTGAAGTAAGGCTGCCAAGAGGACTTGAAAGCGGGGCAGAATTGCAGGAAACCGATTTCAGGAGGTAGACTGGAATTGCATTGAAAGCATAGGAAAAGAGGCAGAACTTCCACAATGATGCACTTGGCCAAAAAGGGCGTATGCGTTTTTTCCTGAATATATTCAGGAAAAAACGCATACGCCCTTTCTGGCCAACCAAGCAAGCTTGCAAAGGAAATCTGCACTACAATGAAGTCTCAATTCCCCCCGGTCAAAAGAGCCATCTGCAAAAAGTGTAAAATCCAGAAAGGCAGGACAGGCCATGGAGAACTGGGAGCCTTGTTATGCTGATGGGCGGGATGTAAATTGCCAACAGACACTCGGGAGAAGTGTATGGTGTTTCCTGAAACATTTAAAAAACAAAGCAACAGAGCCTAGGGCACTTCCACTTATGGTCCTATAGCTTAGGGAAATTAAAATCAAAAAGACACAGCCACCCCGAAGTTTGGGACACCTCTGTTTAGAAGAACCTCGTTTACAGTACAAGTTCAACATCGCAGAAATTGAAAAATGGATAAAGTAGTTGTGGTATTTACTTACAAAGCAATATCACTCAGCAATGAAATCTATGTCATCAGGCCCTTAGCAGCACAATGAGTGGATTCAGGTATGATGATTCTAACAGAAATAAGTCACACAGAAAAAGAAACATCATAAGATATCAGTAATACACGGAATGTAAACTTGGCTACACAGGAACTGAATTACAGAACAGAACAGGGTCTCAAAGTTAGAAAACCAACTTATGCTTGCTTAAGGGGAAAGGTGAGTTGGGGTGCTGCATAAAACCAGAGATTGAAATGAGCACAGATAAAGTTCCTTAAGCCAAATATGGAATAGTCAAGAGCTACTCATTGCTCAACGAAATGGACTCAACACCCCATATTAAACGCCTAAGAATGTACCTGACTAGTAAGTATCTTAAAACCTAGGGATTGCTATGTCTCCGAAAGAGAATCAAGCGTGTGTACAGGGGCATAAACGCAGCAGTGATAGGATTGGAGAGGTTCGGTGAGCAAATGAAGACCCTTTGAAGTCATATTGCATGGTACCCATTACACGGGTCTCAACTACCCAGGTTTAAGGTATTCTTCCTTCAGCTAAAACATGCATGTGGAACCCAGAGTATGATCAACCGTGTGAACGGGAGACGTGTTCAAATATGTCTCAGTTTTCCGCCCCGGTACTCGGGTGCAACATTCCAGACGCTTTACTAACACTCTCCCCACTTGGAGAGTCAGTCCCTTTAACCTCCTGTTTGGCCCAGTTTGCAATTTCTGCGGAAGATGAACAGGAATAGGGAGAACCAATGACAGACTAGCTGGAGGTGTCTGGACGGGCAAATTTAACTCTCAATTCCAACCAGGAAGAGGAAATAACCAAAGGCTCAGCGTGCCGTGCCGCAACCAGATTAGGGCCTGAAGCCATCCTGCGGTGTTGCGGCCAGCTCAAAAGAAAGCGAGTTGAAGAAAGGAGCTCAGGGGCACTGTAATTCACAAAACTACAGAGTTATAAATGACAGCTATCGTCCAAAAATATACTGAAGTAAGGCTACCAAGAGGACTTGAAAGCGGGGCAGAATTGCAGGAAACCGATTTCAGGAGGTAGACTGGAATTGCATTGAAAGCATAGGAAAAGAGGCAGAACGTCCACAATGATGCACTTGGCCAAAAAGGGCGTATACGTTTTTTCCTGAATATATTCAGGAAAAAACGCATACGCCCTTTTTGGCCAACCAAGCAAGCTTGCAAAGAAATCTGCACTACAATGAAGTCTCACTTCCCCCAGGTCAAAAGGGCCATCTGTAGAAAGTGTAAAATCCAGAAAGGCAGGACAGGCCATGGAGAACTGGGAGCCTTGTTATACTGATGGGCGGGATGTAAATTGCCAACAGACACTCGGGAGAAGTGTATGGTGTTTCCTGAAACATCTAAAAAACAAAGCAAAATAGCCTAGGGCACCTCCACTTATGGTCCTATAGTTTAGGGAAATTAAAATCAAAAAGACACAGCCACCCCAAAGTTTGGGACGCCTCTGTTTACAAGAACCTCTTTTACAGTACAAGTTCAACATCGCAGAAAGTGAAAAATGGATAAAGAAGTTGTGCTATTTACTTACAAAGCAATATCACTCAGCAATGAAATCTATGTCATCAGGCCCGTAGCAGCATAATAAGTGGATTCAGGTAGGATGATTCTAACTGAAATAAGTCACACGGAAAAAGAAACATCATAAGATATCAGTAATACACGGAATGTAAACTTGGCTACACAGGAACTGAATTCCAAAACAGAACAGGGTCTCAAATTTAGAAAAGCAACTTATGCTTGCTTAAGGGGAAAGGTGAGTTGGGGTGCTGCATAAAACCAGAGATTGAATTGAGCACAGATAAAGTTCCTTAAGCCAAATATGGAATAGACAAGAGCTACTCCTTGCTCAACGAAATGGACTCAACACCGCATATTAAACGCCTAAGAATGTACCTAACTAGTAAGTATCTTAAAACCTCTGGATTGCTATGTCTCCGAAAGAGAATCAAGCATGTGTACAGGGGTATAAACACAGCAGTGATAGGATTGGAGAAGTTCGGTGAGCAAATGAAGACCCTTTGAAGTCATATTGCATGGTACCCATTCCACGGGTTTCAACTACCCAGGTTTAAGGTATTCTTCCTTCAGCTAAAACATGCATGTGGAACCCAAAGTATGATCAACCATGTGATCGGGAGACGTGTTCAAATATGTCTCTGGTGTCCTACCCTGGTACTCGGGTGCAACATTCCAGACGCTTTACTAACACTCTCCCCACTTGGAGAGTCAGCGCCTTTAACCTCCTCTTTGGCCCAGTTTGCAATTTCTGCGGAAGATGAACAGGAATAGGGAGAACGAATGAGAGACTAGCTGGAGGTGTCTGGACGGGCAAATTTAACTCTCATTTCCCACCAGGAAGAGGAAATAACCAAAGGCTCAGCGTGCCGTGCTGGAACCAGATTAGGGCCTGAAGCCATTCTGCGGTGTTGCAGCCAGCTCAAAAGAAAGGGAATTGAAGAAAGGAGCTCAGGGGCACTGTAATTCACAAACCTGCAGAGTTATAAATGACAGCTATCCTCCAAAAATATACTGAAGTAAGGCTGCCAAGAGGACTTGAAAGCGGGGCAGAATTGCAGGAAACCGATTTCAGGAGGTAGACTGGAATTGCATTGAAAGCATAGGAAAAGAGGCAGAACGTCCACAATGATGCACTTGGCCAAAAAGGGCGTATGCGTTTTTTCCTGAATATATTCAGGAAAAAACGCATACGCCCTTTTTGGCCAACCAAGCAAGCTTGCAAAGGAAATCTGCACTACAATGAAGTCTCACTTCCCCCCGGTCTAAAGGGCCATCTGAAAAAAGTGTAAAATCCAGAAAGGCAGGACAGGCCATGGAGAACTGGGATCCTTGTTATGCTGATGGGTGGGTTATAAATTGCCAACAGCCACTCGGGAGAAGTGTATGGTGTTTCCTGAAACATCTCAGAAACAAAGCAACAGAGCCTAGGGCATTCCACTTATGGTCCTATAGCTTAGGGAAATTAAAATCAAAAAGACACAGCCACCCCAAAATTTGGGACGCCTCTGTTTACAACAACCTCATTTACCGTACAAGTTCAATATCACAGAAAGTGAAAAATGGATAAAGAAGTTGTGGTACTTACGTACAATGCAGTATCACTCAGCAATGAAATCTATGTCATCTGGCCCGTAGCAGCATAATGAGTGGATTCAGGTACGATGATTCTAACTGAAATAAGTCACACAGAAAAGGAAACATCATAAGATATCACTAATACACGGAATGTAATCTTGGCTACACAGGAATTGTATTCCAAACCAGAACAGGGTCTCAAATTTAGAAAACCAACTTATGCTTGCTTAAGGGGAAAGGTGAGTTGGGGTGCTGCATAAAACCAGAGATTGAAATGAGCACAGATAAATTTCCTTAAGCCAAATATGGAATAGACAAGAGCTACTCCTTGCTCAACGAAATGGACTCAACACCCCATATTAAACGCCTAAGAATGTACCTGACTAGTAAGTATCTTAAAACCTATGGATTGCTATGTCTCCGAAAGAGAATCAAGCATGTGTACAGGGGCATAAACGCAGCAGTGATAGGATTGGAGAGGTTCGGTGAGCAAATGAAGACCCTTTGAAGTCATACTGCATGGTACCCATTACACGGGTTTCAACTACCCAGGTTTAAGGTATTCTTCCTTCAGCTAAAACATGCATGTGGAACCTAGAGTATGATCAACCATGTGATCGGGAGACGTGTTCAAATATGTCTCAATTTTCGTACCCTGGTACTCGGGTGCAACATTCCAGACGCTTTACTAACACTCTCCCGACTTGGAGACTCAGTCCCTTTAACCTCCTGTTTGGCCCAGTTTGCAATTTCTGCGGAAGATGAACAGGAATAGGGAGAACCAATGAGAGACTAGCTGGAGGTGTCAGGACGGGCAAATTTAACTCTCATTTCCCACCAGGAAGAGGAAATAACCAAAGGCTCAGCGTGCCGTGCCGGAACCAGATTACTGCCTGAAGCCATCCTGCGGTGTTGCGGCCAGCTCAAAAGAAAGCGAGTTGAAGAAAGGAGCTCAGGGACACTGTAATTCACAAACCTGCAGAGTTATAAATGACAGCTATCGTCCAAATATACACTGAAGTAAGGCTGCCAAGAGGACTTGAAAGCGGGGCAGAATTGCAGGAAACCGATTTCAGGAGGTAGACTGGAATTGCATTGAAAGCATAGGAAAAGAGGCAGAACGTCCACAATGATGCACTTGGCCAAAAAGGGAATATGCGTTTTTTCCTAGGAAGAAATGCATACGCACTTTCTGGATAACCAAGCAAGTTGCAAAGGACATCTGCACTACAATGTACTCTCACTGCCCCCAGTCAAAGGGGCCATCTGAAAAAAGTGTAAAGTCCAGAAACGCAGGACAGGCCATGGAGAACTGGGAGCCTTGTTATGCTGATGGGCGGGATGTAAATTGCCAACAGCCACTCTGGAGAAGTGTAGGGTGTTTCCTGAAACATCTAAAAAACAAAGCAACAGAGCCTAGGGCACTTCCACTTATGGTCCTATAGCTTAGGGAAATTAAAATCAAAAAGACACAGCCACCCCAAAGTTTGGGACGCCTCTGTTTACAAGAACCTCCTTTACAGTACAAGTTCAGTATCGCAGAAATTGAAAAATGGATAAAGAAGTTGTGGTACTTACGTACAATGCAATATCCCTCAGCAATGAAATCTATGTCATCAGGCCCGTAGCAGCATAATGAGTGGATTCAGGTATGATGATTCTAACTGAAATAAGTCACACAGAAAAAGAAATATCATAAGATATCACTAATACACGGAATGTAAAATTGACTACACAGGAACTGAATTCCAAAACAGAACAGGGTCTCAAATGTAGAAAACCAACTTATGCTTGCTTAAGGGGAAAGGTGAGTTGGGGTGCTGCATAAAACCAGAGATTGAAATTAGCACAGATAACGTTCCATAAGCCAAATATGTAATAACAAGAGCTCATCCTTGTTCAACTAAGTGGACTCAACACCCCATATTAAACACCTAAGAATATACCTGACTAGTAAGAATCTTAAAACCTATCGATTTATATGTCTCCAAAAGAGAATCAAGCGTGTGTACAGTGGCATAAACGCAGCAGTGATAGGTTTGGTGAGGTTTGGTGAGCAAATGCAGACCCTTTGAAGTCATATTGCATGGTACCCATTCCATGGGTCTCAACTCTCCAGGTTTAAGGGATTCTTCCTTCAGCTAAAACATGCATGTGGAACCCAGAGTATGATCCAACATGTGATCGGGAAACGTGTTCAAATGCGTCTCAGTTTTTGTCCCCTGGTACTCGGGTGCAACATTCCAGACACTTTACTAACACTCTTCCCACTTGGAGAGTCAGTGCCTTTAACCTCCTGTTTGACCCAGTGTACAATTTCTGCGGAAATTGAACAGGAATAGGGAGAAACAATGAGAGACTAGCTGGAGGTGTCTGGACGGGCAAATTTAACTCTCATTTCCCACCAGGAAGAGGAATGAACCAAAGGCTCCGCATGCCATGCTGGAACTAGATTAGGACCTGAAGAGATCCTGCAGTTTTTCGGCCAGCTCACAAGAAATCGAGTTGAAGAAAGGAGCTCAGGGACACTGTAATTCACAAACCTGCGGAGTTATAAATGACAGCTATCATCCAAAATTATACTGAAGTAAGGCCGCGAAGAGGACTTGAATGCGGGGCAGAATTGCTGGAAACCGATTTCAGAAGGTACACGGGAGTCGCTCTTAAAGCATAGGAAAGAGACAGAACTTGGAAAATAATGGACTTGGCAAAAAAGGGCATATGTGTTTTATCCAGAGCTCTCATAACTGAGGGGAGGAGATTCCCAGCAGGTTTAACTGCCACCTGAGGGCTCACATTGCCAAGGCAACGTGAGCAAGCCAGGCAGGAGTTACCTCACAGCAGAGGTCCCACCTTATAGAAGGGTGAGAAACCCAGCCAACATCAGACTCTCACCAGAGGGCCCGCATCACGAAGGGGATGGTAACCAGGCAGGAGTGTCTTCACACCAGTGGGGCCACATCATCTAAAGGTGAGGTACTCAGCACATGTGTCCTCAAACCAGAGGACCCACATCACCAAGGGCCTCGGAGTGAGGCAGGCAGGAGTAGCCTCACAACACTGGGCCCATAGAATAAAAAAGTGAGGAATCCAGCAGTTGGAACCTCCCAGCAGGCGGCCCAGAGCACCGAGGCTATGGGATCCAGGCCACAGTGAACTCACAGAAGAGGGCCCATGTCATGAAACTGAGCAACCCAGTCATTGGGACCTCAGAGCAGGAGGCCCACATCCACATGGGGATGGAAATCTGGTAGGAGTGTCCTCGCACCACTGAGAACGTATCAGAAAATTTTGGGAGACCAGCAGTTAGGGCCTGATGCCAGAGGACCCTCATCACCAAGGGAAGGAGGCTCCCAGCAGGCTCCAACTGCCACCAGAGGGCTGACGTCGCCAAGGTGATGTGTGCCAACCAGGCACGAATGACCTCACAGCAGAGGGCCCACCTCAGAGAAGTGTGACGAACCCAGTCAGGATCAGACTCGCACCAGAGGGCCCACATCACCAAATGGATTGGAACCAGGCAGGAGTGTCCTCACGTGAGTAGGGCCACATCATCTAAAGGTGAGGAACCCAGAACATGTGGCTTCAAACCATAGGACACCCATCACCAAGGGGCTGGGAGTGAGGCAGGCAGGAGGAGCCTCATAACAGAGGGCCCAAAAATAAGAAAGGTGAGGAATCCAGCATTTGGAACCTCCCAGCAGGCGGCCCAGAGCTCAGAGGCTATGGGATCCAGGCCGGAGTGAACTAACACCAGACAGCCCACATCATGAAACTGTGAGCAACCCAGACATTGGGACCTCAGAGCAGAAGGCCCACATCCCCATGGTGATGGGAACATGACAGGAGTGTCCTGGCATCACTGGGCTCACATCAGAAAACGTGGGGTGCTCAGAAGTTAGGGCCTGACGCTAGAGGGCACTCATCACTGAGAGGAGGAGGCTCCCAGCAGGCTCCAGCTGCCAACAGAGGGCCAACGTCGCCAAGGCGATGTGTGCCAGCCCGGCAGGAGTGACCTCACAGCAGAGGGCCCACCTCACAGAAGGGTGAGGAACACAGCCAGGATCAGACTCTCACCAAAGGGCCCACATCACCAAGGGGATGGGAACCAGGCAGGAGTGTCCCCACACCAGTGGGACAACATCATCGAAAGCTGAGGATCCCAGCACATGTAGCCTCAAACCAGAGCAACCACATCACCAAGGGGTTCGGAATGAGGCTGGCAGGACCGGCCTCACAACACAGGGTCCATAGAATATAAAAGTTGAGGAATCCAGCAGTTGCAACCTCCCAGCAAGTGGCCCAGAGCACCGAGGCTATGGGATCCAGGCCACAGTGAACTCACAGCAGAGGGCCCACATCATGAACCTGTGAGCAGCCCAGCCGTTGGGACCTCAGAACAGAAGGCCCACATCCCCATTGGGATGGGAACCTGGCAGGAGTGGCTTCGCACCACTTAGCACATATCAGAAAATGTTAGGAGCCCGGCAGTTAGGGCCTGACGCCAGGGGGCCCTCATAACTGAGGGGAGGAGACTCCCAGCAGGTTTCAACTGCCAACAGAGGGCCCACGTCTACAAGGTGGCATGCGCCAGCCAGGCAGTAGTGACCTCACAGCAGAGGGCCTATCTCACAGAAGGGTGAGGAACCGAGGCAGGATGAGACTCTCACCAGAGGGCCCACAACACCAAGGGGATGGGAACCAGTCAGGACTGTCCTCCCACCAGTGGGGCCACATCATCGAAAGGTGAGGAACCCAGCACATGTGGCCTCATATCAGAGGACATACATCACAAAGGGGATGGGAGTGAGGCAGGTAGGAGTAGCCTAAAAACAGAGGGCCCAAAGAATAAAAAAGGTGAGGAATCCAGCATTTGGAACCTCCCAGCAGGCGGCCGAGAGCACAGAAGCTATGGGATGCAGGCAGGAGTGAACTAACACCAGAGAGCCCACATCATGAAACTGTGAGCAACCCAGGCGTTGGGACCTCAGAGCAGAAAGCCCACATCCCCATGGGGATGGGAACCTGACAGGAGTGTCCTGGCAACACTGGGCTCACATCAGAAAACGTGGGGAGCCCAGCAGTTAGGGCCTGATGCTAGAGGGCCGTCATCACCGAGGGGAGGAGGCTCCCAGCAGGTTCCATGTGCCAACAGAGGGCCCACGTTGCCAAGGTGATGTGTGCAAGTCAGGCAGGATTGACCTCACAGCAGAGGGCCTACCTCACAGAAGAGTGAGGAACCCAGCCAGGATAAGACTGTCACCAGAAGGCCCACATCACCAAGGGGATGGGAACCAGGCAGGAGTGTCCTCACACCAGTGGGGCCACATCATTGAAAGTTGCAGAACCCAGCACATGTGGCCTCAAACCAGAAGACCCACATCACGAAGGGGTTGCGAGTGAGGCAGGCAAGAGGAGCATCACAACACAGGGTCCATAGAATACAAAAGTTGAGGAATCGAGCAGTTGGAACCTCCCAGCAGGCAGCCAAGAGCACAGAGGCTATGGGATCCAGGCCACAGTGAACTAAGACCAGAGAGCCCACATCATGAAATTGTGATCAACCCAGCCGTTGGAACCTCAGAGCAGAAGGCCCACATCCCCATGGAGATGGGAACCTAAGAGGAGTGCCCGAGCATCACTGGGCTCACTAAGAAAAGTTGGGGAGCCCAGCAGTTAGGGCCTGACGTCAGAGGGCCCTCATCACAGAGGTGAGGAGGCTCCCAGCAGGGTCCAAGTGCCACCAGAAGGCTCATGTCAACAAGGCGAGATGAGCAAGCCAGGCAAGAGTTACCTGATAGTAGAGGGCGCACCTCACAGATGGGTGAGGAACCCAGCCAGGATCAGACTCTTACCAGAGGGCCCACATCACAAAGGGGATGGGAACCAGTCAGGATTATCCTCACACCAGTGGGGCCTCATCATCTTAAGGTGAGGAACCCAGCACATGTGTCCTCAAACCAGAGGACCCACATCACCAAGGGCCTTGGAGTGAGGCAGGCAGGAGTAGCCTCACAACACAGGGCACATAATATAAAAAACGTGAGGATTCCAGCATTTAGACCTTCCAGCAGGCGGCCCAGAACACCAAGGCTACGGGATCCAGGCCACAGTGAACTCACAGCAGAGGGCCCACATCATAAAACTGTGAGCAACCCAGGCGTTGGGACCTCAGCACAGAAGGCCCACATCCCCATGGGAATGGGAACCTGGCTGGAGTGTCCTCGCACCACTGGGCGCACATCAGAAAATGTGGGGAGCCCACCATTTAGAGCCTGACGCCAGAGGGCCGTCATCACCGAGAGGAGGAGGCACCCTGCACGCTCCAACTGCCACCAGAGAGCTCACGTCTCCAAGGTGACGTGTGCCAGCCAGGCAGGAGTGACCTCACAGCAGAGGGCCCACCTCACAGAAGGGTGAGGAACCCAGCCAGGATCAGACTCTCAACAGAGGGCCCACCTCACCAAGGGGATGGGAACCAGGCAGGAGTGTCCTCACACGAGTGGGGCCACATCATCGAAAGGTGAGGAATGCAGCACATGTGGCCTCAAGCCATAGGACAGCCATCACCAAGGGGCTGGCAGTGAGGCAGGCAGGAGGAGCCTCACAACAGAGGGCACATAGAATAAAGAAGTTGAGGAATCCAGCAGTTGGAACCTCCCAGCAGGCGGCTCAGAGCACCGATGATAAGGGATCCTTGCCGGAGTGAACTCACAGCAGAGGGCCCACATCATGGTACTGTGAGCAAGCCAGCCATTTTGACCTCAGAGCAGAAGGCCCATATCCCCATGGGGATGGGAACCTGGCAAGAGTGTCCTCACTCACTTGGCGCACATCAGAAAATGTGGGGAGCCCAGCAGTTATGGCCTAAGGCAAGAGGGCCCTCATCACCGAGGGGAGGAGGATCCCAGCACACTCCAACTGCCACCAGAGGGCCCACGTCGCCAAGGTGACGTGTGCCAGACAGGCATGATTGACCTCACAGCAGAGGGCCCACCTCACAGAAGGGTGAGGAACCCAGCCAGGATCAGACTCTCACCTGAGGGCCCACATCAGCAAGGGGATGGGAACCAGTCAGGACTGTCTTCCCTCCAGTGGGGCCACATCATCGAAAGGTGCGGAACCCAGCACATGTGGCCTCAAATCAGAGGACACATATCACAAAGGGAATGGGAGTGAGGCAGGCAGGAGTAGCCTAAAAACAGAGGGCCCAAAGAATAAGAAAGGGGAGGAATCCAGCAGTTGGAACCTCCCAGCAGGCGGCCGAGAGCACAGAAGCTATGGGATGCAGGCAGGAGTGAACTAACAGCAGAGAACCCACATCATGAAACTGTGAGCAACCCAGGCGTTGGGACCTCAGAGCAGAAGGCCCACATCCCAATGGGGATGTGAACCTGGCTGGAGTGTCCTCGCACCACTGGGCGCACATCACAAAATGTGGGGAGCCCAGCAGTTAGGGCCTGACGCCAGAGGGCCCTCATCACCGAGGGAAGGAGGCTCCCAGCAGGCTCCAAGTGCCACCAGAGGGCTCATGTCCACAAGGCGAGGTGAGCAAGCCAGGCAGGAGTGACCTCACAGCAGACGGCCCACCTCACAGATGGGTGAGGAACCCAGCCAGGATCAGACTCTCAACAGAGGGCCCACATCACCAAGGGGATGTGAACCAGGCAGGAGTCTCCTAAGACCATTGGTCCCACATCATCGAAAGGTGAGGAACCCAGCACATGTGGCCTCAAACCAGACGACACACATCACGAAGGGGCTGGGAGTGAGGCAGACAGGAGGATCCTCACAACAGAGGGCCCCAAAAATTAAAAAAGTGAGGAATCCAGCAGTTGGAACCTCCCAGCAGGCGGCCAAGAGCACAGAGGCTATGGGATCCAGGCCTCTGTGAACTAACACCAGAGAGCCCACATCATGAAAATGTGAACAACCTGGCCGCTGGGACCTCAGAGCAGAAGGCCCACATCCCCATGGAGATGGGATCCTAAGAGGAGTGCCAAAGCATCACTGGGCTCACTAAGAAAAGTTGGTGAGCCCAGCAGTTAGGGCCTGACGCAAGAGGGCCCTCATCACCGGGGGGAGGAGATTCCCAGCACGCTCCAACTGCCACCACACGGCTGATTTCACCAAGGCAATGTGTGCCAGCCATGCAGGAGTGACCTATCAGCAAAGGGTCTCCCTCACAGAAGGGTGAGGAACACAGCCAGGAACAGACTCTCACCAGGGGGTCCACATAACCACGTGGATAGGAACCAGGCAGGAGTGTCCTCACACTAGTGGGGCCACATCATCGAAAGGTGAGGAACCCAGCAAAGGTGGCCACAAACCAGAGGACCCACATCACCAAGGGGTTGAGAGTGAGGTAGGTGTCTGGACGGGCATTTTTAACACTCATTTCCCACCAGGAAGAGGAATTAACCAAAGGCTCAGCATGCCCTGCCAGAAGCAGATTAGGGCCTGAAGCAGTCTTGCGGGTTTGCGGCCAGCTCACAAGAAAGCGAGTTGAAGAAAGGAGCTCAGGGGCCCTGTAATTCACAAACCTGCAGAGTTATAAATGACAGATAACGTCCAAAAATATATTGAAGTAAGGCTGCGAAGAGGACTTCAAAGCGGGGCAGAATTTCAGGAAACCGATTTCAGGAGGTAGACTGGATTTGCATTTAAAGCATAGGAAAAGAGGCAGAACATCGACAATGACGCACTTGGCAAAAAAGGACGTATGAGTTTGTTCCTGAATGTATTCAGGAAAAAACGCATACGCCCGTTTTGGCAAACCAAGCAAGCTTGCAATGGAAATCCGAACTACTATGAAGTGTCACTTCCCCCCGGTCTAAAGAGCCATCTGAAAAAAGTGTAAAATCCAGAAAGGCAAGACAAGCCATGGGGAAAAAGGAGCCTTGTTATGCTGATGGGCAGGATGTAAATTGCCAACAGTCACTCTGGAGAAGTGTATGGTGTTTCCTGATACATCTGAAAAACAAAGCAACAGAGTCTAGGGTATTTCCACTTATGGTCCTATAGCTTAGGGAAATTAAAATCAAAAACACAGCCACCCCAAAATTTGGGACGGATCTGTTTACAGGAACCTCTTCTACAATACACGTTAAATATCCCAGAGAACAAATAATTGATAAAGAAGTTGCGGTACTTACGTACAACAGAATATCACTCAGCAATGAAATCTGTGTCATCAGGCCCTTAGCATCACAATGAGAGGATTCAGGTATGATGATTCTAACTGAAATAAGTCACACAGAAAAAGAAACATCATAAGGTATCACTAATGCACGGAATGTAAACTTGGCTACACATGGACTGAATTACAAAACAGACCAGGGTCTCAAGTTTAGAAAACCAACTTATGCTTGCTTAAGGGGAAAGGTGAGTTGGGGTGCTGCATAAAACCAGAGTTTGAAATTAGCACAGATACCGTTCCATAAGCCAAATATGTAATAGACAAGACCTACCCCTTGCTCAACGAAATGGACTCAACAATGAGGTATCACCTCACACCTGTTAGAATGGGCATCATCTGAAAATCTACAAACAACAAATGCTGGAAAGGGTGTGGAGAAAAGGAAGCCTCTTCCACTATTGTTGGGAATATAAATTGATACAGTCACTATGGAGAACAATATGGAGTTTCTTAAGAAACTAATAATAGAATTACCATATGATACAGCAATCCCAGTACTGGACATATACCCAGACAAAACCAGAAATCAAAAAGAGACATTCACCGCAATGTTCATTGCATCACTATTTACAATATCGAGGT
The DNA here is from genome assembly GCF_951394435.1 of Stenella coeruleoalba. Classification (NCBI taxonomy): domain Eukaryota; kingdom Metazoa; phylum Chordata; class Mammalia; order Artiodactyla; family Delphinidae; genus Stenella; species Stenella coeruleoalba. The sequence goes on along the minus strand of NW_027646154.1, from coordinate 934,088 downwards.
AATGGAAGCAACCTAAATGCCCACAGACAGACGAATGCATAAAGATGTGGTACATATATAAAATGGAATATTACTAAGCCATGAAAGGAATGAAATTGGGTCATTTGTAGAGACGTCGATGGATCTAGAGACTGTCATACAGAGTGAAGTAAGTCAGAAAGAGAAAAACAAATCTTGTATATTCATGCATATATGTGGAACCTAGAAAAACTGTACAGATTTACCGTTTTGCAAGGCATAAATAGAGCAACAGATGTAGACAACAATCGTATGGACAACAAGGGGGGAAAGCTCTTGGGAGGGTGGTGGTGGGAGGATTTGAGAGATTGGGATTGGCATGTAAACATTTATATGTATAAAATAGATAACCAATAAGAACCTGCTGTATAAAAATATAAAATAAAATTCAAAATTAAAAAGAAATAAAATTTAAAAAATCAAACAGAAAAAACAATTATTCCCTTCACATACATGTATTTATATGAATAAATTATTTCCATGCTTATATCTGTAAATACAAAAAAGAGGAATAAAATCTACCTTGAACCAAAAAGGAAAAAGAGAAAAAAAAAACAGAACCCACCAGTTACTCAGAGGAAAACCGTATCAGGGCACTTACTCCAGTTGTAAACAATTCTGAAGTTGGTCAGTGGTGGGGAATCGTCTCCCATTCAGCCAGCAGCCCCCACACAACAAGCGTCCTCATTGCAAACCTGGGGCACCGTGCCGAGGCATCTGTGAGTAAACGTGAGCTGAGCCCCAGGCCAGTTGCTGCTGAACTGTTCCCACCCTTCCCAGGTAAAACACCTGAATATATACAAGGACTTGAAAGCCTAGAGGAAGGGCCATGGAGCCACACGAGTGACAGGATGTCAGCTGACTTGGTGCCTGCAGGCCAGCCAGGATGGCCCTGGCCCTGGGTGCTCTTCTGGAAGATTTCCATTTCCCTGCCTGAGATACCCGTCCTGTCCCTGCCCCCACTGCTTTTTTCCTTCCTCACTTCTGCCCAGGGAGAAATTCCAGCAGCAGGTATGGGTGACACATCCTCTTCTTTAGCAGGTGGCAGCCTGGCAACTGCAGCAGAAAGTCCAGCAGAGCCCCACTCACACTGGGCCACCCACAAAGCCGTGGCCTCTCACTCCCTCCCACCAGCCCAGCCCCGAGACTGCTGACAGGGCAGAGAAAATGGCGTCAGGCACAGCTGCAGGGGCTCTTGCTGCCTGGAGTGGTATTTATATTGATCTCAACCCAGGCACACCTGGGGAGGGCTGGCCGGCATGGTAAGGCTGCCCAGGTCAGCCAATCATCACCCCTCAGGGGCTCACAGTTGCAGAAAATGGAACTTGCTGAACCGGCCAGGTCCAAGGAACAGGTGTGGGCTCCTGAGAGTCAGGATAGACAAGGGGCTGCAGCTTTGGCTTGTTTTCTAATCATTTTATCTGGCCCATGAGTGGGAGACAACTTCAAGAAAACCCTCTCCTAATGAGAGGAACCCAGGAGTCAGGGAGAGGAGGGGTGGGTGGTGGTTGGAGACAGAGGCCTGGTGCCCTGGGTGCAGTGGAAGTCTCTGGAAGACCAGGTGGAGGGAGGCCACACAGAGTGATGCCCAGGGTCACAGACCTGTCGGAGCTGCTGTTTGTTAGTTCAAGTCCTGCTCTGAGGTGCTCTGTGTCAGCTCTGAGCAACAGGTGAGCTGGGGGTGCTCTTCAATGAGGGCTATGTGCACGGTTCCTGTGTGCCCAGCCCTGCCATGGTACCTGCAAGGGTAGCTCTGTATCCTGGGAGGGGCCTGACCATGAGAGCCCCGTGGGCTGGGTTGGGGGTGGGGTACCTGCCGAGGAGAGCTCCATATTCTGGGATTGGCCTGACCACGAGAGCCCCATGGGCTGCTGGGGACCTGGTAAAAGATGTCAGGACAGTCAGTGAAGCCACCGAGGATATACCTCCAGTTGCTCCTAATTCCTACACCCTGCTGGTCATTCTACCAACCACCAGGACATGGTATTCTGTATTAGTCTTCAATGATGCCTTCTTTTGTATTCCATTAGTCCCAGAGTCACAAGAAATTTTGGCTTGTGAGTGGCAGGACTCAACATACAACTAAAACAATACTTCCGGGCCGTCTTGCCCCAAGGGTGCAAAAATTCCCACACCATCTTTGGGGAAAGCTTAGCTAAAGACTGAAAAGTTCTACCTCTGGAAAAGGAAACCCTCCTTCAATATGCAGATGACATTCTGATCGCCAGCCCTACTAAGGAGGCCTCTGAACTACCAAGCCAATAAAGGATAGAAGTTGTCCAAGAAAAAGCTCAAATATCACAGACTGCAGTGACCTGCCTGGGCTTCATTCTCACAGAAGGTCAGAGAAGCCCATCCCAGGAAAGGGAAGAAACCATTTTCAGCCTTACCCCTTTCTAAAACTAGAAGACAGCTTAGGGGTTCCTGGGGAGGCCAGGGTTTGCTGCTTCTGGATCCCTAACTACAGTCTACTAGCTGGGCCTCTATATGAAACACTGAAAGGAAAAGATGATGATCCTTTTGAACAGAATCCAGAAGTGGCCTTTCAAGAATGGAAAGAGCAGTCAATTCAGACCCTTGCCCTGGAACTCTCTAATTGAGCTAAACCCTTTGACCTTTACATTCCCGGTGAAAGGTGAATCGCCATTGGAGAATTAGTGAAAAAACTGGGACCACTTGAAATGGAACAACGCAAGAATGCCATCCAGGTAGGATAAACTAGAGTCACCAAGGGGCTTGGCCCACTGCCACATCTGGCCAAGATACTGGCGGTATCTAAAAACCTGGAAATCAGCAGCCCAAAAGGCCACCTCCCTCCTAAGGGAAAAGGACCCCACGTGGTGATCCTAATCACCAACCATGCCCTGAAGTTGCAGGGTTTGCTCCGTGGGCACACCGACCTCGAGTGAGGAGGCCCTCCAACTCCAACATCCAGAGAGATAACCGGGGGCAACAGGGCACCATGACGACTCGTGTGAACATCACTTGACCTGGAGTTTCTCTCAAAAACAACAATAGTGTGTCCCGAAGGAGTAGACTACTGCTTGCAGGACTTACTGCACCCGGAGGGGAGCTAATAATCTTGGCGGGGGAACCGTATATCACACTGTCACCATAGAAAAGCCTACAGACACCGTGATGATGGTGGCCAATAAGACCGGCTGGACTCCTGTTTACTTCAAAAGGCTGTTGACTCAGTGGCCATCATGGTCCTTGATCACCACTGACCCTGGACTGTCTGGGAGTTGAGCGGGCAGGGCTCTGACACCTGGTGCTGTTTGTACGTTAATTCAGGGGCCTAATTGAAGAAAGCGCAGACTACTGGCCAGAGCATCTAGGCTGGCAGAAACGGTCAGCCTAAGGTGGCCGAACAAATGTGGGGCGGGGTGAAACCGGCCCCCACAGCGTCTCTGCACATCTCTTTCCTGGACCCTTAAAGGTCATTAGAATCTATAACACTTCCAATGCTGGTGCTCAGGCGGACGAGCAGGGAGGCAGGGGTCCTGGGGCCAATCAACGTCACCTGGAGGCTGCTGGGGAGAAGTTCTGACTCTCGTCCCCTGGTATGAGGGCTCCCAACTCAGCACTCAGCAGTTACAGAAGAAGGGTCTGCACCCTCAGCACTCCAAGAATGAGGAACGGGACAAAAGGCAGAGGAGGGGTTTGTCCCCAGCAAAGCCCATTAAAAATCCCTGGGAGATAAAAATAGAATCTGGGCAATAAAGTCAAGTCTGACCTTTTTTATCCTTTGTGCTTTGTCTAATTTCACGTGCTCCTAGGGTCCCGCATGCAGAGGTTCCACACCCGGCACTTCAGACCAGATTTCCTAGTGCAGAATGGCTGGGTCGACACCTCAGCTCCTGGGGCCCAGTGCAGACTCCACGATATAGAGCCTGAGCTGCAGCCAACCCGGCCCTCGAGAGCTCCGCCGCCTCCCTCCCACTGACTCTCACAGGATCTCTACACAGCAGCCCAGCCCACAGCCCACGGGGTAGTGCATGCTCTCACCTCTCCATTCTCTGATCAAAATATAAAGTTTCCTTTGCTTGTGAACAAACTCAGTCTCGATCTGTTGGCCCCAATGACACTGGGCAGGGGGACACTTGTTGGGGTCCACTCTGGAGGATCAGTAACAGAAATTGAGACTATTGTAACTTCAATGAACAGATGTGTGAGCCAAACTGTAGTTAACATAGAACAGTGTATAAGGCTCGGGTAAAATAAGATGTTTCTAACACTTCCATTTGATATTTCCATCACTTTATTATAAGCAAGTTCAGTGAAAAGGTTTGTCTTATTTGTCAGGTCAATATTAGAGAAATGAAGTGATTTCTTTCCAAGGATGTACATCTAATAATCTTGGTTAAAGCTTCAATCTTGTTTTAAATGCTTTTCCATTGAAAATGATACCTCTCTTTCAGCTCCCCCATTTCTGAGAAGTATAAAATCTTATAATTTATTATTACCAAAGGGGAAAGGTGGGAGGAGGGATAAATTAACAGTTTGGAATTAACACATATACACTGCTATGTATAAAATAGATCATCAACAAGGAACTACTGTATAGCACAGGGAACTACACTCAATATTTTGCAATAACCTATAAGGGGAAATAATCGGAAAAAGAATAGATATTTTTATTGACATCATCTATCAATGACAGTTAAAGTGTAACCTAAGGGAAGCCGGTGGTGAGTGCTTCTGACCCTGAAGACTTCAATCATCTAAAGTTTGGACTCTGCCTACTTCCCAAGGCCCTTAATGAACATATGTGTAGCCGTAGCTTAAAAAATTCCCCAGTTTGGGTTTCGGGGAGACACTGATTTTGAAAAAGCCCTGGTGTTCTCCTTACATGAATGGGACTCTTCCTACTGCTAAAACATGTCTGTCACACCCAGAGGATGGTATACCGTCTGATCGGGAAGAGTTTGGAAAAGGCATCTCATCTCCTCATCTCCTGGTGCTCGGGTTCACCCCTCCAGCGTCTGTACTAACAGTCTCCCCGCTTGGAGATGTCAGCACTGTCAACATCCTGTTGCGTAGTTTGGAATTTGTCCAGAGGATGAAGCGGAAGGATGAGGAACAATGAGAGACAAGTCCTAGGTGTTCAGACAGGCACATGTCACTCTAATTTCCAATCAGGAAGATGAATTGACCAAAGGCTAGGGTTGCCCATGGAAACAGTATGGGGCTTGAGGAAATCCCACTGCTTTGTGGCCAGTTCCCATAAACACAAGTTGAACAATGGAACTCAGGGGCAGTAAAATTCACGAAACTGCAGAGTTGAAAATATCTATCACTGAAAAATGTCTTGAGGAAAGTCAGAGAAAAGGATTGGTAAGCAAGGGAGAATGGCAGGAAAGGGATTTGAGGAGGTAGAAAGGACTCGCCATTAAGCACAAGAAAAGGGGCTGAACATTGCCAACATTGCAGTTGCCCAAAAAGGCTGTATGCGTTTTTTTCTGTATATATTCAAGAAAAGGGCATACACTTTTTTAGCCAACCAAACAGGTGGGCACTGGAAATCAATACTACAAAAGATATCACTTCGCATCAGTCAGAAGAGCCATCCTCATAAAGTGTAAACACCAGAAATGCAGGACAGGGCAAGGAGAAGAGGGAGCCCTGTGAGGCTTATAGTGGAAATGTATATTGTCAACGGCCATTCTGGAGAAATGTATTGTGTTTACTAAAGCATCTAAAAAATGAGCTACAGAGCATAGGGCACTTGCACTCATGGGCGTATATCTTGGGAAAAACAAAAATCGAGAGGACACAGGCACCCCAATGTTTACTGCCTCTCTGTTTAAAAGATCCTCGACTAGGATATAACTTAAATGTCTCTGGAGGGAAAAAATGGATAGAGATGTGGTACTTATGTAGAGTGGAATATTACTCAGCCTGGAAATCAATGAAATATGGCCAGTTGTAACAACTCCGGAGGAGTTACGTATGATCTTTCTAAGTGACATAATTCAAAAAGAAAAAGACACATATCATAAGATATCACTTAAAGGTGGAATCCAAAATGGCTACACATGAAATAAATTACAAAACAAAAACATAGTCAAATATGTAGAAAACACGCATAAGGCCGCTAAACGGAAAGGTGGGAAGGGGTGAGGCATCATCCAAGAGGTTGAAATTAGCAAAGATACCATTCCAAATACCAAACTGATAATCAACAAGGCCTACACGGTAGCTAAAAGAACTGCACTCAGCACACTCAAGTCACCGCAAAAGAATATCTATGACTGGTAAGGATCTGAAAAAGAATTTATTGATGTTTCTCTGTACGTGAATCAAGTGGATGTACAGCAGCAAGAAACAGAGCTTTGAAAATCAGCTGTAACCAATATAGTAATAAATTGAAAAAAATAAACGACAGAGAGACAGAGAAAACCTCTTACAACTTTTCCTCAGGGACGGTGATGCAACATGGATTGAACACATCTAGACCCACAGCAGGATGAGACATAAGGCTGGAAACTGTTCACGCTAAGAGAAATGTGAGGTTGGGTGAGGAAATGCACACCCTTTAAAGTAATACTACCTGGTACCCATTCAATGGGTCCCAAATCTGCAGGTTCAAGGAATCTTCCTACAGCTAAAACATGCATGGAAAACCCAGAGGACTGTACACCATGTGATCGGGAGATGTGTCCAAAATGCAGCTCATTTATCCTCTCCTGGTGCTCCTGTTCATCATTCCAGCCACGTTACTTAGAATCTCCCCACTTGGAGAATCAGCACATTTAAACTTCTGTTTCACACATTTTGCAAATTGTGAGGAGGATGAACGGGAAGAGGGGGAACCAATGAGAGAATAGTTGTAGGGGTTTGGACGGGCACATGTCACTCTAATATCCCATTGAGAATAAGAATTAAAAAAAGGCTCAGCCTCCCTCGCCGGAGCCAAAATAGGGCCTGAAGCAATCCTGCAGCTTTGAGGCCAGCTCACAAAAGAGCAACTTAAAAAATGGAGCTCAGGGTCACTGCAATTCACAAACCTGCAGAGTTATAAATGAAAACTACCGTCCAAAAATATGTTGAGGTAAGGCAAAGAAGAGGATCTGAATGCAAGACAGAATTGCAAGAAACAGATTTCAAGAGATAGATTGGACTCGTCTTTAAAGCACATGAAAAGCGGCAGAATTTCGACAATGATGCAGTTGGCCCAAAAGGGAGTATGCGTTTTTTCCTGAATATATCCAGGAAAAAACGCATACGCACTTTATGGGCAACGAAGCAAGCAAGCAATGCAAATGTGCACAACAAAGAAGTCTCATTTCCCACCGGTCAAAAGGGCCACCCGAAAAAATTGTAGAAACCAGAAATGCAGGACAGGCCATGGAGAACAGGGAGCCTTTATACGCTGATGGACAGTGTGTGAACTGCCGGGAGCCACTCTGGAGAAGTGTATGGTGGTTCCTAAATCATCTAAAAAACAGAGCTACAAAGCATAGGGCATTTCCAATCACGGGAGTATATCTAGGGAAGTCTAAAAATCAACAAGACACAAGCACACCACAGTTTAGGGCTACTCTGTTTACAAGAACCTCAACTTCAGTACACCTTAAATATCCCAGGAAAGAGAACAATGGATAAAGAAGATGTGGTACTTATGTACAATGGAATATCTCTTCACCATGAAATCAATGTAATAAGGCTAGTAGAAGGATAAAGAGTGGAATTAGGTCCAATAATACTACTTGAAATAAGTCAAACAGAAAAAGAAACATATCATAAGATATCACTTATAGAGGGAGGATAAATATGGCTGCACTAAAAATGAATTACAAAACAGAACAGTGTCTCACATTTAGAAAACACACTTATGTCAGCTTAAGGGGAAAGGAGAGGTGGGGTGATGCATAAAACCAGAGTTTGAAATTAGCACAGATACCGTTCAATAAACCAAATAGGTATTAGACAAGATCTACACCTTGCTCAATGAACTGGCCTCAACACACCCTATACACCGCAGAGAAATATATCTGAGTAATAAGAATCTTAAAACCCATGTATTGATATATCTTCATAAGGGAATCAAGTGTGTGCAAAACGGCACAAACACAGCAGTGAAAATGAGCTAAACCCCATTATAGAAATAAATTTTAAAACCAAAACGCAGAAACAATGAAAGAGAGAAAAATTCTTACAAAATTCGCTCAGGGGCTGTGATGCAACCTGGAATGACCACATATAAACCCACAGCTGGATAAGACATAAGACTGGACACTTGGGGTTGAGAGGATTGGTGAGCTTTGGTGAGCAACTGCCGAAAGTTTAATGCAATACTTCATGCTACTCATTCCAAGGGTCCCAACACTCCAGGTTGAAGGGAATCTTCCTACAGCTAAACCTTGCATGGGAAATCCAGCAGATGGTATACCATATGATCGGGAAAGGTTTCTAAAACGCACCTCATTTTCCTCTCCTGGGGCTCCGGATCAACATTCCAGCCACTTTACTAACAACATCCCCACATGGAGAGTGAATGCCTTTAAGTTCCGGTATCGCACAGTCTGCAGTTAGTGTGGAGGATGAATGGGAATAGGGGGAACCAGTGAGAAAATAGCTGTAGCGGTTTCAATGGCCACATGTCACTCTAATTTCACATAGGAAGAAGAATTAACCAAAGGCACAGCAAGGTGCCCCAGAAGAAGAATAGGGTCTGAAGAAATCCTGTGGATATGAGGCAAGATCACAAAAATAAGACCTGAAAAATGGAACTAAGGGCAACTGCAATTCAAAAACCTGCAGAGTTATAAACGACAACTATTTTCCAAAAGTATATTGAGGTAAGGCTATGAAGAGGCACTGACAGCAAGGCAGAATTGCAGGAAACCGATTTCAGGAGGTAGACTGGAATTGCATCGAAAACATATGAAAAGACTCAGAACATCAACAATCATGCACTTGGCCAAAAAGGGCGTATGCGTTTTTTCCTGAATATATTAAGGAAGAAACCCATACACCCTTTCTGACCAACCAAGCAAGCTTGCAAAGGAAATCTGCACTACAATGAAGTCTCACTGCCCCCCAGTCAAAAGGGCCATCTGAAAAAAGTGTAAAATCCAGAAAGGCAGGACAGGCCATGGAGAACTGGGAGCCTTGTTATGCTGATGGGCGGGATGTAAATTGCCAACAGACTCTCTGGAGAAGTGTATGGTGTTTCCTGAAACATCTAAAAAACAAAGCAACAGAGCCTAGGGCACTTCCACTTATGGTCCTATAGCTTAAGGGAATGAAAATCAAAAAGACACAGCCACCCCAAACTTTGGGACAGCTCTGTTTACAAGAACCTCGTTTACGGTACAAGTTCAATATCACAGAAAGCGAAAAATGGATAAAGAAGTTGTGGTACTTACGTACAATGCAATATCACTCAGCAATGAAATCTATGTCATCAGGCCTTTAGGAGCATAATGAGTGGATTCAGGTACGATGTTTCTAAGTGAAATAAGTCACACAGAAAAAGAAACATCATAAGATATCACTAATACACGGAATGTAAACTTGGCTACACAGGAACAGAATTAAAAACAGAACAGGGTCTCATATGTAGAAAACCAACTTATGCTTGCTTAAGGGGAAAGGAGAGTTGGGGTGCTGCATAAAACCAGAGATTGAAATGAGCACAGATAAAGTTCCTTAGCCAAATATGTAATAGACAAGAGCTACTCCTTGCTCAACGAAATGGACTCAACTCCCCATATTAAACGCCTAAGAATGTACCTGACTAGTAAGTATCTTAAAACCTATGGATTGCTATGTCTCCAAAAGAGAATCAGGTGTGTGTACAGGGGCACATGCAGCAGTGATAGCTCTGGAGAGGTTCGGTGAGCAAATGAAGGCCCTTTGAAGTCATATTGCATGGTACCCATTCCACGGGTCTCAACTCTCCAGGTTTAAGGGATTCTTTCTTCAGCTAAAACTTGCATGTGGAACCCAAAGTATGATCAACCATGTGATCGGGAGACGTGTTCAAATATGTCTCAGTTTTCGTCCCCTGGTACTCGGGTGCAACATTCCAGACGCTTTACTAACACTCTCCCCACTTGGAGGGTCAGTGCCTTTAAACTCCTGTTTGGCCCAGTTTGCAATTTCTGTGGTAGATGAAGAGGAATAGGGAGAACCAATGAGAGACTAGCTGGACGTGTCTAGACGCGCAAATTGATCTCTCATTTCCCACCAGGAAGAGGAATTAACCAAAGGCTCAGCGTGCCGTGCTGGAACCAGATTAGGGCCTTAAGCACTCCTGCGGTGTTGCGGCCAGCTCACAAGAAAGCGAGTTGAAGAAAGGAGCTCAGGGGCACTGTAATTCACAAACCTGCAGACTTATAAATGACAGCTATCGTCCAAAAATATACTGAGGTAAGGCTGCCAAGAGGACTTGAAAGCAGGGCAGAATTGCAGGAAACTGATTTCAGGAGGTAGACTGGAATTGCATTTAAAGCAGGGGAAAAGAGGCAGAACGTCCACAATGATGCACTTGGCCAAAAAGGGCGTATGCGTTTTTACCTGAATATATTCAGGAAAAAACGCATACGCCCTTTTTGGTCGACCAAGCAAGCTTGCAAAGGAAATCTGCACTACAATGAAGTCTCACTTCCCCCTGGTCAAAAGGGCCATCTGAAAAAAGTGTAAAATCCAGAAAGACAGGACAGACCATGGAGAACTGGGAGCCTTGTTATGCTGATGGGCGGGATGTAAATTGCCAACAGCCACTGGGGAGAAGTGTATGGTGTTTCCTGAAACATCTAAAAAACAAAGCAACAGAGCCTAGGGCAATTCCACTTATGGTCCTATAGCTTAGGGAAATTAAAATCAAAAGGACACAGTCACCCCAAAGTTTGGGACAGCTCTGTTTACAAGAACCTCGTTTACGGTACAAGTTCAATATCGCAGAAAGTGAAAAATGGATAAAGAAGTTGTGGTAATTATGTACAATGCAATATCACTCAGTAATGAAATCTATATCATCAGGCCCGTAGCAGCATAATGAGTGGATTCAGGTATGATGATTTTAACTGAAATAAGTCACACAGAAAAAGAAACATCATAAGATATCACTAATACAATGAATGTAAACTTGGCTATACAGGAACTGAATTACAAAACAGAACAAGGTCTCAAATTTAGAAAACCAACTTATGCTTGCTTAAGGGGAAAGGTGAGTTGGGGTGCTGCATGAAACCAGAGTTTGAAATGAGCACAGATAAAGTTTCTTAAGCCAAATATGTAATAGACAAGAGCTACTCCTTGCTGAACGAAATGGACTCAACACCCCATATTAAACGCCTAAGAATGTACCTGACTAGTAAGTATCTTAAAACCTATGGATTGCTATGTATCCAAAAGAGAATCAAGCGTGTGTACAGGGGCATAAATGCAGCAGTGATAGAATTGGAGAGGTTCGTTGAGCAAATGAAGACCCTTTGAAGTCATATTGCATGGTACCCATTCCACAGGTCTCAACTCTCCAGGTTTAAGGGATTCTTCCTTCTGCTAAAACATGCATGTGGAACCCAGAGTATGATCAACTGTGTGATCAGGAGACGTGTTCAAATAAGTCTCAGTTTTCATGCCCTGGTAATCGGGTGCAACATTCCAGACGCTTTACTAGCACTCTCCCCACTTGGAGAGTCAGTGCCTTTAACCTCCTGTTTGGCCCAGTTTGCAATTTCTGCTGAAGATGAACAGAAATAGGGAGAACCAATGAGAGACTAGCTGGAGGTGTCTGGACGGGCAAGTTGAACTCTCATTTCCCACCAGGAAGAGGAAATAACCAAAGGCTCAGCGTGCCGTGCCAGAACCAGATAAAGGCCTGAAGCAATCCTGCGGTATTGCGGCCAGCTCACAAGAAAGCGAGTTGAAGAAAGGAGCTCAGGGGCACTGTAATTCACAAACCTGCAGAGTTATAAATGACAGCTATCGTCCAAAAATATACTGAAGTAAGGCTGCCAAGAGGACTTGAAAGCGGGGCAGAATGCAGGAAACCGATTTCAGGAGGTAGACTGGAATTGCACTGAAAGCATAGGAAAAGAGGCAGAACGTCCACAATGATGCACTTGGCCAAAAAGGGCGTATGCGTTTTTTCCTGAATATATTCAGGAAAAAACGCATACGCCCTTTTTGGCCAACCAAGCAAGCTTGCAAAGGAAATCTGCACTACAATGAAGTCTCACTTCCCCCCGGTCAAAAGGGCCATCTGAAAAAAGTGTAAAATCCAGAAAGACAGGACAGACCATGGAGAACTGGGAGCCTTGTTATGCTGATGGGCGGGATGTAAATTGCCAACAGCCACTGGGGAGAAGTGTATGGTGTTTCCTGAAACATCTAAAAAACAAAGCAACAGAGCCTAGGGCAATTCCACTTATGGTCCTATAGCTTAGGGAAATTAAAATCAAAAGGACACAGTCACCCCAAAGTTTGGGACAGCTCTGTTTACAAGAACCTCGTTTACGGTACAAGTTCAATATCGCAGAAAGTGAAAAATGGATAAAGAAGTTGTGGTACTTACGTACAATGCAATATCCCTCAGCAATAAAATCTATGTCATCAGGCCCATAGGAGCATAATGAATTGATTCAGGTATGATGATTCTAACTGAAATAAGTCACACAGAAAAAGAAACATCATAAGATATCACTAATACACGGAATGTAAACTTTGCTACACAGGAACTGAATTACAAAACAGAACAGGGTCTCAAATTTAGAAAACCAACTTATGCTTGCTTAAGGGGAAAAGTGAGTTGGGGTGTTGCATAAAACCAGAGATTGAAATGAGCACAGATAAAGTTCCTTAAGCCAAATATGGAATAGACAAAAGCTACTCCTTGCTCAACGAAATGGACTCAACACCCCATATTAAACCCCTAAGAATGTAACTGACGAGTAAGTATCTTAAAACCTATGGATTGCTATGTCTCCAAAAGAGAATCAAGCGTGTGTACAGGGGCATAAAAGCAGCAGTGATAGTATTGGAGAGGTTCGGTGAGCAAATGAAGACCCTTTGAAGTCATATTGCATGGTACCCATTACACGGGTCTCAACTCTCCAGATTTAAGGTATTCTTCCTTCAGCTAAAACATGCATGTGGAACCCAGAGTATGATCAACCGTGTGAACGGGAGACGTGTTCAAATATGTCTCAGTTTTCCTCCCCTGGTACTTGGGTGCAACATCCAGACGCTTTACTAACACTCTCCCCACTTGAGGAGTCAGCGCCTTTAACCTCCTGTTTGGCCCAGTTTGCAATTTCTGCGGAAGATGAACAGGAATAGTGAGAACCAATGAGAGACTAGCTGGAGGTGTCTGGACGGGCAAATTTAACTCTCATTTACCACCAGGAAGAGGAAATAACCAAAGGCTCAGCGTGCCGTGCCAGAATCAATTAGGGCCTGAAGCCATCCTGCGGTGTTGCGGCTAGCTCAAAAGAAAGCGAGCTGAAGAAAGGAGCTCAGGGGCACTGTATTTCACAAAACTGCAGAGTTATAAATGACAGCTATCGTCCAAAAATAGACTGAAGTAAAGCTGCCAAGAGGACTTGAAAGCGGGACAGATTGCAGGAAACCGATTTCAGGAGGTAGACTGGAATTGCATTGAAAGCATAGGAAAAGAGGCAGAACCTCCACAATGATGCACTTGGCCAAAAAGGGCGTATGCGTTTTTTCCTGAATATATTCAGGAAAAAACGCATACGCCCTTTTTGGCCAACCAAGCAAGCTTGAAAAGGAAATCTGCACTACAATGAAGTCTCACTTCCCGCCGGTCAAAAGGGCCATCTGAAAAAAGTGTAAAATCCAGAAAGGCAGGACAGGCCATGGAGAACTGGGAGCCTTGTTATGCTGATGGGTGGGATGTAAATTGCCAACAGCCACTGGGGAGAAGTGTATGGTGTTTCCTGAAACATCTAAAAAACAAAGCAACAGAGCCTAGGGCACTTCCACTTATGGTCCTATAGCTTAGGGAAATTAAAATCAAAAAGACACAGCCACCCCAAAGTTCGGGACGCCTCTGTTTACAAGAGCCTCGTTTACCATACAAGTTCAATATCACAGAAAGTGAAAAATGGATAAAGAACTTGTGGTACTTACGTACAATGCTGTATCACTCAGCAATGAAATCTATGTCATCAGGCCCGTAGCAGCATAATGAGTGGATTCAGATACGATGATTTTAACTGAAATAAGTCACACAGAAAAAGAAACATCATAAGATATCACTAATACACGGAATGTAAACTTGGCTACACAGGAACTGAATTACAGAACAGAACAGGGTCTCAAATTTAGAAAACCAACTTGTGCTTGCTTAAGGGGAAAGGTGAGTTGGGGTGCTGCATAAAACCAGAGATTGAAATGAGCACAGATTAAGTTCCTTAAGCCAAATATGGAATAGACAAGAGCTACTCCTTGGTCTACGAAATGGACTCAACACCCCATATTAAACGCCTAAGAATGTACCTGACTAGTAAGTATCTTAAAACCTATGGATTGCTATGTCTCCGAAAGAGAATCAAGCATGTGTACAGGGGCCTAAACGCAGCAGTGATAGGATTGGAGAGGTTCGGTGAGCAAATGAAGACCCTTTGAAGTCATATGGCATGGTACCCATTCCACGGGTCTCACCTACCCAGGTTTAAGGTATTCTTCCTTCAGCTAAAACATGAATGTGGAACCTAGAGTATGATCAACCATGTGAACGGGAGACGTGTTCAAATATGTCTCAGTTTTCCTCCCCTGGTACTCGGGTGCAACATTCTAGATGCTTTAATAACACTCTCCCCACTTGGAGAGTCAGCGCCTTTAACCTCCTGTTTGGCCCAGTTTGCAATTTCTGCGGAAGATGAACAGGAATAGCGAGAACCAATGAGAGACTAGCTGGAGGTGTCTGGACGGGCAAATTTAACTCTCATTTCCCACCAGGAAGAGGAAATAACCAAAGGCTCAGCGTGCCGTGCCGGAACCAAATTAGGGCCTGAAGCCATCCTGCGGTGTTGCGGCCAGCTCAAAAGAAAGCGAGTTGAAGAAAGAAGCTCAGGGGCACTGTAATTCACAAACCTGCAGAGTTATAAATGACAGCTATCGTCCAAAAATATACTGAAGTAAGGCTGCCAAGAGGACTTGAAAGCGGGGCAGAATTGCAGGAAACCGATTTCAGGAGGTAGACTGGAATTGCATTGAAAGCATAGGAAAAGAGGCAGAACGTCCACAATGATGCACTTGGCCAAAAAGGGCGTATGCGTTTTTTCCTGAATATATTCAGGAAAAAACGCATACGCCCTTTTTGGCCAACCAAGCAAACTTGCAAAGGAAATCTGCACTACAATGAAGGCTCACTTCCCGCCGGTCAAAAGGGCCATCTGAAAAAAGTGTAAAATCCAGAAAGGCAGGACAGGCCATGGAGAACTGGGAGCCTTGTTATGCTGATGGGCGGGATGTAAATTGCCAACAGAAACTCGGGAGAAGTGTATGGTGTTTCCTGAAACATCTAAAAAACAAAGCAACAGAGCCTAGGGCACTTCCACTTATGGTCCTATAGCTTAGGGAAATTAAAATCAAAAAGACACAGCCACCCCAAAGTTTGGGACGCCTCTGTTTACAAGAACCTCATTTACCATACAAGTTCAATATCACAGAGAGTGTAAAATGGATAAAGAACATGTTGTACTTACGTACAATGCAGTATCACTCAGCAATGAAATCTATGTCATCAGGCCCATAGCAGCATAATGAGTGGATTCAGGTATGATGATTCGAACTGAAATAAGTCACACAGAAAAAGAAACATCATAAGATATCACTAATACACGGAATGTAAACTTGGCTACACAGGAACTGAATTCCAAAACAGAACGGTCTCAAATGTAGAAAACCAACTTCTGCTTGCTTAAGGGGAAAGGTGAGTTGGGGTGTTGCATAAAACCAGAGATTGAAATGAGCACAGATAAAGTTCCTTTAGCCAAATATGGAATAGACAAGAGCTACTCCTTGCTCAACAAAATGGACTCAACACCGCATATTAAACGCCTAAGAATGTACCTGACTAGTAAGTATCTTAAAACCTATGGATTGCTATGTCTCCGAAAGAGAATCAAGCGTGTGTACAGGGGCATAAACGCAGCAGTGATAGGATTGGAGAGGTTCGGTGAGCAAATGAAGACCCTTTGAAGTCATGTTGCATGGTACCCATTACACGGGTCTCAACTCTCCAGGTTTAAGGTATTCTTCCTTCAGCTAAAACATGCATGTGGAACTCAGAGTATGATCAACCGTGTGAACGGGAGACGTGTTCAAATATGTCTCAGTTTTCCTCCCCTGGTACTCGGGTGCAACATTCCAGATGCTTTACTAACACTCTCCCCACTTGGAGAATCGGCGCCTTTAACCTCCTGTTTGGCCCAGTTTGCAATTTCTGCGGAAGATGAACAGGAATAGGGAGAACCAATGAGAGACTAGCTGGAGGTGTCTGGACGGGCAAATTTAACTCTCATTTCCCACCAGGAAGAGGAAATAACCAAAGGCTCAGCGTGCCGTGCCGGAACCAGATTAGGGCCTGAAGCCATCCTGCGGTGTTGCGGCCAGCTCACAAGAAAGCGAGTTGAAGAAAGGAGCTCAGGGGCACTGTAATTCACAAACCTGCAGAGTTATAAATGACAGCTATCGTCCAAAAATATACTGAAGTAAGGCTGCCAAGAGGACTTGAAAGGGGGGCAGAATTGCAGGAAACCGATTTCAGGAGGTAGACTGGAATTGCATTGAAAGCATAGGAAAAGAGGCAGAACGTCCACAATGATGCACTTGGCCAAAAATGGCGTATGCGTTTTTTCCTGAATATATTCAGGAAAAAACGCATACGCCCTTTTTGGCCAACCAAACAAGCTTGCAAAGGAAATCTGCACTACAATGAAGTCTCACTTCCCCCCGGTCAAAGGGGCCATCTGAAAAATGTGTAAAATCCAGAAAGGCAGGACAGGCCATGGAGAACTGGGAGCCTTGTTATGCTGATGGGCGGGATGTAAATTGCCAACAGACACTCCGGAGAAGTGTATGGTGTTTCCTGAAACACCTAAAAAACAAAGCAACAGAGCCTAGGGCACTTCCACTTATGGTCCTATAGCTTACGGAAATTAAAATCAAAAAGACAAAGCCACCCCAAAGTCTGGGACGCCTCTGTTTACAAGAACCTCGTTTACAGTACAAGTTCAACATCGCAGAATGTGAAAAATGGATAAAGAAGTTGTGGTATTTACTTACAAAGTAATATAACTCAGCAATGAAATCTATGTCATCAGGCCCTTAGCAGCACAATGAGTGGATTCAGGTATGGTGATTCTAACTGAAATAAGTCACACAGAAAAAGAAACATCATAAGATATCAGTAATACATGGAATGTAAACTTGGCTACACAGGAACTGAATTACACAACAGAACAGGGTCTCAAATTTAGAAAACCAACTTATGCTTGCTTAAGGGGAAAGGTGAGTTGGGGTGCTACATAAAACCAGAGATTGAAATGAGCACAGATAAAGTTCCTTAAGCCAAATATGGAATAGACAAGAGCTACTCCCTGCTCAACGAAATGGAGTCAACAATGCATATTAAACACCTAAGAATGTACCTGACTAGTAAGTATCTTAAAACCTATGGATTGCTATGTCTCCGAAAGAGAATCAATCGTGTGTACAGGGGCATAAACGCAGCAGTGATAGGATTGGAGAGGTTCGGTGAGCAAATGAAGACCCTTTGAAGTCATATTGCATGGTACCCATTACACCGGTTTCAACTACCCAGGTTTAAGGTATTCTTCCTTCAGCTAAAACATGCATGTGGAACCCAGAGTATGATCAACCGTGTGAACGGGAGACGTGTTCAAATATGTCTCAGTTTTCCTCCCCTGGTACTCGGGTGCAACATTCCAGACGCTTTACTAACACTCTCCCCACTTGGAGAGTCAGCGCCTTTAACCTCCTGTTTGGCCCAATTTGCAATTTCTGCGGAAGATGAACAGGAATAGGGAGAACCAATGAGAGACTAGCTGGAGGTGTCTGGACGGGCAAATTTAACTCTCATTTCCCACCAGGAAGAGGAAATAACCAAAGGCTCTTCGTGCCGTGCCAGAACCAGATTAGGGCCTGAAGCCATCCTGCGGTGTTGCGGCCAGCTCAAAAGAAAGCGAGTTGAAAAAAGGAGCTCAGGGGCACTGTAATTCACAAACCTGCAGAGTTATAAATGACAGCTATCGTCCAAAAATATATTGAAGTAAGGCTGCCAAGAGGACTTGAAAGCGGGGCAGAATTGCAGGAAACCGATTTCAGGAGGTAGACTGGAATTGCATTGAAAGCATAGGAAAAGAGGCAGAACGTCCACAATGATGCACTTGGCCAAAAAGGGCGTATGCGTTTTTTCCTGAATATATTCAGGAAAAAACGCATTAGCCCTTTTTGGTCAACCAAGTAAGCTTGCAAAGGAAATCTGCACTACAATGAAGTCTCACTTCCCCCCGGTCAAACGGGCTATCTGAAAAAAGTGTAAAATCCAGAAAGGCAGGACAGGCCATGGAGAACTGGGAGCCTTGTTATGCTGATGGGCGGGATGTAAATTGCCAACAGACACTCGGGAGAAGTGTATGGTGTTTCCTGAAACACCTAAAAAACAAAGCAACAGAGCCTAGGGCACTTCCACTTATGGTCCTATAGCTTAGGGAAATTAAAATCAAAAAGACAAAGCCACCCCAAAGTCTGGGATGCCTCTGTTTACAAGAACCTCGTTTACAGTACAAGTTCAACATCGCAGAATGTGAAAAATGGATAAAGAAATTTTGGTATTTACTTACAAAGTAATATAACTCAGCAATGAAATCTATGTCTTCAGGCCCTTAGCAGCACAATGAGTGGATTCAGGTATGGTGATTCTAACTGAAATAAGTCACACAGAAAAAGAAACATCATAAGATATCAGTAATACATGGAATGTAAACTTGGCTACACAGGAACTGAATTACACAACAGAACAGGGTCTCAAATTTAGAAAACCAACTTATGCTTGCTTAAGGGGAAAGGTGAGTTGGGGTGCTACATAAAACCAGAGATTGAAATGAGCACAGATAAAGTTCCTTAAGCCAAATATGGAATAGACAAGAGCTACTCCTTGCTCATCGAAATGGAGTCAACAATGCATATTAAACACCTAAGAATGTACCTGACTAGTAAGTATCTTAAAACCTATGGATTGCTATGTCTCCGAAAGAGAATCAATCGTGTGTACAGGGGCATAAACGCAGCAGTGATAGGATTGGAGAGGTTCGGTGAGCAAATGAAGACCCTTTGAAGTCATATTGCATGGTACCCATTACACGGGTTTCAACTACCCAGGTTTAAGGTATTCTTCCTTCAGCTAAAACATGCATGTGGAACCCAGAGTATGATCAACTGTGTGAATGGGAGATGTGTTCAAATATGTCTCAGTTTTCCTCCCCTGGTACTCGGGTGCAACATTCCAGACGCTTTACTAACACTCTCCCCACTTGGAGAGTCAGCACCTTTAACCTCCTGTTTGGCCCAGTTTGCAATTTCTGTGGAAGATGAACAGGAATAGGGAGAACCAATGAGAGACTAGCTGGAGGTGTCTGGACGGGCAAATTTAACTCTCATTTCCCACCAGGAAGAGGAAATAACCAAAGGCTCAGCGTGCCGTGCCGGAACCAGATTAGGGCCTGAAGCCATCCTGCGGTGTTGCGGCCAGCTCAAAAGAAAGCGAGTTTAAGAAAGGAGCTCAGGGGCACTGTAATTCACAAACCTGCAGAGCTATAAATGACAGCTCTTGTCCAAAAATATACTGAAGTAAGGCTGCCAAGAGGACTTGAAAGCGGGGCAGAATTGTAGGAAACCGATTTCAGGAGGTAGACTGGAATTGCATTGAAAGCATAGGAAAAGAGGCCGAACGTGCACAATGATGCACTTGGCCAAAAAGGGCATATGCGTTTTTTCCTGAATATATTCAGGAAAAAACGCATATGCCCTTTTTGGCCAACCAAGCAAGCTTGCAAAGGAAATCTGCACTACAATGAAGTCTCACTTCCCGCCGGTCAAAAGGGCCATTTGAAAAAAGTGTAAAATCCAGAAAGGCAGGACAGGCCATGGAGAACTGGGAGCCTTGTTATGCTGATGGGCGGGATGTAAATTGCCAACAGACACTCGGGAGAAGTGTATGGTGTTTCCTGAAACATCTAAAAAACAAAGCAACAGAGCCTAGGGCACTTCCACTTATGGTCCTATAGCTTAGGGAAATTAAAATCAAAAAGACACAGCCACCCCAAAGTTTGGAATGGCTCTGTTTACAAGAACCTCGTTTACAGTACAAGTTCAACATCGCAGAAAGTGAAAAGTGGATAAAGAAGTTGTGGTATTTACTTACAAAGCAATATCACTCAGCAATGAAATCTATGTCATCAGGCCCTTAGCAGCACAATGAGTGGATTCAGGTATGATGATTCTAACTAAAATAAGTCACACAGAAAAAGAAACATCATAAGATATCAGTAATACACGGAATGTAAACTTGGCTACACAGGAACTGAATTACAGAACAGAACAGGGTCTCAAATTTAGAAAACCAACTTATACTTGCTTAAGGGGAAAGGTGAGTTGGGGTGCTGCATAAAACCAGAGATTGAAATGAGCACAGATAAAGTTCCTTAAGCCAATTATGGAATAGACAAGAGCTACTCCTTGCTCAACGAAATGGACTCAACACCGCATATTAAACGCCTAAGAATGTACCTGACTAGTAAGTATCTTAAAACCTATGGATTGCTATGTCTCCGAAAGAGAATCAAGCATGTGTACAGGGGCATAAACACAGCAGTGATAGGATTGGAGAGGTTCGGTGAGCAAATGAAGACCCTTTGAAGTCATATTGCATGGAACCCATTCCACGGGTTTCAACTACCCAGGTTTAAGGAATTCTTCCATCAGCTAAAACATGCATGTGGACCCCAGAGTATGATCAACCGTGTGAACGGGAGACGTGTTCAGATATGTCTCAGTTTTCCTCCCCGGTACTCGGGTGCAACATTCCAGACACTTTACTAACACTCTCCCCACTTGGAGAGTCAGTGCCTTTAACTTCCTGTTTGGCCCATTTTGCAATTTCTGCGGAAGATGAACAGGAATAGGGAGAACCAATGAGAGACTAGCTGGAGGTGTCTGGACGGGCAAATTTAACTCTCATTTCCCACAAGGAAGAGGAAATAATCAAAGGCTCAGCATGCCGTGCCGGAACAAGATTGGGCCTGAAGCCATCCTGCGGTGTTGCGGCCAGGTCACAAGAAAGTGAGTTGAAGAAAGGAGCTCAGGGTCACTGTAATTCACAAACCTGCAGAGTTATAAATGACAGCTATCGTCCAAAAATATACTGAAGTAAGGCTGCCAAGAGCACTTGAAAGCGGGGCAGAATTGCAGGAAACCGATTTCAGGAGGTAGACTGGAATTGCATTGAAAGCATAGGAAAAGAGGCAGAGCGTCCACAATGATGCACTTGGACAAAAAGGGCGTATGCGTTTTTTCCTGAATATATTCAGGAAAAAACGCATACGCCCTTTTTGGCCAACCAAGCAAGCTTGCAAAGGAAATCTGCACTACAATGAAGTCTCACTTCCCCCCGGTCAAAAGGGCCATCTGAAAAAAGTGTAAAATCCAGAAAGGCAGGACAGGCCATGGAGAACTGGGAGCCTTGTTATGCTGATGGGCGGGATGTAAATTGCCAACAGACACTGGGGACAAGTGTATGGTGTTTCCTGAAACATCTAAAAAACAAAGCAACAGAGCCTAGGGCACTTCCACTTATGGTCCTATAGCTTAGGGAAATTAAAATCAAAAAGACACAGCCACCCCAAAGTTTGGTACGTCTCTGTTTACAAGAACCTCGTTAACCGTACAAGTTCAATATCACAGAAAGTGAAAAATGGATAAAGAACATGTGGTACTTACGTACAATGCAGTATCACTCAGCAATGAAATCTATGTCATCAGGCCCGTAGCAGCATAATGAGTGGATTTAGGTACGATGATTCTAACTGAAATAAGTAACACAGAAAAAGAAACATCATAAGATATCACTAATACACGGAATGTAAACTTGGATACATAGGAACTGAATTCCAAAACAGAACAGGGTCTCAAATTTAGAAAACCAACTTATGCTTGCTTAAGGGGAAAGGTGAGTTGGGGTGCTGCATAAAACCAGAGATTGAAATGAGCACAGATAAAGTTCCTTAAGCCAAATATGGAATAGACAAGAGCTACTCCTTGCTCAACGAAATGGACTCAACACCCCATATTAAACGCCTAAGAATGTACCTGACTAGTAAGTATCTTAAAACCTATGGATTGCTATGTCTCCAAAAGAGAATCAAGCGTGTGTACAGGGGCATAAAGGCAGCAGTGATAGGATTGGAGAGGTTCCGTGAGCAAATGAAGACCCTTTGAAGTCATATTGCATGGTACTCATTCCACAGGTTTCAACTACCCAGGTTTAAGGTATTCTTCCTTCAGCTAAAACATGCATGTGGAACCCAGAGTATGATCAACCGTGTGAACGGGAGACGTGTTCAAATATGTCTCAGTTTTCCTCCCCGGTACTCGGGTGCAACATTCCAGACGCTTTACTAACACTCTCCCGACTTGGAGAGTCAGTCCCTTTAACCTCCTGTTTCGCCCAGTTGCAATTTCTGCGGAAGATGAACAGGAATAGCGAGAACCAATGAGAGACTAGCTGGAGGTGTCTGGACGGGCAAATTTAACTCTCATTTCCCACCAGGAAGAGGAATTAACCAAAGGCTCAGTGTGCCGTGCCGGAACCAGATTAGGGCCTGAAGCCATCCTGCGGTGTTGCGGCCAGGTCACAAGAAAGCGAGTTGAAGAAAGGAGCTCAGGGGAACTATAATTCACAAACCTGCAGAGTTATAAATGACAGCTATCATCCAAAAATATAATGAAGTAAGGCTGCCAAGAGGACTTGAAAGCGGGGCAGAATTGCAGGAAACCGATTTCAGGAGGTAGACTGGAATTGCATTGAAAGCATAGGAAAAGAGGCAGAACCTCCACAATGATGCACTTGGCCAAAAAGGGCGTATGCGTTTGTTCCTGAATATATTCAGGAACAAACGCATACGCACTTTTTGGCCAACCAAGCAAACTTGCAAAGGAAATCTGCACTACAATGAAGTCTCACTTCCCCCCGTCAAAAGGGCCATCTGAAAAAAGTGTAAAATCCGGAAAGGCAGGACAGGCCGTGAACTGGGAGCCTTGTTGTGCTGATGGGCGAGATGTAAATTGCGAACAGACACTCGGGACAAGTGTATGGTGTTTCCTTAAACATCTAAAAAACAAAGCAACATAGCCTAGGGCACTTCCACTTATGGTCCTATAGCTTAGGGAAATTAAAATCAAAAAGACACAGCCACCCCAAAGTTTGGGACGCCTATGTTTACAAGAACCTCGTTTACCATACAAGTTCAATATCACAGAAAGTGAAAAATGGATAAAGAACTTGTGGTACTTACGTACAATGCAGTATCACTCAGCAATGAAATCTATGTCATCAGGCCCGTAGCAGCACAATGAGTGGATTCAGGTATGATGATTCTAACTGAAATAAGTCACACAGAAAAAGAAACATCATAAGTTATCACTAACACACGGAATGTAAACTTGGCTACACAGGAACTGAATTCCAAAACAGAACAGGGTCTCAAATTTAGAAAACCAACTTAAGCTTGCTTAAGGGTAAAGGTGAGTTGGGGTGCTGCATAAAACCAGAGATTGAAATGAGCACAGATAAAGTTCCTTAAGCGAAATATGGAATAGACAAGAGCTACTCCTTGCTCAACGAAATGGACTCAACACCGCATATTAAACGCCTAAGAATGTACCTGACTAGTAAGTATCTTAAAACCTATGGATTGCTATGTCTCCGAAAGAGAATCAAGCGTGTGTACAGGGCCATAAACGCAGCAGTGATAGGATTGGAGAGGTTCGGTGAGCAAATGAAGACCCTTTGAAGTCATATTGCATGGTACCCATTCCACGGGTTTCAACTACCCAGGTTTAAGGTATTCTTCCTTCAGCTAAAACATGTATGTGGAACCTAGAGTATGATCAACCATGTGATCGGGAGACGTGTTCAAATATGTCTCAGTTTTCCTCCCCTGGTACTCGGGTGCAACATTCCAGACGCTTTACTAACACTCTCCCGACTTGGAGAGTCAGTCCCTTTAACCTCCTGTTTGGCCCAGTTTGCAATTTCTGCGGAAGATGAACAGGAATAGCGAGAACCAATGAGAGACTAGCTGGAGGTGTCTGGACGGGCAAATTTAACTCTCATTTCCCACCAGGAAGAGGAAATAACCAAAGGCTCAGCGTGCCGTGCCGGAACCAGATTAGGGCCTGAAGCCATCCTGCGGTGTTGCGGCCAGGTCACAAGAAAGCGAGTTGAAGAAAGGAGCTCAGGGGCACTGTAATTCACAAACCTGCAGAGTTATAAATGACAGCTATCGTCCAAAAATATACTGAAATAAGGCTGCCAAGAGCACTTGAAAGCGGGGCAGAATTGCAGGAAACCGATTTCAGGAGGTAGACTGGAATTGCATTGAAAGCATATGAAAAGAGGCAGAACGTCCACAATGATGCACTTGGCCAAAAAGTGCATATGCGTTTTTTCCTGAATATATTCAGGAAAAAACGCATACGCCCTTTGTGGCCAACCAAGCAAGCTTGCAAAGGAAATCTGCACTACAATGAAGTCTCACTTCCCACTGGTCAAACGGGCCATCTGAAAAAAGTGTAAAATCCAGAAAGGCAGGACAGGCCATGGAGAACTGGGAGCCTTGTTATGCTGATGGGCGGGATGTAAATTGCCAACAGACACTCGGGAGAAGTGTATGGTGTTTCCTGAAACATCTAAAAAACAAAGCAACAGAGCCTAGGGCACTTCCACTTATGGTCCTATAGCTTAGGGAAATTAAAATCAAAAAGACACAGCCACCTCAAAGTTTGGGACGCCTCTGTTTACAAGAACCTCGTTTACCTTACAAGTTCAGTATCACAGAAAGTGAAAAATGGATAAAGAACTTGTGGTACTTACGTACAATGCAGTATGACTCAGCAATGAAATCTACGTCTTCAGGCCCATAGCAGCATAA
This sequence comes from Stenella coeruleoalba, assembly GCF_951394435.1. NCBI lineage: Eukaryota > Metazoa > Chordata > Mammalia > Artiodactyla > Delphinidae > Stenella > Stenella coeruleoalba. Next base: position 908,856 of record NW_027646154.1, on the reverse strand, counting down.
TGAGTGGATTCAGGTACGATGATTCTAACTGAAATAAGTCACACAGAAAAAGAAACATCATAAGATATCACTAATACCTGGAATGTAAACTTGGCTACACAGGAACTGAATTCCAAAACAGAACAGGGTCTCAAATTTAGAAAACCAACTTATGCTTGCTTAAGGGGAAAGGTGAGTTGGGGTGCTGCATAAAACCAGAGATTGAAATGAGCACAGATAAAGTTCCTTAAGCCAAATATGGAATAGACAAGAGCTACTCCTTGCTCAATGAAATGGACTCAACACCCCATATTAAACGCCTAAGAATGTACCTGACTAGTAAGTATCTTAAGACCTATGGATTGCTATGTCTCCAAAAGAGAATCAAGCGTGTGTACAGGGGCATAAACGCAGCAGTGATAGGATTGGAGAGGTTCAGTGAGCAAATGAAGACCCTTTGAAGTCATATTGCATGGTACCCATTCCACGGGTTTCAACTACCCAGGTTTAAGGTATTCTTCCTTCAGCAAAAACATGCATGTGGAACCCAGTGTATGATCAACCATGTGAATGGGAGACGTGTTCAAATATGTCTCAGTTTTACTCCAGTGGTACTCGTGTGCAACATTCCAGACGCTTTACTAACACTCTCCCCACTTGGAGAGTCAGCGCCTTTAACCTCCTGTTTGGCACAGTTTGCAATTTCTGCGAAAGATCAACAGGAATAGGGAGAACCAATGAGAGACTAGGTGGAGGTGTCTGGACGGGCAAATTTAACTCTCATTTCTCACCAGGAAGAGGAAATAACCAAAGGCTCAGCGTGCCGTGCCGGAACCAGATTAGGGCCTGAAGCCATCCTGCGGTGTTGCGGCCAGCTCACAAGAAAGCGAGTTGAAGAAAGGAGCTCACGGGCACTGTAATTCACAAACCTGCAGAGTTATAAATGACAGCTATCATCCAAAAATATACTGAAGTAAGGCTGCCAAGAGGACTTGAAAGCGGGGCAGAATTGCAGGAAACCGATTTCAGGAGGTAGACTGGAATTGCATTGAAAGCATCGGAAAAGAGGCAGAACGTCCACAATGATGCACTTGGCCAAAAGGAACGTATGCGTTTCTTCCTGAATATATTCAGGAAGAAACGCGTACGCCCTTTTTGGCCAAACAAGCAAGCTTGCAAAGGAAATCTGCACTACAATGAAGTCTCACTTCCCCCCGGTCAAAAGGGCCATCTGAAAAATGTGTAAAATCCAGAAAGGCAGGACAGGCCATGGAGAACTGGGCGCCTTGTTATGCTGATGGGCGGGATGTAAATTGCCAACAGACACTCGGGAGAAGTGTATGGTGTTTCCTGAACCATCTAAAAAACAAAGCAACAGAGCCTAGGGCACTTCCACTTATGGTCCTAGAGCTTAGGGAAATTAAAATCAAAAAGACACAGCCACCCCAAAGTTTGGGACGCCTCTGTTTACAAGAACCTCGTTTACAGTACAAGTTCAACATCGCAGAAAGTGAAAAATGGATAAAGAAGTTGTGGTATTTACTTACAAAGCAATATCACTCAGCAATGAAATCTATGTCATCAGGCCCTTAGTAGCACAATGAGTGGATTCAGGTATGATGATTCTAACTGAAATAAGTCACACAGAAAAAGAAACATCATAAGATATCAGTAATACACGGAATGTAAAGTTGGCTACACAGGAACTGAATTACAGAACAGAACAGGGTCTCAAATTTAAAAAACCATCTTATGCTTGCTTAAGGGGAAAGGTGAGTTGGGGTGCTGCATAAAACCAGAGATTGAAATGAGCACAGATAAAGTTCCTTAAGCCAAATATGGTATAGACAAGAGCTATTCCTTGCTGAACGAAATGGACTCAACACCGCATATTAAACGCCTAAGAATGTACCTGACTAGTAAGTATCTTAAAACCTATGGATTGCTATGTCTCCGAAAGAGAATCAAGCATGTGTACAGGGGCATAAACGCAGCAGTGATAGGATTGCAGAGGTTCGGTGAGGAAATGAAGACCCTTTGAAGTCATATTGCATGGTACCCATTCCACGCGTCTCAACTCTCCAGGTTTAAGGTATTCTTCCTTCAGCTAAAACATGCATGTGGAACCCAGAGTATGATCAACCGTGTGAACAGGAGACGTGTTCAAATATGTCTCAGTTTTCGTACCCTGGTACTCGGGTGCAACATTCCAGATGCTTTACTAACACTCTCCCCACTTGGAGAGTCAGCGCCTTTAATCTCCTGTTTGGCCCAGTTTGCAATTTCTGCGGAAGATGAACAGGAATAGCGAGAACCAATGAGAGACTAGCTGGAGGTGTCTGGACGGGCAAATTTAACTCTCATTTCCCACCAGGAAGAGGAATTAACCAAAGGCTCAGCGTGCCGTGCCGGAACCAGATTAGGGCCTGAAGCCATCCTGCGGTGTTGCGGCCAGGTCACAAGAAAGCGAGTTGAAGAAAGGAGCTCACGGGCACTGTAATTCACAAACCTGCAGAGTTATAAATGACAGCTATCGTCCAAAAATATACTGAAGTAAGGCTGCCAAGAGGACTTGAAAGCGGGGCAGAATTGCAGGAAACCGATTTCAGCAGGTAGACTGGAATTGCATTGAAAGCATAGGAAAAGAGGCAGAGCGTCCACAATGATGCACTTGGCCAAAAAGGGCGTATGCGTTTTTTCCTGAATATATTCAGGAAAAAACGCATACGCCCTTTTTGGCCAACCAAGCAAGCTTGCAAAGGAAATCTGCACTACAATGAAGTCTCACTTCCCCCCGGTCAAACGGGCCATCTAAAAAAGTGTAAAATCCAGAAAGGCAGGACAGGCCATGGAGAACTGGGAGCCTTCTTATGCTGATGGGCGGGATGTAAATTGCCAACAGACACTCGGGAGAAGTGTATGGTGTTTCCTGAAACATCTAAAAAACAAAGCAACAGAGCCTAGGGCACTTCCACTTATGGTCCTATAGCTTAGGGAAATTAAAATCAAAAAGACACATCCACCCCAAAGTTTGGGATGCCTCTGTTTACAGGAACCTCGTTTACCGTACAAGTTCAGTATCACAGAAATTGAAAAATGGATAAAGAACATGTCGTACTTACGTACAATGCAGTATCACTCAGCAATGAAATCTATGTCATCAGGCCCGTAGCAGCATAATGAGTGGATTCAGGTACGATGATTCTAACTGAAATAAGTCACACAGAAAAAGAAACATCATAAGATATCACTAATACACGGAATGTAAACTTGGCTACACAGGAACTGAATTACAGAACAGAACAGGGTCTCAAATTTAGAAAACCAACTTATGCTTGTTTAAGGGGAAAGGTGAGTTGGGGTGCTGCATAAAACCAGAGATTGAAATGAGCACAGATAAAGTTCCTTAAGCCAAATATGGAATAGACAAGAGCTACTCCTTGCTCAACGAAATGGACTCAACACCGCATATTAAATGCCTAAGAATGTACCTGACTAGTAAGAATCTTAAAACCTATGGATTGCTATGTCTCCGAAAGAGAATCAAGCATGTGTACAGGGGCCTAAATGCAGCAGTGATAGGATTGGAGAGGTTCGGTGAGCAAATGAATACCCTTTGAAGTCATATTGCATGGTACCCATTACACGGGTCTTAACTCTCCAGGTTTAAGGTATTCTTCCTTCAGCTAAAACATGCATGTGGAACCCAGAGTATGATCAACCATGTGAACGGGAGACGTGTTCAAATATGTCTCAGTTTTCCTCCCCTGGTACTCGGGTGCAACATTCCAGACGCTTTACTAACACTCTCCCCACTTGGAGAGTCAGCGCCTTTAACCTCCTGTTTGGCCCAGTTTGCAATTTCTGCGGAAGATGAACAGGAATAGGGAGAACCAATGAGAGACTAGCTGAAGGTGTCTGGACGGGCAAATTTAACTCTCATTTCCCACCAGGAAGAGGAAATAACCAAAGGCTCAGCGTGCCGTGCCGGAACCAGATTAGGGCCTGAAGCCATCCGGCGGTGTTGCGGCCAGCTCAAAAGAAAGCGAGTTGAAGAAAGGAGCTCAGGGGCACTGTAATTCACAAACCTGCAGAGTTATAAATGACAGCTATCGTCCAAAAATATACTGAAGTATGGCTGCCAAGAGGACTTGAAAGCGGGGCAGATTGCAGGAAACCGATTTCAGGAGGTAGACTGGAATTGCATTGAAAGCATAGGAAAAGAGGCAGAACCTCCACAATGATGCACTTGGCCAAAAAGGGCGTATGCGTTTTTTCCTGAATATATTCAGGAAAAAACGCATACGCCCTTTTTGGCCAACCAAGCAAGCTTGCAAAGAAAATCTGCACTACAATGAAGTCTCACTTCCCCCCCGGTCAAAAGGGCCATCTGAAAAAAGTGTAAAATCCAGAAAGGCAGGACAGGCCATGGATACCTGGGAGCCTTGTTATGCTGATGGGCGGGATGTAAATTGCCAACAGACACTGGGGAGAAGTGTATGGTGTTTCCTGAAACATCTAAAAAACAATGCAACAGAGCCTAGAGCACTTCCACTTATGGTCCTATAGCTTAGGGAAATTAAAATCAAAAAGACACAGCCACCCCAAAGTTTGGGACGCCTCTGTTTACAAGAACCTCTTTTACCGTACAAGTTCAATATCGCAGAAAGTGACAAATGGATAAAGAACTTGTGGTACTTACGTACAATGCAGTATCACTCAGCAATGAAATCTATGTCATCAGGCCCTTAGCAGCACAATGAGTGGATTCAGGTATGATGATTCTAACTGAAATAAGTCACACAGAAAAAGAAACATCATAAGATATCAGTAATACACGGAATGTAAACTTGGCTACACAGGAACTGAATTACAGAACAGAACAGGGTCTCAAATTTAGAAAACCAACTTATGCTTGCTTAAGGGGAAAGGTGAGTTGGGGTGCTGCATAAAACCAGAGATCGAAATGAGCACAGATAAAGTTCCTTAAGCCAAATATGGAATAGACAAGAGCTACTCCTTGCTCAACGAAATGGACTCAACATCCCATATTAAACGCCTAAGAATGTACCTGACTAGTAAGTATCGTAAAACCTATGGATTGCTATGTCTCCAAAAGAGAATCAAGCATGTGTACAGGGGCGGAAACGCAGCAGTGATAGGATTGGAGAGGTTCGGTGAGCAAATGAAGACCCTTTGAAGTCATATTGCATGGTACCCATTACACAGGTCTCAACTCTCCAGGTTTAAGGTATTCTTCCTTCAGCTAAAACATGCATGTGGAACCCAGAGTATGATCAACCATGTGAACGGGAGACGTGTTCAAATATGTCTCAGTTTTCCTCCCCTGGTACTCTGGTGCAACATTCCAGACGCTTTACTAACACTCTCCCCACTTGGAGAGTCAGCGCCTTTAACCTCCTGTTTGGCCCAGTTTGCAATTTCTGCGGAAGATGAACAGGAATAGTGAGAACCAATGAGAGACTAGCTGGAGGTGTCTGGACGGGCAAATTTAACTCTCATTTCCCACCAGGAAGAGGAAATAACCAAAGGCTCAGCGTGCCGTGCCGGAACCAGATTAGGGCCTGAAGCCATCCTGCGGTGTTGCGGCCAGCTCAAAAGAAAGCGAGTTGAGTAAAGGAGCTCAGGGGCACTGTAATTCACAAACCTGCAGAGTTATAAATGACAGCTATCGTCCAAAAATACACTGAAGTAAGGCTGCCAAGAGGACTTGAAAGCGGGGCAGAATTGCAGGAAACCGATTTCAGGAGGTAGACTGGAATTGCATTGAAAGCATAGGAAAAGAGGCAGAACGTCCACAATGATGCACTTGGCCAAAAAGGGCGTATGCGTTTTTTCCTGAATATATTCAGGAAAAAAGGCATACGCCCTTTTTGGCCAACCAAGCAAGCTTGCAAAGGAAATCTGCACTACAATGAAGTCTCACTTCCCCCCGGTCAAAAGGGCCATCTGAAAAAAGTGTAAAATCCAGAAAGGCAGGACAGGCCATGGAGAACTGGGAGCCTTGTTATGCTGATGGGCGGGATGTAAATTGCCAACAGACACTTGGGAGAAGTGTATGGTGTTTCCTGAAACATCTAAAAAACAAAGCAACAGAGCCTAGGGCACTTCCACTTATGGTCCTATAGCTTAGGGAAATTAAAATCAAAAAGACACAGCCACCCCAAAGTTTGGGACGCCTCTGTTTACAAGCACCTCATTTACCGTACAAGTTCAATATCACAGAAAGTGAAAAATGGATAAAGAACTTGTGGTACTTACGTACAATGCAGTATCACTCAGCAATGAAATCTATGTCATCAGGCCCGTAGCAGCATAATGAGTGGATTCAGGTACGATGATTCTAACTGAAATAAGTCACACAGAAAAAGAAACATCATAAGATATCACTAATACACGGAATGTAAACTTGGCTACAGAGGAACTGAATTCCAAAACAGAACAGGGTCTCAAATTCAGAAAACCAACTTATGCTTGCTTAAGGGGAAAGGTGAGTTGGGGTGCTGCATAAAACCAGAGATTGAAATGAGCACAGATAAAGTTCCTTAAGCCAAATATGGAATAGACAAGAGCTACTCCTTGCTCAACGAAATGGACACAACACCCCATATTAAACGCCTAACAATGTACCTGACTAGTAAGTATCTTAAAACCTATGGATTGCTATGTCTCCAAAAGAGAATCAAGCGTGTGTACAGGGGCATAAACGCAGCAGTGATAGGATTGGAGAGGTTCGGTGAGCAAATGAAGACCCTTTGAAGTCATATTGCATGGTACCCATTACACAGGTCTCAACTCTCCAGGTTTAAGGTATTCTTCCTTCAGCTAAAACATGCATGTGGAACCTAGAGTATGATCAACCGTGTGAACGGGAGACGTGTTCAAATATGTCTCAGTTTTCCTCCCCTGGTACTCGGGTGCAACATTCCAGACGCTTTACTAACACTCTCCCCACTTGGAGAGTCAGCGCCTTTAACCTCCTGTTTGGCCCAGTTTGCAATTTCTGCGGAAGATGAACAGGAATAGCGAGAACCAATGAGAGACTAGCTGGAGGTGTCTGGACGGGCAAATTTAACTCTCATTTCCCACCAGGAAGAGGAATTAATCAAAGGCTCAGCGTGCCGTGCCGGAACCAGATTAGGGCCTGAAGCCATCCTGCGGTGTTGCGGCCAGCTCAAAAGAAAGCGAGTTGAGTAAAGGAGCTCAGGGGCACTGTAATTCACAAACCTGCAGAGTTATAAATGACAGCTATCGTCCAAAAATACACTGAAGTAAGGCTGCCAAGAGGACTTGAAAGCGGGGCAGAATTGCAGGAAACCGATTTCAGGAGGTAGACTGGAATTGCATTGAAAGCATAGGAAAAGAGGCAGAACGTCCACAATGATGCACTTGGCCAAAAAGGGCGTATGCGTTTTTTCCTGAATATATTCAGGAAAAAAGGCATACGCCCTTTTTGGCCAACCAAGCAAGCTTGCAAAGGAAATCTGCACTACAATGAAGTCTCACTTCCCCCCGGTCAAAAGGGCCATCTGAAAAAAGTGTAAAATCCAGAAAGGCAGGACAGGCCATGGAGAACTGGGAGCCTTGTTATGCTGATGGGCGGGATGTAAATTGCCAACAGACACTTGGGAGAAGTGTATGGTGTTTCCTGAAACATCTAAAAAACAAATCAACAGAGCCTAGGGCACTTCCACTTATGGTCCTATAGCTTAGGGAAATTAAAATCAAAAAGACACAGCCACCCCAAAGTTTGGGACGCCTCTGTTTACAAGCACCTCATTTACCGTACAAGTTCAATATCACAGAAAGTGAAAAATGGATAAAGAACTTGTGGTACTTACGTACAATGCAGTATCACTCAGCAATGAAATCTATGTCATCAGGCCCGTAACAGCATAATGAGTGGATTCAGGTACGATGAATCTAACTGAAATAAGTCACACAGAAAAAGAAACATCATAAGATATCAGTAATACACGGAATGTAAACTTGGCTACAGAGGAACTGAATTCCAAAACAGAACAGGGTCTCAAATTTAGAAAACCAACTTATGCTTGCTTAAGGGGAAAGGTGAGTTGTGGTGCTGCATAAAACCAGAGATTGAAATGAGCACAGATAAAGTTCCTTAAGCCAAATATGGAATAGACAAGAGCTACTCCTTGCTCAACGAAATGGACTCAACACCCCATATTAAACGCCTAAGAATGTACCTGACTAGTAAGTATCTTAAAACCTATGGATTGCTATGTCTCCAAAAGAGAATCAAGCGTGTGTACAGGGGCATAAACGCAGCAGTGATAGGATTGGAGAGGTTCGGTGAGCAAATGAAGACCCTTTGAAGTCATATTGCATGGTACCCATAACACAGGTCTCAACTCTCCAGGTTTAAGGTATTCTTCCTTCAGCTAAAACATGCATGTGGAACCCAGAGTATGATCAACCATGTGAACGGGAGACGTGTTCAAATATGTCTCAGTTTTCCTCCCCTGGTACTCGGGTGCAACATTCCAGACGCTTTACTAACACTCTCCCCACTTGGAGAGTCAGCGCCTTTAACCTCCTGTTTGGCCCAGTTTGCAATTTCTGCGGAAGATGAACAGGAATAGTGAGAACCAATGAGAGACTAGCTGGAGGTGTCTGGACGGGCAAATTTAACTCTCATTTCCCACCAGGAAGAGGAAATAACCAAAGGCTCAGCGTGCCGTGCCGGAACCAGATTAGGGCCTGAAGCCATCCTGCGGTGTTGCGGCCAGCTCAAAAGAAAGCGAGTTGAGTAAAGGAGCTCAGGGGCACTGTAATTCACAAACCTGCAGAGTTATAAATGACAGCTATCGTCCAAAAATACACTGAAGTAAGGCTGCCAAGAGGACTTGAAAGCGGGGCAGAATTGCAGGAAACCGATTTCAGGAGGTAGACTGGAATTGCATTGAAAGCATAGGAAAAGAGGCAGAACGTCCACAATGATGCACTTGGCCAAAAAGGGCGTATGCGTTTTTTCCTGAATATATTCAGGAAAAAAGGCATACGCCCTTTTTGGCCAACCAAGCAAGCTTGCAAAGGAAATCTGCACTACAATGAAGTCTCACTTCCCCCCGGTCAAAAGGGCCATCTGAAAAAAGTGTAAAATCCAGAAAGGCAGGACAGGCCATGGAGAACTGGGAGCCTTGTTATGCTGATGGGCGGGATGTAAATTGCCAACAGACACTTGGGAGAAGTGTATGGTGTTTCCTGAAACATCTAAAAAACAAAGCAACAGAGCCTAGGGCACTTCCACTTATGGTCCTATAGCTTAGGGAAATTAAAATCAAAAAGACACAGCCACCCCAAAGTTTGGGACGCCTCTGTTTACAAGCACCTCATTTACCGTACAAGTTCAATATCACAGAAAGTGAAAAATGGATAAAGAACTTGTGGTACTTACGTACAATGCAGTATCACTCAGCAATGAAATCTATGTCATCAGGCCCGTAACAGCATAATGAGTGGATTCAGGTACGATGAATCTAACTGAAATAAGTCACACAGAAAAAGAAACATCATAAGATATCAGTAATACACGGAATGTAAACTTGGCTACAGAGGAACTGAATTCCAAAACAGAACAGGGTCTCAAATTTAGAAAACCAACTTATGCTTGCTTAAGGGGAAAGGTGAGTTGTGGTGCTGCATAAAACCAGAGATTGAAATGAGCACAGATAAAGTTCCTTAAGCCAAATATGGAATAGACAAGAGCTACTCCTTGCTCAACGAAATGGACTCAACACCCCATATTAAACGCCTAAGAATGTACCTGACTAGTAAGTATCTTAAAACCTATGGATTGCTATGTCTCCAAAAGAGAATCAAGCGTGTGTACAGGGGCATAAACGCAGCAGTGATAGGATTGGAGAGGTTCGGTGAGCAAATGAAGACCCTTTGAAGTCATATTGCATGGTACCCATTACACAGGTCTCAACTCTCCAGGTTTAAGGTATTCTTCCTTCAGCTAAAACATGCATGTGGAACCCAGAGTATGATCAACCATGTGAACGGGAGACGTGTTCAAATATGTCTCAGTTTTCCTCCCCTGGTACTCGGGTGCAACATTCCAGATGCTTTACTAACACTCTCCCCACTTGGAGAGTCAGCGCCTTTAACCTCCTGTTTGGCCCAGTTTGCAATTTCTGCGGAAGATGAACAGGAATAGCGAGAACCAATGAGAGACTAGCTGGAGGTGTCTGGACGGGCAAATTTAACTCTCATTTCCCACCAGGAAGAGGAAATAACCAAAGGCTCAGCGTGCCGTGCCGGAACCAGATTAGGGCCTGAAGCCATCCTGCGGTGTTGCGGCCAGCTCAAAAGAAAGCGAGTTGAGGAAAGGAGCTCAGGGACACTGTAATTCACAAACCTGCAGAGTTATAAATGACAGCTATCGTCCAAAAATAGACTGAAGTAAGGCTGCCAAGAGGACTTGAAAGCGGGGCAGAATTGCAGGAAACCGATTTCAGGAGGTAGACTGGAATTGCATTGAAAGCACAGGAAAAGAGGCAGAACGTCCACAATGATGCACTTGGCCAAAAAGGGCGTATGCGTTTTTTCCTGAATATATTCAGGAAAAAATGCATACGCTCTTTTTGGCCAACCAAGCAAGCTTGCAAAGGAAATCTGCACTACAATGAAGTCTCACTTCCCCCCGGTCAAAAGGGCCATCTGAAAAAAGTGTAAAATCCAGAAAGGCAGGACAGGCCATGGAGAACTGGGAGCCTTGTTATGCTGATGGGCGGGAAGTAAATTGCCAACAGACACTTGGGAGAAGTGTATGGTGTTTCCTGAAACATCTAAAAAACAAAGCAACAGAGCCTAGGGCACTTCCACTTATGGTCCTATAGCTTAGGGAAATTAAAATCAAAAAGACACAGCCACCCCAAAGTTTGGGACGCCTCTGTTTACAAGCACCTCATTTACCGTACAACTTCAATATCACAGAAAGTGAAAAATGGATAAAGAACTTGTGGTACTTATGTACAATGCAGTATCACTCAGCAATGAAATCTATGTCATCAGGCCCGAAGCAGCATAATGAGTGGATTCAGGTACGATGATTCTAACTGAAATAAGTCACACAGAAAAAGAAACATCATAAGATATCACTAATACACGGAATGTAAACTTGGCTACAGAGGAACTGAATTCCAAAACAGAACAGGGTCTCAAATTCAGAAAACCAACTTATGCTTGCTTAAGGGGAAAGGTGAGTTGGGGTGCTGCATAAAACCAGAGATCGAAATGAGCACAGATAAAGTTCCTTAAGCCAAATATGGAATAGACAAGAGCTACTCCTTGCTCAACGAAATGGACACAACACCCCATATTAAACGCCTAAGAATGTACCTGACTAGTAAGTATCTTAAAACCTATGGATTGCTATGTCTCCAAAAGAGAATCAAGCATGTGTACAGGGGCATAAACGCAGCAGTGATAGGATTGGAGAGGTTCGGTGAGCAAATGAAGACCCTTTGAAGTCATATTGCATGGTACCCATTACACAGGTCTCAACTCTCCAGGTTTAAGGTATTCTTCCTTCAGCTAAAACATGCATGTGGAACCTAGAGTATGATCAACCGTGTGAACGGGAGACGTGTTCAAATATGTCTCAGTTTTCCTCCCCTGGTACTCGGGTGCAACATTCCAGACGCTTTACTAACACTCTCCCCACTTGGAGAGTCAGCGCCTTTAACCTCCTGTTTGGCCCAGTTTGCAATTTCTGCGGAAGATGAACAGGAATAGCGAGAACCAATGAGAGACTAGCTGGAGGTGTCTGGACGGGCAAATTTAACTCTCATTTCCCACCAGGAAGAGGAAATAACCAAAGGCTCAGCGTCCCGTGCCGGAACCAGATTAGGGCCTGAAGCCATCCTGTGATGTTGCGGCCAGATCAAAAGAAAGTGAGTTGAGGAAAGGAGCTCAGGGACACTGTAATTCACAAACCTGCAGAGTTATAAATGACAGCTATCATCCAAAAATATACTGAAGTAAGTCTGCCAAGAGGACTTGAAAGCGGGGCAGAATTGCAGGAAACCGATTTCAGGAGGTAGACTGGAATTGCATTGAAAGCATAGGAAAAGAGGCAGAACGTCCACAATGATGCACTTGGCCAAAAAGGGCGTATGCGTTTTTTCCTGAATATATTCAGGAAAAAACGCATACGCCCTTTTTGGCCAACCAAGCAAGCTTGCAAAGGAAATCTGCACTACAATGAAGTCTCACTTCCCCCCGGTCAAAAGGGCCATCTGAAAAAAGTGTAAAATCCAGAAAGGCAGGACAGGCCATGGAGAACTGGGAGCCTTGTTATGCTGATGGGCGGGATGTAAATTGCCAACAGACACTCGGGAGAAGTGTATGGTGTTTCCTGAAACATCTAAAAAACAAAGCAACAGAGCCTAGGGCACTTCCACTTATGGTCCTATAGCTTAGGGAAATTAAAATCAAAAAGACACAGCCACCCCAAAGTTTGGGACGCCTCTGTTTACAAGAACCTCGTTTACAGTACAAGTTCAACATCGCAGAATGTGAAAAATGGGTAAAGAAGTTGTGGTATTTACTTACAAAGCAATATCACTCAGCAATGAAATCTATGTCATCAGGCCCATAGCAGCATAATGAGTGGATTCAGGTACGATGATTCTAACTGAAATAAGTCACACAGAAAAAGAAACATCATAAGATATCACTAATACACGGAATGTAAACTTGGCTACACAGGAACTGAATTCCAAAACAGAACAGGGTCTCAAATTTAGAAAACCAACTTATGCTTGCTTAAGGGGAAAGGTGAGATGGGGTGCTGCATAAAACCAGAGATCGAAATGAGCACAGATAAAGTTCCTTAAGCCAAATATGGAATAGACAAGAGCTACTCCTTGCTCAACGAAATGGACTCAACACCCCATATTAAACGCCTAAGAATGTACCTGACTAGTAAGTATCTTAAAACCTATGGATTGCTATGTCTCCAAAAGAGAATCAAGCGTGTGTACAGGGGCATAAACGCAGCAGTGATAGGATTGGAGAGGTTCGGTGAGCAAATGAAGACCCTTTGAAGTCATATTGCATGGTACCCATTACACAGGTCTCAACTCTCCAGGTTTAAGGTATTCTTCCTTCAGCTAAAACATGCATGTGGAACCTAGAGTATGATCAACCGTGTGAACGGGAGACGTGTTCAAATATGTCTCAGTTTTCCTCCCCTGGTACTCGGGTGCAACATTCCAGACGCTTTACTAACACTCTCCCCACTTGGAGAGTCAGCGCCTTTAACCTCCTGTTTGGCCCAGTTTGCAATTTCTGCGGAAGATGAACAGGAATAGCGAGAACCAATGAGAGACTAGCTGGAGGTGTCTGGACGGGCAAATTTAACTCTCATTTCCCACCAGGAAGAGGAAATAACCAAAGGCTCAGCGTGCCGTGCCGGAACCAGATTAGGGCCTGAAGCCATCCTGCGGTGTTGCGGCCAGATCAAAAGAAAGTTAGTTGAGGAAAGGAGCTCAGGGGCACTGTAATTCACAAACCTGCAGAGTTATAAATGACAGCTATCGTCCAAAAATAGACTGAAGTAAGTCTGCCAAGAGGACTTGAAAGCGGGGCAGAATTGCAGGAAACCGATTTCAGGAGGTAGACTGGAATTGCATTGAAAGCATAGGAAAAGAAGCAGAACGTCCACAATGATGCACTTGGCCAAAAAGGGCGTATGAGTTTTTTCCTGAATATATTCAGGAAAAAACGCATACGCCCTTTTTGGCCAACCAAGCAAGCTTGCAAAGGAAATCTGCACTACAATGAAGTCTCACTTCCCCCCGGTCAAAAGGGCCATCTGAAAAAAGTGTAAAATCCAGAAAGGCAGGACAGGCCATGGAGAACTGGGAGCCTTGTTATGCTGATGGGCGGGATGTAAATTGCCAACAGACACTCGGGAGAAGTGTATAGTGTTTCCTGAAACATCTAAAAAACAAAGCAACAGAGCCTAGGGCACTTCCACTTATGGTCCTATAGCTTAGGGAAATTAAAATCAAAAAGACACAGCCACCCCAAAGTTTGGGACGCCTCTGTTTACAAGAACCTCGTTTACAGTACAAGTTCAACATCGCAGAATGTGAAAAATGGATAAAGAAGTTGTGGTATTTACTTACAAAGCAATATCACTCAGCATTGAAATCTATGTCATCAGGCCCTTAGCAGCACAATGAGTGGATTCAGGTATGATGATTCTAACTGAAATAAGTCACACAGAAAAAGAAACATCATAAGATATCAGTAATACACGGAATGTAAACTTGGCTACACAGGAACTGAAATCCAAAACAGAACAGGGTCTCAAATTTAGAAAACCAACTTATGCTTGCTTAAGGGGAAAGGTGAGTTGGGGTGCTGCATAAAACCAGAGATCAAAATGAGCACAGATAAAGTTCCTTACGCCAAATATGGAATAGACAAGAGCTACTCCTTGCTCAACGAAATGGACTCAACACCCAATATTAAACGCCTAAGAATGTACCTGACTAGTAAGTATCTTAAAACCTATGGATTGCTATGTCTCCAAAAGAGAATCAAGCGTGTGTACAGGGGCATAAACGCAGCAGTGATAGGATTGGAGAGGTTCGGTGAGCAAATGAAGACCCTTTGAAGACATATTGCATGGTACCCATTCCACGGGTCTCAACTCTCCAGGTTTAAGGTATTCTTCCTTCAGCTAAAACATGCATGTGGAACCCAGAGTATGATCAACCGTGTGAACGGGAGACGTGTTCAAATATGTCTCAGTTTTCCTCCCCTGGTACTCGGGTGCAACATTCCAGACACTTTACTAACACTCTCCCCACTTGGAGAGTCAGCGCCTTTAACCTCCTGTTAGGCCCAGTTTGCAATTTCTGCGGAAGATGAACAGGAATAGCGAGAACCAATGAGAGACTAGCTGGAGGTGTCTGGACGGGCAAATTTAACTCTCATTTCCCACCAGGAAGAGGAATTAACCAAAGGCTCAGCGTGCTGTGCCAGAAACAGATTAGGGCCTGAAGCCATCCTGCGGTGTTGCGGCCAGCTCACAAGAAAGCGAGTTGAAGAAAGGAGCTCAGGGGCACTGTAATTCACAAACCTGCAGAGTTATAAATGACAGCTATCGTCCAAAAATATACTGAAGTAAGGCTGCCAAGAGGACTTGAAAGCGGGGCAGAATTGCAGGAAACCGATTTCAGGAGGTAGACTGGAATTGCATTGAAAGCATAGGAAAAGAGGCAGAACGTCCACAATGATGCACTTGGCCAAAAAGGGCATATGCATTTTTTCCTGAATATATTCAGGAAAAAACGCATATGCCCTTTTTGGCCAACCAAGCAAGCTTGCAAAGGAAATCTGCACTACAATGAAGTCTCACTTCCCCCCGGTCAAAAGGGCCATCTGAAAAAAGTGTAAAATCCAGAAAGGCAGGACAGGCCATGGAGAACTGGGAGCCTTGTTATGCTGATGGGCGGGATGTAAATTGGCAACAGACACTTGGGAGAAGTGTATGGTGTTTCCTGAAACATCTAAAAAACAAAGCAACAGAGCCTAGGGCACTTCCACTTATGGTCCTATAGCTTAGGGAAATTAAAATCAAAAAGACACAGCCACCCCAAAGTTTGGGACGCCTCTGTTTACAAGCACCTCATTTACCGTACAAGTTCAATATCACAGAAAGTGAAAAATGGATAAAGAACTTGTGGTACTTACGTACAATGCAGTATCACTCAGCAATGAAATCTATGTCATCAGGCCCGTAGCAGCATAATGAGTGGATTCAGGTACGATGATTCTAACTGAAATAGGTCACACAGAAAAAGAAACATCATAAGATATCACTAATACACGGAATGTAAACTTGGCTACAGAGGAACTGAATTCCAAAACAGAACAGGGTCTCAAATATAGAAAACCAACTTATGCTTGCTTAAGGGTAAATGTGAGTTGGGGTGCTGCATAAAACCAGAGATTGAAATGAGCACAGATAAAGTTCCTTAAGCCAAATATGGAAGAGACAAGAGCTACTCCTTGCTCAACGAAATGGACTCAACACTCCATATTAAACGCCTAAGAATGTACCTGACTAGTAAGTATCTTAAAACCTATGGATTGCTATGTCTCCAAAAGAGAATCAAGCGTGTGTACAGGGGCATAAACGCAGCAGTGATAGGATTGGAGAGGTTCGGTGAGCAAATGAAGACCCTTTGAAGACATATTGCATGGTACCCATTCCACGGGTCTCAACTCTCCAGGTTTAAGGTATTCTTCCTTCAGCTAAAACATGCATGTGGAACCCAGAGTATGATCAACCGTGTGAACGGGAGACGTGTTCAAATATGTCTCAGTTTTCCTCCCCTGGTACTCGGGTGCAACATTCCAGACGCTTTACTAACACTCTCCCCACTTGGAGAGTCAGTCCCTTTAACCTCCTGTTTGGCCCAGTTTGCAATTTCTGCGGAAGATGAACAGGAATAGCGAGAACCAATGAGAGGCTAGCTGGAGGTGTCTGGACGGGCAAATTTAACTCTCATTTCCCACCAGGAAGAGGAAATAACCAAAGGCTCAGCGTGCCGTGCCGGAACCAGGTTAGGGCCTGAAGCCATCCTGCGGTGTTGCGGCCAGCTCACAAGAAAGCGAGTTGAAGAAAGGAGCTCAGGGGCACTGTAATTCACAAACCTGCAGAGTTATAAATGACAGCTATCATCCAAAAATATACTGAAGTAAGGCTGCCAAGAGGACTTGAAAGCGGGGCAGAATTGCAGGAAAACGATTTCAGGAGGTAGACTGGAATTGCATTGAAAGCATAGGAAAAGAGGCAGAATGTCCACAATGATGCACTTGGACAAAAAGGGCGTATGCATTTTTTCCTGAATATATTCAGGAAAAAACGCATACGCCCTTTTTGGCCAACCAAGCAAACTTGCAAAGGAAATCTGCACTACAATGAAGTCTCACTTCCCCCCGGTCAAAAGGGCCATCTGAAAAAAGTGTAAAATCCAGAAAGGCAGGAGAGGCCATGGAGAACTGGGAGCCTTGTTATGCTGATGGGCGGGATGTAAATTGCCAACAGACACTCAGGAGAAGTGTATGGTGTTTCCTGAAACATCTAAAAAACAAAGCAACAGAGCCTAGGGCACTTCCACTTATGGTCCTATAGCTTAGGGAAATTAAAATCAAAAAGACACAGCCACCCCAAAGTTTGGAACGGCTCTGTTTACAAGAACCTCGTTTACAGTACAAGTTCAACATCGCAGAAAGTGAAAAATGGATAAAGAAGTTGTGGTATTCACTTACAAAGCAATATCACTCAGCAATGAAATCTGTGTCATCAGGCCCTTAGCAGCACATGAGTGGATTCAGGTACGATGATTCTAACTGAAATAAGTTACACAGAAAAAGAAACATCATAAGATATCAGTAATACACGGAATGGAAACTTGGCTACACAGGAACTGAATTACAGAACAGAACAGGGTCTCAAATTTAGAAAACCAACTTATGCTTGCTTAAGGGGAAAGGTGAGTTGGGGTGCTGCATAAAACCAGAGATTGAAATGAGCACAGATAAAGTTCCTTAAGCCAAATATGGAATAGACAAGAGCTACTCCTTGCTCAACGAAATGGACTCAACACCCCATATTAAACGCCTAAGAATGTACCTGACTAGTAAGTATCTTCAAACCTATGGATTGCTATGTCTCCGAAAGAGAATCAAGCATGTGTACAGGGGCATAAACGCAGCAGTGATAGGATTGGAGAGGTTCGGTGAGCAAATGAAGACCCTTTGAAGTCATATTGCATGGTACCCATTCCACGGGTTTCAACTACCCAGGTTTAAGGTATTCTTCCTTCAGCTAAAACATGCATGTGGAACCTAGAGTATGATCAACCATGTGATCGGGAGACGTGTTCAAATATGTCTCAGTTTTCCTCCCCTGGTACTCGGGTGCAACATTCCAGACGCTTTACTAACACTCTCCCGACTTGGAGAGTCAGTCCCTTTAACCTCCTGTTTGGCCCAGTTTGCAATTTCTGCGGAAGATGAACAGGAATAGCGAGAACCAATGAGAGACTAGCTGGAGGTGTCTAGACGGGCAAATTTAACTCTCATTTCCCACCAGGAAGAGGAATTAACCAAAGGCTCAGCGTGCCGTGCCAGAACAAGATTAGGGCCTGAAGCCATCCTGCGGTGTTGCGGCCAGGTCACAAGAAAGCGAGTTGAAGAAAGGAGCTCAGGGGCACTGTAATTCACAAACCTGCAGAGTTATAAATGACAGCTATCGTCCAAAAATAGACTGAAGTAAGGCTGCCAAGAGGACTTGAAAGCGGGGCAGAATTGCAGGAAACCGATTTCAGGAGGTAGACTGGAATTGCATTGAAAGCATAGGAAAAGAGGCAGAACGTCCACAATGATGCACTTGGCCAAAAAGGGCGTATGCGTTTTTTCCTGAATATATTCAGGAAAAAACGCATACGCCCTTTTTGGCCAACCAAGCAAGCTTGCAAAGGAAATCTGCACTACAATGACGTCTCACTTCCCCCCTGTCAAAAGGGCCATCTGAAAAAAGTGTAAAATCCAGAAAGGCAGGACAGGCCATGGAGAACTGGGAGCCTTGTTATGCTGATGGGCGGGATGTAAATTGCCAACAACCACTAGGGAGAAGTGTATGGTGTTTCCTGAAACATCTAAAAAACAAAGAAACAGAGCCTAGGGCACTTCCACTTATGGTCCTATAGCTTAGGGAATTTAAAATCTAAAAGACACAGCCACCCCAAAGTTTGGAACGGCTCTGTTTACAAGAACCTCGTTTACAGTACAAGTTCAACATCACAGAAAGTGAAAAATGGAGAAAGAAGTTGTGGTATTTACTTACAAAGCAATATCACTCAGCAATGAAATCTGTGTCATCAGGCCCTTAGCAGCACAATGAGTGGATTCAGGTATGATGATTCTAACTGAAATAAGTCACACAGAAAAAGAAACATCATAAGATATCAGTAATACACGGAATGGAAACTTGGCTACACAGGAACTGAATTACAGAACAGAACAGGGTCTCAAATTTAGAAAACCAACTTATGCTTGCTTAAGGGGAAAGGTGAGTTGGGGTGCTGCATAAAACCAGAGATTGAAATGAGCACAGATAAAGTTCCTTAAGCCAAATATGGAATAGACAAGAGCTACTCCTTTCTCAACGAAATGGACTCAACACCCCATATTAAACGCCTAAGAATGTACCTGACTAGTAAGTATCTTCAAACCTATGGATTGCTATGTCTCCGAAAGAGAATCAAGCATGTGTACAGGGGCATAAACGCAGCAGTGATAGGATTGGAGAGGTTCGGTGAGCAAATGAAGACCCTTTGAAGTCATATTGCATTGTACCCATTCCACGGGTTTCAACTACCCAGGTTTAATGTATTCTTCCTTCAGCTAAAACATGCATGTGGAACCTAGAGTATGATCAACCATGTGATCGGGAGACGTGTTCAAATATGTCTCAGTTTTCGTACCCTGGTACTCGGGTGCAACATTCCAGACGCTTTACTAACACTCTCCCGACTTGGAGAGTCAGTCCCTTTAACCTCCTGTTTGGCCCAGTTTGCAATTTCTGCGGAAGATGAACAGGAATAGCGAGAACCAATGAGAGACTAGCTGGAGGTGTCTGGACGGGCAAATTTAACTCTCATTTCCCACCAGGAAGAGGAATTAACCAAAGGCTCAGCGTGCCGTGCCGGAACCAGATTAGGGCCTGAAGCCATCCTGCGGTGTTTTGGCCAGCTCACAAGAAAGTGAGTTGAAGAAAGGAGCTCAGGGGCACTGTAATTCACAAACCTGCAGAGTTATAAATGACAGCTATCGTCCAAAAATATACTGACGTAAGGCTGCCAAGAGGACTTGAAAGCGGGGCAGAATTGCAGGAAACCGATTTCAGGAGGTAGACTGGAATTGCATTGAAAGCATAGGAAAAGAGGCAGAACGTCCACAATGATGCACTTGGCCAAAAAGGGCATATGCGTTTTTTCCTGAATATATTCAGGAAAAAACGCATACGCCCTTTTTGGCCAACCAAGCAAGCTTGCAAAGGAAATCTGCACTACAATGAAGTCTCACTTCCCCCCGGTCAAAAGGGCCATCTGAAAAAAGTGTAAAATCCAGAAAGGCAGGACAGGCCATGGAGAACTGGGAGCCTTGTTATGCTGATGGGCGGGATGTAAATTGCCAATAGACACTCGGGAGAAGTGTATGGTGTTTCCTGAAACATCAAAAAACAAAGCAACAGAGCCTAGGGCACTTCCACTTATGGTCCTATAGCTTAGGGAAATTAAAATCAAAAAGACACAGCCACCCCAAAGTTTGGAACGGCTCTGTTTACAAGAACCTCGTTTACAGTACAAGTTCAACATCGCAGAAAGTGAAAAATGGATAAAGAAGTTGTGGTATTCACTTACAAAGCAATATCACTCAGCAATGAAATCTGTGTCATCAGGCCCTTAGCAGCACAATGAGTGGATTCAGGTACGATGATTCTAACTGAAATAAGTTACACAGAAAAAGAAACATCATAAGATATCAGTAATACACGGAATGGAAACTTGGCTACACAGGAACTGAATTACAGAACAGAACAGGGTCTCAAATTTAGAAAACCAACTTATGCTTGCTTAAGGGTAAAGGTGAGTTGGGGTGCTGCATAAAACCAGAGATTGAAATGAGCACAGATAAAGTTCCTTAAGCCAAATATGGAATAGACAAGAGCAACTCCTTGCTCAACGAAATGGACTCAACACCCCATATTAAACGCCTAAGAATGTACCTGACTAGTAAGTATCTTCAAACCTATGGATTGCTATGTCTCCGAAAGAGAATCAAGCATGTGTACAGGGGCATAAACGCAGCAGTGATAGGATTGGAGAGGTTCGGTGAGCAAATGAAGACCCTTTGAAGTCATATTGCATGGTACCCATTCCACGGGTTTCAACTACCCAGGTTTAAGGTATTCTTCCTTCAGCTAAAACATGCATGTGGAACCTAGAGTATGATCAACAATGTGATCGGGAGACGTGTTCAAATACGTCTCAGTTTTCGTACCCTGGTACGCGGGTGCAACATTCCAGACGCTTTACTAACACTCTCCCCACTTGGAGAGTCAGCGCCTTTAACCTCCTGTTTGGCCCAGTTTGCAATTTCTGCGGAAGATGAACAGGAATAGCGAGAACCAATGAGAGGCTAGCTGGAGGTGTCTGGACGGGCAAATTTCACTCTCATTTCCCACCAGGAAGAGGAATTAACCAAAGGCTCAGCATGCCGTGCCGGAACCAGATTAGGGCCTGAAGCCATCCTGCGGTGTTGCGGCCAGCTCAAAAGAAAGCGAGTTGAGGAAAGGAGCTCAGGGGCCCTGTAATTCACAAACCTGCAGAGTTATAAATGACAGCTATCGTCCAAAAATAGACTGAAGTAAGGCTGCCAAGAGGACTTGAAAGCGGGGCAGAATTGCAGGAAACCGATTTCAGGAGGTAGACTGGAATTGCATTGAAAGCATAGGAAAAGAGGCAGAACGTCCACAATGATGCACTTGGCCAAAAAGGGCGTATGCGTTTTTTCCTGAATATATTCAGGAAAAAACGCATACGCCCTTTTTGGCCAACCAAGCAAGCTTGCAAAGGAAATCTGCACTACAATGAAGTCTCACTTCCCCCCGGTCAAAAGGGCCATCTGAAAAAAGTGTAAAATCCAGAAAGGCAGGACAGGCCATGGAGAACTGGGAGCCTTGTTATGCTGATGGGCGGGATGTAAATTGCCAACAGACAATCGGGAGAAGTGTATGGTGTTTCCTGAAACATCTAAAAAACAAATCAACAGAGCCTAGGGCACTTCCACTTATGGTCCTATAGCTTAGGGAAATTAAAATCAAAAAGACACAGCCACCCCAAAGTTTGGGACGCCTCTGTTTACAAGAACCTCGTTTACAGTACAAGTTCAACATCGCAGAATGTGAAAAATGGATAAAGAAGTTGTGGTATTTACTTACAAAGCAATATCACTCAGCAATGAAATCTGTGTCATCAGGCCCTTAGCAGCACAATGAGTGGATTCAGGTATGATGATTCTAACTGAAATAAGTCACACAGAAAAAGAAACATCATAAGATATCAGTAATACACGGAATGTAAACTTGGCTACACAGGAACTGAATTACAGAACAGAACAGGGTCTCAAATTTAGAAAACCAACTTATGCTTGCTTAAGGGGAAAGGTGAGTTGGGGTGCTGCATAAAACCAGAGATGGAAATGAGCACAGATAAAGTTCCTTAAGCCAAATATGGAATAGACAAGAGCTACTCCTTGCTCAACGAAATGGACTCAACATCCCATATTAAACGCCTAAGAATGTACCTGACTAGTAAGTATCTTAAAACCTATGGATTGCTATGTCTCCAAAAGAGAATCAAGCGTGTGTACAGGGGCATAAACGCAGCAGTGATAGGATTGGAGAGGTTCGGTGAGCAAATGAAGACCCTTTGAAGACGTATTGCATGGTACCCATTCCACGGGTCTCAACTCTCCAGGTTTAAGGTATTCTTCCTTCAGCTAAAACATGCATGTGGAACCCAGAGTATGATCAACCGTGTGAACGGGAGACGTGTTCAAATATGTCTCAGTTTTCCTCCCCTGGTACTCGGGTGCAACATTCCAGACGCTTTACTAACACTCTCCCCACTTGGAGAGTCAGCGCCTTTAACCTCCTGTTTGGCCCAGTTTGCAATTTCTGCGCAAGATGAACAGGAATAGCGAGAACCAATGAGAGGCTAGCTGGAGGTGTCTGGACGGGCAAATTTCACTCTCATTTCCCACCAGGAAGAGGAAATAACCAAAGGCTCAGCGTGCCGTGCCGGAACCAGATTAGGGCCTGAAGCCATCCTGCGGTGTTGCGGCCAGCTCAAAAGAAAGCGAGTTGAGGAAAGGAGCTCAGGGGCACTGTAATTCACAAACCTGCAGAGTTATAAATGACAGCTATCGTCCAAAAATATACTGACGTAAGGCTGCCAAGAGGACTTGAAAGCGGGGCAGAATTGCAGGAAACCGATTTCAGGATGTAGACTGGAATTGCATTGAAAGCATAGGAAAAGAGGCAGAACGTCCACAATGATGCACTTGGCCAAAAAGGGCATATGCGTTTATTCCTGAATATATTCAGGAAAAAACGCATACGCCCTTTTTGGCCAACCAAGCAAGCTTGCAAAGGAAATCTGCACTACAATGAAGTCTCACTTCCCCCCGGTCAAAAGGGCCATCTGAAAAAAGTGTAAAATCCAGAAAGGCAGGACAGGCCATGGAGAACTGGGAGCCTTGTTATGCTGATGGGCGGGATGTAAATTGCCAACAGACACTCAGGAGAAGTGTATGGTGTTTCCTGAAACATCTAAAAAACAAAGCAACAGAGCCTAGGGCACTTCCACTTATGGTCCTATAGCTTAGGGAAATTACAATCAAAAAGACACAGCCACCCCAAAGTTTGGGACGCCTCCGTTTACAAGAACCTCGTTTACCGTACAAGTTCAATATCACAGAAAGTGAAAAATGGATAAAGAACTTGTGGTACTTACGTACAATGCAGTATCACTCAGCAATGAAATCTATGTCATCAGGCCCGTAGCAGCATAATGAGTGGATTCAGGTACGATGATTCTAACTGAAATAAGTCACACAGAAAAAGAAACATCATAAGATATCAGTAATACACGGAATGTAAACTTGGCTACAGAGGAACTGCATTCCAAAACAGAACAGGGTCTCAAATTTATAAAACCAACTTATGCTTGCTTAAGGGGAAAGGTGAGTTGTGGTGCTGCATAAAACCAGAGATTGAAATGAGCACAGATAAAGTTCCTTAAGCCAAATATGGAATAGACAAGAGCTACTCCTTGCTCAGCGAAATGGACTCAACACCCCATATTAAACGCCTAAGAATGTACCTGACTAGTAAGTATCTTAAAACCTATGGATTGCTATGTCTCCAAAAGAGAATCAAGCGTGTGTACAGGGGCATAAACGCAGCAGTGATAGGATTGGAGAGGTTCGGTGAGCAAATGAAGACCCTTTGAAGAAATATTGCATGGTACCCATTCCACGGGTCTCAACTCTCCAGGTTTAAGGTATTCTTCCTTCAGCTAAAACATGCATGTGGAACCCAGAGTATGATCAACCGTGTGAACGGGAGACGTGTTCAAATATGTCTCAGTTTTCCTCCCCTGGTACTCGGGTGCAACATTCCAGACGCTTTACTAACACTCTCCCCACTTGGAGAGTCAGCGCCTTTAACCTCCTGTTTGGCCCAGTTTGCAATTTCTGCGGAAGATGAACAGGAATAGCGAGAACCAATGAGAGGCTAGCTGGAGGTGTCTGGACGGGCAAATTTCACTCTCATTTCCCACCAGGAAGAGGAATTAACCAAAGGCTCAGCGTGCCGTGCCGGAACCAGATTAGGGCCTGAAGCCATCCTGCGGTGTTGCGGCCAGCTCAAAAGAAAGCGAGTTGAGGAAAGGAGCTCAGGGGCCCTGTAACTCACAAACCTGCAGAGTTATAAATGACAGCTATCGTCCAAAAATATACTGAAGTAAGGCTGCCAAGAGGACTTGAAAGCGGGGCAGAATTGCAGGAAACCGATTTCAGGAGGTAGACTGGAATTGCATTGAAAGCATAGGAAAAGAGGCAGAACGTCCACAATGATGCACTTGGCCAAAAAGGGCGTATGCGTTTTTTTCCTGAATATATTCAGGAAAAAACGCATACGCCCTTTTTGACCAACCAAGCAAGCTTGCAAAGGAAATCTGCACTACAATGAAGTCTCACTTCCCCCCGGTCAAAAGGGCCATCTGAAAAAAGTGTAAAATCCAGAAAGGCAGGACAGGCCATGGAGAACTGGGAGCCTTGTTATGCTGATGGGCGGGATGTAAATTGCCAACAGACACTTGGGAGAAGTGTATGGTGTTTCCTGAAACATCTAAAAAACAAATCAACAGAGCCTAGGGCACTTCCACTTATGGTCCTATAGCTTAGGGAAATTAAAATCAAAAAGACACAGCCACCCCAAAGTTTGGGACGCCTCTGTTTACAAGCACCTCATTTACCGTACAAGTTCAATATCACAGAAAGTGAAAAATAGATAAAGAACATGTGGTACTTACGTACAATGCAGTATCACTCAGCAATGAAATCTATGTCATCAGGCCCGTAGCAGCATAATGAGTGGATTCAGGTACGATGATTCTAACTGAAATAAGTCACACAGAAAAAGAAACATCATAAGATATCACTAATACACGGAATGTAAACTTGGCTACACAGGAACTGCATTCCAAAACAGAACAGTGTCTCAAATTTAGAAAAACAACTTATGCTTGCTTAAGGGTAAAGGTGAGTTGGGGTGCTGCATAAAACCAGAGATTGAAATGAGCACAGATAAAGTTCCTTAAGCCAAATATGGAATAGACAAGAGCTACTACTTGCTCAACGAAATGGACTCAACATCCCATATTAAACGCCTAAGAATGTACCTGACTAGTAAGTATCTTAAAACCTATGGATTGCTATGTCTCCAAAAGAGAATCAAGCGTGTGTACAGGGGCATAAACGCAGCAGTGATAGGATTGGAGAGGTTCGGTGAGCAAATGAAGACCCTTTGAAATCATATTGCATGGTACCCATTCCACGGGTTTCAACTACCCACGTTTAAGGTATTCTTCCTTCAGCTAAAACATGCATGTGGAACCTAGAGTATGATCAACCATGTGATCGGGAGACGTGTTCAAATATGTCTCAGTTTTCGTACCCTGGTACTCGCGTGCAACATTCCAGACGCTTTACTAACACTCTCCCCACTTGGAGAGTCAGTCCCTTTAACCTCCTGTTTGGCCCAGTTTGCAATTTCTGCGGAAGATGAACAGGAATAGCGAGAACCCAATGAGAGACTAGCTGGAAGTGTCTGGACGGGCAAATTTAACTCTCATTTCCCACCAGGAAGAGGAAATAAACAAAGGCTCAGCGTGCCGTACCGGAACCAGATTAGGGCCTGAAGCCATCCTGCGGTGTTGCGGCCCAGCTCAAAAGAAAGCGAGTTGAAGAAAGGAGCTCAGGGGCACTGTAATTCACAAACCTGCAGAGTTATAAATGACAGCTATCGTCCAAAAATAGACTGAAGTAAGGCTGCCAAGAGGACTTGAAAGCGGGGCAGAATTGCAGGAAACCGATTTCAGGAGGTAGACTGAAATTGCATTGAAAGCATAGGAAAAGAGGCAGAACGTCCACAATGATGCACTTGGCCAAAAAGGGCGTATGCGTTTTTCCTGAATATATTCAGGAAAAAACGCATACGCCCTTTTTGGCCAACCAAGCAATCTTGCAAAGGAAATCTGCACTACAATGAAGTCTCACTTCCCCCGGTCAAAAGGGCCATCTGAAAAAAGTGTAAAATCCAGAAAGGCAGGACAGGCCATGGAGAACTGGGAGCCTTGTTATGCTGAAGGGCGGGATGTAAATTGCCTACAACCACTCGGGAGAAGTGTATGGTGTTTCCTGAAACATCTAAAAAACAAAGCAACAGAGCCTAGGGCACTTCCACTTATGGTCCTATAGCTTAGGGAATTTAAAATAAAAAAGACACAGCCACCCCAAAGTTTGGGACGCCTCTGTTTACAAGAACCTCGTTTACAGTACAAGTTCAACATCGCAGAAAGTGAAAAATGGATAAAGAAGTTGTGGTATTTACTTACAAAGCAATATCACTCAGCAATGAAATCTATGTCATCAGGCCCTTAGCATCACAATGAGTGAGTTCAGGTATGATGATTCTAACTGAAATAAGTCACACAGAAAAAGAAACATCATAAGATATCAGTAATACACGGAATGTAAACTTGGCTACACAGGAACTGAATTACAGAACACAACAGCGTCTCAAATTTAGAAAACCAACTTATGCTTGCTTAAGGGGAAAGGTGAGTTGGGGTGCTGCATGAAACCAGAGATTGAAATGAGCACAGATAAAGTTCCTTAAGTCAAATATGGAATAGACAAGAGCTACTCCTTGCTCAACGAAATGGACTCAACACCGCATATTAAACGCCTAAGAATGTACCTGACTAGTAAGTATCGTAAAACCTATGGATTGCTATGTCTCCAAAAGAGAATCAAGCATGTGTACAGGGGCATAAACGCAGCAGTGATAGGATTGGAGAGGTTCGGTGAGCAAATGAAGACCCTTTGAAGTCTTATTGCATGGTACCCATTCCACAGGTTTCAACTACCCAGGTTTAAGGTATTCTTCCTTCAGCGAAAACATGTATGTGGAACCTAGTGTATGATCAACCATGTGATCGGGAGATGTATTCAAATATGTCTCAGTTTTCGTACCCTGGTATTCGGGTGCAACATTCCAGACGCTTTACTAACACTCTCCCGACTTGGAGAGTCAGTCCCTTTAACCTCCTGTTTGGCCCAGTTTGCAATTTCTGCGGAAGATGAACAGGAATAGCGAGAACCAATGAGAGACTAGCTGGAGGTGTCTGGACGGGCAAATTTAACTCTCATTTCCCACCAGGAAGAGGAATTAACCAAAGGCTCAGCGTGCCGTGCCGGAACCAGATTAGGGCCTGAAGCCATCGTGCGGTGTTGCGGCCAGGTCACAAGAAAGCGAGTTGAAGAAAGGAGCTCAGGGGCACTGTAATTCACAAACCTACAGAGTTATAAATGACAGCTATCGTCCAAAAATAGACTGAAGTAAGGCTGCCAAGAGGACTTGAAAGCGGGGCAGAATTGCAGGAAACCGATTTCAGGAGGTAGACTGAAATTGCATTGAAAGCATAGGAAAAGAGGCAGAACGTCCACAATGATGCACTTGGCCAAAAAGGGCGTATGCGTTTTTTCCTGAATATATTCAGGAAAAAACGCATACGCCCTTTTTGGCCAACCAAGCAAGCTTGCAAAGGAAATCTGCACTACAATGAAGTCTCACTTCCCCCCGGTCAAAAGGGCCATCTGAAAAATGTGTAAAATCCAGAAAGGCAGGACAGGCCATGGAGAACTGGGAGCCTTGTTATGCTGATGGGCGGGATGTAAATTGCCAACAGACACTGGGGAGAAGTGTATGGTGTTTCCTGAAACATCTAAAAAACAAAGCAACAGAGCCTAGGGCACTTCCACTTATGGTCCTATAGCTTAGGGAAATTAAAGTCAAAAAGACACAGCCACCCCAAAGTTTGGGACGCCTCTGTTTACAAGAACCTCGTTTACAGTACAAGTTCAACATTGCAGAAAGTGAAAAATGGATAAAGAAGTTGTGGTATTTACTTACAAAGCAATATCACTCAGCAATGAAATCTATGTCATCAGGCCCTTAGCATCACAATGAGTGGATTCAGGTATGATGATTCTAACTGAAATAAGTCACACAGAAAAAGAAACATCAGAAGATATCAGTAATACACGGAATGTAAACTTGGCTACACAGGAACTGAATTACAGAGCAGAACAGGGTCTCAAATTTAGAAAACCAACTTATGCTTGCTTAAGGGTAAAGGTGAGTTGGGGTGCTGCATAAAACCAGAGATTGAAATGAGCACAGATAAAGTTCCTTTAGTCAAATATGGAATAGAGAAGAGCTACTCCTTGCTCAACGAAATGGACTCAACGCCACATATTAAACGCCTAAGAATGTACCTGACTAGTAAGTATCGTAAGACCTATGGATTGCTATGTCTCCAAAAGAGAATCAAGCATGTGTACAGGGGCATAAACGCAGCAGTGATAGGATTGGAGAGGTTCGGTGAACAAATGAAGACCCTTTGAAGTCATATTGCATGGTACCCTTTACACGGGTCTCAACTCTCCAGGTTTAAGGTATTCTTCCTTCAGCTAAAACATGCATGTGGAACCCAAGTATGATCAACCATGTGAACGGGAGACGTGTACAAATATGTCTCAGTTTTCCTCCCCTGGTACACGGGTGCAACATTCCAGACGCTTTACTAACACTCTCCCCACTTGGAGAGTCAGTCCCTTTAACCTCCTGTTTGGCCCAGTTTGCAATTACTGCGGAAGATGAACAGGAATAGCGAGAACCAATGAGAGACTAGCTGGAGGTGTCTGGACGGGCAAATTTAACTCTCATTTCCCACCAGGAAGAGGAAATAACCAAAGGCTCAGTGTGTCGTGCCGGAACCAGATTAGGGCCTGAAGCCATCCTGCGGTGTTGCGGCCAGCTCAAAAGAAAGTGAGTTGAAGAAAGGAGCTCAGGGGCACTGTAATTCACAAACCTGCAGAGTTATAAATGACAGCTATCGTCCAAAAATAGACTGAAGTAAGGCTGCCAAGAGGACTTGAAAGCGGGGCAGAATTGCAGGAAACCGATTTCAGGAGGTAGACTGAAATTGCATTGAAAGCATAGGAAAAGAGGCAGAACGTCCACAATGATGCACTTGGCCAAAAAGGGCGATTGCGTTTTTTCCTGAATATATTCAGGAAAAAACGCATACGCCCTTTTTGGCCAACCAAGCAATCTTGCAAAGGAAATCTGCACTACAATGAAGTCTCACTTCCCCCCGGTCAAAAGGGCCATCTGAAAAAAGTGTAAAATCCAGAAAGGCAGGACAGGCCATGGAGAACTGGGAGCCTTGTTATGCTGAAGGGCGGGATGTAAATTGCCTACAACCACTCGGGAGAAGTGTATGGTGTTTCCTGAAACATCTAAAAAACAAAGCAACAGAGCCTAGGGCACTTCCACTTATGGTCCTATAGCTTAGGGAATTTAAAATAAAAAAGACACAGCCACCCCAAAGTTTGGGACGCCTCTGTTTACAAGAACCTCGTTTACAGTACAAGTTCAACATTGCAGAAAGTGAAAAATGGATAAAGAAGTTGTGGTATTTACTTACAAAGCAATATCACTCAGCAATGAAATCTATGTCATCAGGCCCTTAGCATCACAATGAGTGGATTCAGGTATGATGATTCTAACTGAAATAAGTCACACAGAAAAAGAAACATCATAAGATATCAGTAATACACGGAATGTAAACTTGGCTACACAGGAACTGAATTACAGAGCAGAACAGGGTCTCAAATTTAGAAAACCAACTTATGCTTGCTTAAGGGTAAAGGTGAGTTGGGGTGCTGCATAAAACCAGAGATTGAAATGAGCACAGATAAAGTTCCTTAAGTCAAATATGGAATAGACAAGAGCTACTCCTTGCTCAACGAAATGGACTCAACACCGCATATTAAACGCCTAAGAATGTACCTGACTAGTAAGTATCGTAAAACCTATGGATTGCTATGTCTCCAAAAGAGAATCAAGCATGTGTACAGGGGCATAAACGCAGCAGTGATAGGATTGGAGAGTTTCGGTGAGCAAATGAAGACCCTTTGAAGTCATATTTCATGGTACCCTTTACACGGGTCTCAACTCTCCAGGTTTAAGGTATTCTTCCTTCAGCTAAAACATGCATGTGGAACCCAAGTATGATCAACCATGTGATCGGGAGACGTGTTCAAATATGTCTCAGTTTTCGTACCCTGGTACTCAGGTGCAACATTCCAGACGCTTTACTAACACTCTCCCGACTTGGAGAGTCAGTCCCTTTAACCTCCTGTTTGGCCCAGTTTGCAATTTCTGCGGAAGATGAACAGGAATAGCGAGAACCAATGAGAGGCTAGCTGGAGGTGTCTGGACGGGCAAATTTAACTCTCATTTCCCACCAGGAAGAGGAATTAACCAAAGGCTCAGCGTGCCGTGCCGGAACCAGATTAGGGCCTGAAGCCATCCTGCGGTGTTGCGGCCAGCTCAAAAGAAAGCAAGTGGAAGAAAAGAGCTCAGGGGCACTGTAATTCACAAACCTGCAGAGTTATAAATGACAGCTATCGTCCAAAAATATACTGAAGTAAGGCTGCCAAGAGGACTTGAAAGTGGGGCAGAATTGCAGGAAACCGATTTCAGGAGGTAGACTGGAATTGCATTGAAAGCATAGG
Organism: Stenella coeruleoalba; assembly: GCF_951394435.1. Lineage (NCBI taxonomy): Eukaryota > Metazoa > Chordata > Mammalia > Artiodactyla > Delphinidae > Stenella > Stenella coeruleoalba. The sequence goes on along the minus strand of NW_027646154.1, from coordinate 877,800 downwards.
AAAAGAGGCAGAACGTCCACAATGATGCACTTGGCCAAAAAGGGCGTATGCGTTTTTTCCTGAATATATTCAGGAAAAAACGCATACGCCCTTTTTGGCCAACCAAGCAAGCTTGCAAAGGAAATCTGCACTACAATGAAGTCTCACTTCCCCCCGGTCAAAAGGGCCATCTGAAAAAAGTGTGAAATCCAGAAAGGCAGGACAGGCCATGGAGAACTGGGAGCCTTGTTATGCTGATGGGCGGGATGTAAATTGCCAACAGACACTCAGGAGAAGTGTATGGTGTTTCCTGAAACATCTAAAAAACAAAGCAACAGAGCCTAGGGCACTTCCACTTCTGGTCCTATAGCTTAGGGAATTTAAAATCAAAAAGACACAGCCACCCCAAAGTTTGGAACGGCTCTGTTTACAAGAACCTCGTTTACAGTACAAGTTCAACATCGCAGAAAGTGAAATATGGATAAAGAAGATGTGGTATTTACTTACAAAGCAATATCACTCAGCAATGAAATCTGTGTCATCAGGCCCTTAACAGCACAATGAGTGGATTCAGGTATGATGATTCTAACTGAAATAAGTCACACAGAAAAAGAAACATCATAAGATATCAGTAATACACGGAATGGAAACTTGGCTACACAGGAACTGAATTACAGAACAGAACAGGGTCTCAAATTTAGAAAACCAACTTATGCTTGCTTAAGGGGAAAGGTGAGTTGGGGTGCTGCATAAAACCAGAGATTGAAATGAGCACAGATAAAGTTCCTTAAGTCAAATATGGAATAGACAAGAGCTACTCCTTGCTCAACGAAATGGACTCAACACCGCATATTAAACGCCTAAGAATGTACCTGACTAGTAAGTATCTTAAAACCTATGGATTGCTATGTCTCCGAAAGAGAATCAAGCATGTGTACAGGGGCATAAACGCAGCAGTGATAGGATTGGAGAGGTTCGGTGAGCAAATGAAGACCCTTTGAAGTCATATTGCATGGTACCCTTTCCACGGGTCTTAACTCTCCAGGTTTAAGGTATTCTTCCTTCAGCTAAAACATGCATGTGGAACCTAGAGTATGATCAACCATGTGAACGGGAGTCGTGTTCAAATATGTCTCAGTTTTCCTCCCCTGGTACTCGGGTGCAACATTCCAGACGCTTTACTAACACTCTCCCGACTTGGAGAGTCAGTCCCTTTAACCTCCTGTTTGGCCCAGTTTGCAATTTCTGCGGAAGATGAACAGGAATAGCGAGAACCAATGAGAGGCTAGCTGGAGGTGTCTGGACGGGCAAATTTAACTCTCATTTCCCACCAGGAAGAGGAATTAACCAAAGGCTCAGCATGCCGGGCCGGAACCAGATTAGGGCCTAAAGCCATCCTGCGGTGTAACGGCCAGGTCACAAGAAAGCGAGTTGAAGAAAGGAGCTCAGGGGCACTGTAATTCTCAAACCTGCAGAGTTATAAATGACAGCTATCGTCCAAAAATAGACTGAAGTAAGGCTGCCAAGAGGACTTGAAAGCGGGGCAGAATTGCAGGAAACCGATTTCAGGAGGTAGACTGGAATTGCATTGAAAGCATAGGAAAAGAGGCAGAACGTCCACAATGATGCACTTGGCCAAAAAGGGCGTATGCGTTTTTTCCTGAATATATTCAGGAAAAAACGCATACGCCCTTTTTGGCCAACCAAGTAAGCTTGCAAAGGAAATCTGCACTACAATGAAGTCTCACTTCTCCCCGGTCAAAAGGGCCATCTGAAAAAAGTGTAAAATCCAGAAAGGCAGGACAGGCCATGGAGAACTGGGAGCCTTGTTATGCTGATGGGCGGGATGTAAATTGCCAACAACCACTAGGGAGAAGTGTATGGTGTTTCCTGAAACATCTAAAAAACAAAGCAACAGAGCCTAGGGCACTTCCACTTATGGTCCTATAGCTTAGGCAATTTAAAATCAAAAAGACACAGCCACCCCAAAGTTTGGAACGGCTCTGTTTACAAGAACCTCGTTTACAGTAAAAGTTCAACATCACAGAAAGTGAAAAATGGATAAAGAAGTTGTGGTATTTACTTACAATGCAGTATCACTCAGCAATGAAATCTATGTCATCAGGCCCGTAGCAGCATAATGAGTGGATTCAGGTACGATGATTCTAACTGAAATAAGTCACACAGAAAAAGAAACATCATAAGATATCACTAATACACGGAATGTAAACTTGGCTACACAGGAACTGCATTCCAAAACAGAACAGTGTCTCAAATTTAGAAAAACAACTTATGCTTGCTTAAGGGTAAAGGTGAGTTGGGGTGCTGCATAAAACCAGAGATTGAAATGAGCACAGATAAAGTTCCTTAAGCCAAATATGGAATAGACAAGAGCTACTACTTGCTCAACGAAATGGACTCAACATCCCATATTAAACGCCTAAGAATGTACCTGACTAGTAAGTATCTTAAAACCTATGGATTGCTATGTCTCCAAAAGAGAATCAAGCGTGTGTACAGGGGCATAAACGCAGCAGTGATAGGATTGGAGAGGTTCGGTGAGCAAATGAAGACCCTTTGAAATCATATTGCATGGTACCCATTCCACGGGTTTCAACTACCCACGTTTAAGGTATTCTTCCTTCAGCTAAAACATGCATGTGGAACCTAGAGTATGATCAACCATGTGATCGGGAGACGTGTTCAAATATGTCTCAGTTTTCGTACCCTGGTACTCGCGTGCAACATTCCAGACGCTTTACTAACACTCTCCCCACTTGGAGAGTCAGTCCCTTTAACCTCCTGTTTGGCCCAGTTTGCAATTTCTGCGGAAGATGAACAGGAATAGCGAGAACCAATGAGAGACTAGCTGGAAGTGTCTGGACGGGCAAATTTAACTCTCATTTCCCACCAGGAAGAGGAAATAAACAAAGGCTCAGCGTGCCGTACCGGAACCAGATTAGGGCCTGAAGCCATCCTGCGGTGTTGCGGCCAGCTCAAAAGAAAGCGAGTTGAAGAAAGGAGCTCAGGGGCACTGTAATTCACAAACCTGCAGAGTTATAAATGACAGCTATCGTCCAAAAATAGACTGAAGTAAGGCTGCCAAGAGGACTTGAAAGCGGGGCAGAATTGCAGGAAACCGATTTCAGGAGGTAGACTGAAATTGCATTGAAAGCATAGGAAAAGAGGCAGAACGTCCACAATGATGCACTTGGCCAAAAAGGGCGTATGCGTTTTTTCCTGAATATATTCAGGAAAAAACGCATACGCCCTTTTTGGCCAACCAAGCAATCTTGCAAAGGAAATCTGCACTACAATGAAGTCTCACTTCCCCCCGGTCAAAAGGGCCATCTGAAAAAAGTGTAAAATCCAGAAAGGCAGGACAGGCCATGGAGAACTGGGAGCCTTGTTATGCTGAAGGGCGGGATGTAAATTGCCTACAACCACTCGGGAGAAGTGTATGGTGTTTCCTGAAACATCTAAAAAACAAAGCAACAGAGCCTAGGGCACTTCCACTTATGGTCCTATAGCTTAGGGAATTTAAAATAAAAAAGACACAGCCACCCCAAAGTTTGGGACGCCTCTGTTTACAAGAACCTCGTTTACAGTACAAGTTCAACATCGCAGAAAGTGAAAAATGGATAAAGAAGTTGTGGTATTTACTTACAAAGCAATATCACTCAGCAATGAAATCTATGTCATCAGGCCCTTAGCATCACAATGAGTGAGTTCAGGTATGATGATTCTAACTGAAATAAGTCACACAGAAAAAGAAACATCATAAGATATCAGTAATACACGGAATGTAAACTTGGCTACACAGGAACTGAATTACAGAACACAACAGCGTCTCAAATTTAGAAAACCAACTTATGCTTGCTTAAGGGGAAAGGTGAGTTGGGGTGCTGCATGAAACCAGAGATTGAAATGAGCACAGATAAAGTTCCTTAAGTCAAATATGGAATAGACAAGAGCTACTCCTTGCTCAACGAAATGGACTCAACACCGCATATTAAACGCCTAAGAATGTACCTGACTAGTAAGTATCGTAAAACCTATGGATTGCTATGTCTCCAAAAGAGAATCAAGCATGTGTACAGGGGCATAAACGCAGCAGTGATAGGATTGGAGAGGTTCGGTGAGCAAATGAAGACCCTTTGAAGTCTTATTGCATGGTACCCATTCCACAGGTTTCAACTACCCAGGTTTAAGGTATTCTTCCTTCAGCGAAAACATGTATGTGGAACCTAGTGTATGATCAACCATGTGATCGGGAGATGTATTCAAATATGTCTCAGTTTTCGTACCCTGGTATTCGGGTGCAACATTCCAGACGCTTTACTAACACTCTCCCGACTTGGAGAGTCAGTCCCTTTAACCTCCTGTTTGGCCCAGTTTGCAATTTCTGCGGAAGATGAACAGGAATAGCGAGAACCAATGAGAGACTAGCTGGAGGTGTCTGGACGGGCAAATTTAACTCTCATTTCCCACCAGGAAGAGGAATTAACCAAAGGCTCAGCGTGCCGTGCCGGAACCAGATTAGGGCCTGAAGCCATCGTGCGGTGTTGCGGCCAGGTCACAAGAAAGCGAGTTGAAGAAAGGAGCTCAGGGGCACTGTAATTCACAAACCTGCAGAGTTATAAATGACAGCTATCGTCCAAAAATAGACTGAAGTAAGGCTGCCAAGAGGACTTGAAAGCGGGGCAGAATTGCAGGAAACCGATTTCAGGAGGTAGACTGAAATTGCATTGAAAGCATAGGAAAAGAGGCAGAACGTCCACAATGATGCACTTGGCCAAAAAGGGCGTATGCGTTTTTTCCTGAATATATTCAGGAAAAAACGCATACGCCCTTTTTGGCCAACCAAGCAAGCTTGCAAAGGAAATCTGCACTACAATGAAGTCTCACTTCCCCCCGGTCAAAAGGGCCATCTGAAAAATGTGTAAAATCCAGAAAGGCAGGACAGGCCATGGAGAACTGGGAGCCTTGTTATGCTGATGGGCGGGATGTAAATTGCCAACAGACACTGGGGAGAAGTGTATGGTGTTTCCTGAAACATCTAAAAAACAAAGCAACAGAGCCTAGGGCACTTCCACTTATGGTCCTATAGCTTAGGGAAATTAAAGTCAAAAAGACACAGCCACCCCAAAGTTTGGGACGCCTCTGTTTACAAGAACCTCGTTTACAGTACAAGTTCAACATTGCAGAAAGTGAAAAATGGATAAAGAAGTTGTGGTATTTACTTACAAAGCAATATCACTCAGCAATGAAATCTATGTCATCAGGCCCTTAGCATCACAATGAGTGGATTCAGGTATGATGATTCTAACTGAAATAAGTCACACAGAAAAAGAAACATCAGAAGATATCAGTAATACACGGAATGTAAACTTGGCTACACAGGAACTGAATTACAGAGCAGAACAGGGTCTCAAATTTAGAAAACCAACTTATGCTTGCTTAAGGGTAAAGGTGAGTTGGGGTGCTGCATAAAACCAGAGATTGAAATGAGCACAGATAAAGTTCCTTTAGTCAAATATGGAATAGAGAAGAGCTACTCCTTGCTCAACGAAATGGACTCAACGCCACATATTAAACGCCTAAGAATGTACCTGACTAGTAAGTATCGTAAGACCTATGGATTGCTATGTCTCCAAAAGAGAATCAAGCATGTGTACAGGGGCATAAACGCAGCAGTGATAGGATTGGAGAGGTTCGGTGAACAAATGAAGACCCTTTGAAGTCATATTGCATGGTACCCTTTACACGGGTCTCAACTCTCCAGGTTTAAGGTATTCTTCCTTCAGCTAAAACATGCATGTGGAACCCAAGTATGATCAACCATGTGAACGGGAGACGTGTACAAATATGTCTCAGTTTTCCTCCCCTGGTACACGGGTGCAACATTCCAGACGCTTTACTAACACTCTCCCCACTTGGAGAGTCAGTCCCTTTAACCTCCTGTTTGGCCCAGTTTGCAATTACTGCGGAAGATGAACAGGAATAGCGAGAACCAATGAGAGACTAGCTGGAGGTGTCTGGACGGGCAAATTTAACTCTCATTTCCCACCAGGAAGAGGAAATAACCAAAGGCTCAGTGTGTCGTGCCGGAACCAGATTAGGGCCTGAAGCCATCCTGCGGTGTTGCGGCCAGCTCAAAAGAAAGTGAGTTGAAGAAAGGAGCTCAGGGGCACTGTAATTCACAAACCTACAGAGTTATAAATGACAGCTATCGTCCAAAAATAGACTGAAGTAAGGCTGCCAAGAGGACTTGAAAGCGGGGCAGAATTGCAGGAAACCGATTTCAGGAGGTAGACTGAAATTGCATTGAAAGCATAGGAAAAGAGGCAGAACGTCCACAATGATGCACTTGGCCAAAAAGGGCGATTGCGTTTTTTCCTGAATATATTCAGGAAAAAACGCATACGCCCTTTTTGGCCAACCAAGCAATCTTGCAAAGGAAATCTGCACTACAATGAAGTCTCACTTCCCCCCGGTCAAAAGGGCCATCTGAAAAAAGTGTAAAATCCAGAAAGGCAGGACAGGCCATGGAGAACTGGGAGCCTTGTTATGCTGAAGGGCGGGATGTAAATTGCCTACAACCACTCGGGAGAAGTGTATGGTGTTTCCTGAAACATCTAAAAAACAAAGCAACAGAGCCTAGGGCACTTCCACTTATGGTCCTATAGCTTAGGGAATTTAAAATAAAAAAGACACAGCCACCCCAAAGTTTGGGACGCCTCTGTTTACAAGAACCTCGTTTACAGTACAAGTTCAACATTGCAGAAAGTGAAAAATGGATAAAGAAGTTGTGGTATTTACTTACAAAGCAATATCACTCAGCAATGAAATCTATGTCATCAGGCCCTTAGCATCACAATGAGTGGATTCAGGTATGATGATTCTAACTGAAATAAGTCACACAGAAAAAGAAACATCATAAGATATCAGTAATACACGGAATGTAAACTTGGCTACACAGGAACTGAATTACAGAGCAGAACAGGGTCTCAAATTTAGAAAACCAACTTATGCTTGCTTAAGGGTAAAGGTGAGTTGGGGTGCTGCATAAAACCAGAGATTGAAATGAGCACAGATAAAGTTCCTTAAGTCAAATATGGAATAGACAAGAGCTACTCCTTGCTCAACGAAATGGACTCAACACCGCATATTAAACGCCTAAGAATGTACCTGACTAGTAAGTATCGTAAAACCTATGGATTGCTATGTCTCCAAAAGAGAATCAAGCATGTGTACAGGGGCATAAACGCAGCAGTGATAGGATTGGAGAGTTTCGGTGAGCAAATGAAGACCCTTTGAAGTCATATTTCATGGTACCCTTTACACGGGTCTCAACTCTCCAGGTTTAAGGTATTCTTCCTTCAGCTAAAACATGCATGTGGAACCCAAGTATGATCAACCATGTGATCGGGAGACGTGTTCAAATATGTCTCAGTTTTCGTACCCTGGTACTCAGGTGCAACATTCCAGACGCTTTACTAACACTCTCCCGACTTGGAGAGTCAGTCCCTTTAACCTCCTGTTTGGCCCAGTTTGCAATTTCTGCGGAAGATGAACAGGAATAGCGAGAACCAATGAGAGGCTAGCTGGAGGTGTCTGGACGGGCAAATTTAACTCTCATTTCCCACCAGGAAGAGGAATTAACCAAAGGCTCAGCGTGCCGTGCCGGAACCAGATTAGGGCCTGAAGCCATCCTGCGGTGTTGCGGCCAGCTCAAAAGAAAGCAAGTGGAAGAAAGGAGCTCAGGGGCACTGTAATTCACAAACCTGCAGAGTTATAAATGACAGCTATCGTCCAAAAATATACTGAAGTAAGGCTGCCAAGAGGACTTGAAAGTGGGGCAGAATTGCAGGAAACCGATTTCAGGAGGTAGACTGGAATTGCATTGAAAGCATAGGAAAAGAGGCAGAACGTCCACAATGATGCACTTGGCCAAAAAGGGCGTATGCGTTTTTTCCTGAATATATTCAGGAAAAAACGCATACGCCCTTTTTGGCCAACCAAGCAAGCTTGCAAAGGAAATCTGCACTACAATGAAGTCTCACTTCCCCCCGGTCAAAAGGGCCATCTGAAAAAAGTGTGAAATCCAGAAAGGCAGGACAGGCCATGGAGAACTGGGAGCCTTGTTATGCTGATGGGCGGGATGTAAATTGCCAACAGACACTCAGGAGAAGTGTATGGTGTTTCCTGAAACATCTAAAAAACAAAGCAACAGAGCCTAGGGCACTTCCACTTCTGGTCCTATAGCTTAGGGAATTTAAAATCAAAAAGACACAGCCACCCCAAAGTTTGGAACGGCTCTGTTTACAAGAACCTCGTTTACAGTACAAGTTCAACATCGCAGAAAGTGAAATATGGATAAAGAAGATGTGGTATTTACTTACAAAGCAATATCACTCAGCAATGAAATCTGTGTCATCAGGCCCTTAACAGCACAATGAGTGGATTCAGGTATGATGATTCTAACTGAAATAAGTCACACAGAAAAAGAAACATCATAAGATATCAGTAATACACGGAATGGAAACTTGGCTACACAGGAACTGAATTACAGAACAGAACAGGGTCTCAAATTTAGAAAACCAACTTATGCTTGCTTAAGGGGAAAGGTGAGTTGGGGTGCTGCATAAAACCAGAGATTGAAATGAGCACAGATAAAGTTCCTTAAGTCAAATATGGAATAGACAAGAGCTACTCCTTGCTCAACGAAATGGACTCAACACCGCATATTAAACGCCTAAGAATGTACCTGACTAGTAAGTATCTTAAAACCTATGGATTGCTATGTCTCCGAAAGAGAATCAAGCATGTGTACAGGGGCATAAACGCAGCAGTGATAGGATTGGAGAGGTTCGGTGAGCAAATGAAGACCCTTTGAAGTCATATTGCATGGTACCCTTTCCACGGGTCTTAACTCTCCAGGTTTAAGGTATTCTTCCTTCAGCTAAAACATGCATGTGGAACCTAGAGTATGATCAACCATGTGAACGGGAGTCGTGTTCAAATATGTCTCAGTTTTCCTCCCCTGGTACTCGGGTGCAACATTCCAGACGCTTTACTAACACTCTCCCGACTTGGAGAGTCAGTCCCTTTAACCTCCTGTTTGGCCCAGTTTGCAATTTCTGCGGAAGATGAACAGGAATAGCGAGAACCAATGAGAGGCTAGCTGGAGGTGTCTGGACGGGCAAATTTAACTCTCATTTCCCACCAGGAAGAGGAATTAACCAAAGGCTCAGCATGCCGGGCCGGAACCAGATTAGGGCCTAAAGCCATCCTGCGGTGTAACGGCCAGGTCACAAGAAAGCGAGTTGAAGAAAGGAGCTCAGGGGCACTGTAATTCTCAAACCTGCAGAGTTATAAATGACAGCTATCGTCCAAAAATAGACTGAAGTAAGGCTGCCAAGAGGACTTGAAAGCGGGGCAGAATTGCAGGAAACCGATTTCAGGAGGTAGACTGGAATTGCATTGAAAGCATAGGAAAAGAGGCAGAACGTCCACAATGATGCACTTGGCCAAAAAGGGCGTATGCGTTTTTTCCTGAATATATTCAGGAAAAAACGCATACGCCCTTTTTGGCCAACCAAGTAAGCTTGCAAAGGAAATCTGCACTACAATGAAGTCTCACTTCTCCCCGGTCAAAAGGGCCATCTGAAAAAAGTGTAAAATCCAGAAAGGCAGGACAGGCCATGGAGAACTGGGAGCCTTGTTATGCTGATGGGCGGGATGTAAATTGCCAACAACCACTAGGGAGAAGTGTATGGTGTTTCCTGAAACATCTAAAAAACAAAGCAACAGAGCCTAGGGCACTTCCACTTATGGTCCTATAGCTTAGGCAATTTAAAATCAAAAAGACACAGCCACCCCAAAGTTTGGAACGGCTCTGTTTACAAGAACCTCGTTTACAGTAAAAGTTCAACATCACAGAAAGTGAAAAATGGATAAAAAAGTTGTGGTATTAACTTACAAAGCAATATCACTCAGCAATGAAATCTGTGTCATCAGGCCCTTAGCAGCACAATGAGTGGATTCAGGTATGATGATTCTAACTGAAATAAGTCACACAGAAAAAGAAACATCATAAGATATCAGTAATACACGGAATGGAAACTTGGCTACACAGGAACTGAATTACAGAACAGAACAGGGTCTCAAATTTAGAAAACCAACTTATGCTTGCTTAAGGGGAAAGGTGAGTTGGGGTGCTGCATAAAACCAGAGATTGAAATGAGCACAGATAAAGTTCCTTAAGTCAAATATGGAATAGAGAAGAGCTACTCCTTGCTCAACGAAATGGACTCAACACCGCATATTAAACGCCTAAGAATGTACCTGACTAGTAAGTATCTTAAAACCTATGGATTGCTATGTCTCCGAAAGAGAATCAAGCATGTGTACAGGGGCATAAACGCAACAGTGATAGGATTGGAGAGGTTCGGTGAGCAAATGAAGACCCTTTGAAGTCATATTGCATGGTACCCATTCCACGGCTTTCAGCTACCCAATTTAAGGTATTCTTCCTTCAGCTAAAACATGCATGTGGAACCTAGAGTATGATCAACCATTTGATCGGGAGACGTGTTCAAATATGTCTCAGTTTTGCTCCCCTGGTACTCGGGTGCAACGTTCCAGACGCTTTACTGACACTCTCCCCACTTGAAGAGTCAGCGCCTTTAACCTCCTGTTTGGCACAGTTTGCAATTTCTGCGGAAGATGAACAGGAATAGCGAGAACCAATGAGAGGTTAGCTGGAGGTGTCTGGACGGGCAAATTTAACTCTCATTTCCCACCAGGAGGAGGAAATAACCAAAGGCTTAGCGTGCCGTGCCAGAACCAGATTAGGGCCTGAAGCCATCCTGCGGTGTTGCGGCCAGCTCACAAGAAAGCGAGTTGAAGAAAGGTGCTCAGGGGCACTGTAATTCACAAACCTGCAGAGTTATAAATGACAGCTATCGTCCAAAAATAGACTGAAGTAAGGCTGCCAAGAGGACTTGAAAGCGGGGCAGAATTGCAGGAATCCGATTTCAGGAGGTAGACTGAAATTGCATTGAAAGCATAGGAAAAGAGGCAGAACGTCCACAATGATGCACTTGGCCAAAAAGGGCGTATGCGTTTTTTCCTGAATATATTCAGGAAAAAACGCATACGCCCTTTTTGGCCAACCAAGCAAGCTTGCAAAGGAAATCTGCACTACAATGAAGTCGCACTTCCCCCCGGTCAAAAGGGCCATCTGAAAAAAGTGTAAAATCCAGAAAGGCAGGACAGGCCATGGAGAACTGGGAGCCTTGTTATGCTGATGGGCGGGATGTAAATTGCCAACAGACAATCGGGAGAAGTGTATGGTGTTTCCTGAAACATCTAAAAAACAAAGCAACAGAGCCTAGGGCACTTCCACTTATGGTCCTATAGCTTAGGGAAATTAAAATCAAAAAGACACAGCCACCCCAAAGTTTGGGACGCCTCTGTTTACAAGAACCTCGTTTACAGTACAAGTTCAACATCGCAGAAAGTGAAAAATGGATAAAGAAGTTGTGGTATTTACTTACAAAGCAATATCACTCAGCAATGAAATCTATGTCATCAGGCCCTTAGCAGCACAATGAGTGGATTCAGGTACGATGATTCTAACTGAAATAAGTCACACAGAAAAAGAAACATCATAAGATATCACTAATACACGGAATGTAAACTTGGCTACACAGGAACTGCATTCCAAAACAGAACAGGGTCTCAAATTTAGAAAACCAACTTATGCTTGCTTAAGGGGAAAGGTGAGTTGGGGTGCTGCATAAAACCAGAGATTGAAATGAGCACAGATAAAGTTCCTTAAGCCAAATATGGAATAGACAAGAGCTACTCCTTGCTCAACGAAATGGACTCAAAACCCCATATTAAACGCCTAAGAATGTACCTGACTAGTAAGTATCTTAAAACCTATGGATTGCTATGTCTCCAAAAGAGAATCAAGCGTGTGTACAGGGGCATAAACGCAGCAGTGATAGGATTGGAGAGGTTCGGTGAGCAAATGAAGACCCTTTGAAGTCATATTGCATGGTACCCATTCCACGGGTCTCAACTCTCCAGGTTTAAGGTATTCTTCCTTCAGCTAAAACATGCATGTGGAACCCAGAGTATGATCAACCATGTGAACGGGAGTCGTGTTCAAATATGTCTCAGTTTTGCTCCCCTGGTACTCGGGTGCAACATTCCAGACGCTTTACTAACACTCTCCCGACTTGGAGAGTCAGTCCCTTTAACCTCCTGTTTGGCCCAGTTTGCAATTTCTGCGGAAGATGAACAGGAATAGCGAGAACCAATGAGAGGCTAGCTGGAGGTGTCTGGACGGGCAAATTTAACTCTCATTTCCCACCAGGAAGAGGAATTAAGCAAAGGCTCAGCATGCCGGGCCGGAACCAGATTAGGGCCTGAAGCCATCCTGCGGTGTTACGGCCAGGTCACAAGAAAGCGAGTTGAAGAAAGGAGCTCAGGGGCACTGTAATTCACAAACATGCAGAGTTATAAATGACAGCTATCGTCCAAAAATAGACTGAAGTAAGGCTGCCAAGAGGACTTGAAAGCGGGGCAGAATTGCAGGAAACCGATTTCAGGAGGTAGACTGGAATTGCATTGAAAGCATAGGAAAAGAGGTAGAACGTCCACAATGATGCACTTGGCCAAAAAGGGCGTATGCGTTTTTTCCTGAATATATTCAGGAAAAAACGCATACGCCCTTTTTGGCCAACCAAGCAAGCTTGCAAAGGAAATCTGCACTACAATGAAGTCTCACTTCCCCCCGGTCAAAAGGGCCATCTGAAAAAAGTGTAAAATCCAGAAAGGCAGGACAGGCCATGGAGAACTGGGAGCCTTGTTATGCTGAAGGGCGGGATGTAAATTGCCAACAACCACTCAGGAGAAGTGTATGGTGTTTCCTGAAACATCTAAAAAACAAAGCAACAGAGCCTAGGGCACTTCCACTTATGGTCCTATAGCTTAGGCAATTTAAAATCAAAAAGACACAGCCACCCCAAAGTTTGGAACGGCTCTGTTTACAAGAACCTCGTTTACAGTACAAGTTCAACATCGCAGAAAGTGAAAAATGGATAAAGAAGTTGTGGTATTTACTTACAAAGCAATATCACTCAGCAATGAAATCTATGTCATCAGGCCCTTAGCAGCACAATGAGTGGATTCAGGTATGATGATTCTAAGTGAAATAAGTCACAAAGAAAAAGAAACATCATAAGATATCAGTAATACACGGAATGTAAACTTGGCTACAAGGAACTGAATTAAAGAAAAGAACAGGGTCTCAAATTTAGAAAACCAACTTATTCTTGCTTAAGGGTAAAGGTGAGTTGGGGTGCTGCATAAAACCAGAGATTGAAATGAGCACAGATAAAGTTCCTTAAGCCAAATATGGAATAGACAAGAGCTACTCCTTGCTCAACGAAATGGACTCAACACCGCATATGAAACGCGTAAGAATGTACCTGACTAGTAAGTATCTTAAAACCTATGGATTGCTATGTCTCCGAAAGAGAATCAAGCATGTGTACAGGGGCATAAACGCAACAGTGATAGGATTGGAGAGGTTCGGTGAGCAAATGAAGACCCTTTGAAGTCATATTGCATGGTACCCATTCCACGGCTTTCAGCTACCCAATTTAAGGTATTCTTCCTTCAGCTAAAACATGCATGTGGAACCTAGAGTATGATCAACCATTTGATCGGGAGACGTGTTCAAATATGTCTCAGTTTTGCTCCCCTGGTACTCGGGTGCAACGTTCCAGACGCTTTACTGACACTCTCCCCACTTGAAGAGTCAGCGCCTTTAACCTCCTGTTTGGCACAGTTTGCAATTTCTGCGGAAGATGAACAGGAATAGCGAGAACCAATGAGAGGTTAGCTGGAGGTGTCTGGACGGGCAAATTTAACTCTCATTTCCCACCAGGAGGAGGAAATAACCAAAGGCTTAGCGTGCCGTGCCAGAACCAGATTAGGGCCTGAAGCCATCCTGCGGTGTTGCGGCCAGCTCACAAGAAAGCGAGTTGAAGAAAGGTGCTCAGGGGCACTGTAATTCACAAACCTGCAGAGTTATAAATGACAGCTATCGTCCAAAAATAGACTGAAGTAAGGCTGCCAAGAGGACTTGAAAGCGGGGCAGAATTGCAGGAATCCGATTTCAGGAGGTAGACTGAAATTGCATTGAAAGCATAGGAAAAGAGGCAGAACGTCCACAATGATGCACTTGGCCAAAAAGGGCGTATGCGTTTTTTCCTGAATATATTCAGGAAAAAACGCATACGCCCTTTTTGGCCAACCAAGCAAGCTTGCAAAGGAAATCTGCACTACAATGAAGTCGCACTTCCCCCCGGTCAAAAGGGCCATCTGAAAAAAGTGTAAAATCCAGAAAGGCAGGACAGGCCATGGAGAACTGGGAGCCTTGTTATGCTGAAGGGCGGGATGTAAATTGCCAACAACCACTCCGGAGAAGTGTATGGTGTTTCCTGAAACATCTAAAAAACAAAGCAACAGAGCCTAGGGCACTTCCACTTATGGTCCTATAGCTTAGGGAAATTAAAATCAAAAAGACACAGCCACCCCAAAGTTTGGGACGCCTCTGTTTACAAGAACCTCGTTTACAGTACAAGTTCAACATCGCAGAAAGTGAAAAATGGATAAAGAAGTTGTGGTATTTACTTACAATGCAGTATCACTCAGCAATGAAATCTATGTCATCAGGTCCTTAGCATCACAATGAGTGGATTCAGGTATGATGATTCTAACTGAAATAAGTCACACAGAAAAAGAAACATCATAAGATATCAGTAATAAACGGAATGTAAACTTGGCTACACAGGAACTGAATTACAGAACAGAACAGGGTCTCAAATTTAGAAAACCAACTTATGCTTGCTTAAGGGTAAAGGTGAGTTAGGGTGCTGCATAAAACCAGAGATTGAAATGAGCACAGATAAAGTTCCTTAAGTCAAATATGGAATAGACAAGAGCTACTCCTTGCTCAACGAAATGGACTCAACACCGCATATTAAACGCCTAAGAATGTACCTGACTAATAAGTATCGTAAAACCTATGGATTGCTATGTCTCCAAAAGAGAATCAAGCATGTGTACAGGGGCATAAACGCAGCAGTGATAGGATTGGAGAGGTTCGGTGAGCAAATGAAGACCCTTTGAAGTCATATTGCATGGTACCCATTACACGGGTCTCAATTCTCCAAGTTTAAGGTATTCTTCCTTCAGCTAAAACATGCATGTGGAACCCAAGTATGATCAACCATGTGAACGGGAGACGTGTTAAAATATGTCTCAGTTTTCCTCCCCTGGTACTCGGGTGCAACATTCCAGACGCTTTACTAACACTCTCCCCACTTGGAGAGTGAGCGCCTTTAACCTCCTGTTTGGCCCAGTTTGCAATTTCTGCGGAAGATGAACAGGAATAGCGAGAACCAATGAGAGGCTAGCTG
Organism: Stenella coeruleoalba; assembly: GCF_951394435.1. NCBI lineage: Eukaryota > Metazoa > Chordata > Mammalia > Artiodactyla > Delphinidae > Stenella > Stenella coeruleoalba. The sequence continues at coordinate 862,315 of NW_027646154.1, read as the reverse complement.
GAGGTGTCTGGACGGGCAAATTTAACTCTCATTTCCCACCAGGAAGAGGAATTAACCAAAGGCTCAGCGTGCCGTGCCGGAACCAGATTAGGGCCTGAAGCCATCCTGCGGTGTTGCGGCCAGGTCACAAGAAAGCGAGTTGAAGAAAGGAGCTCAGGGGCACTGTAATTCACAAACCTGCAGAGTTATAAATGACAGCTATCGTCCAAAAATAGACTGAAGTAAGGCTGCCAAGAGGACTTGAATGTGGGGCAGAATTGCAGGAACCCGATTTCAGGAGGTAGACTGGAATTGCATTGAAAGCATAGGAAAAGAGGCAGAACGTCCACAATGATGCACTTGGCCAAAAAGGGCGTATGCGTTTTTTCCTGAATATATTCAGGAAAAAACGCATACGCCCTTTTTGGCCAACCAAGCAAGCTTGCAAAGGAAATCTGCACTACAATGAAGTCTCACTTCCCCCCGGTCAAAAGGGCCATCTGAAAAAAGTGTAAAATCCAGAAAGGCAGGACAGGCCATGGAGAACTGGGAGCCTTGTTATGCTGATGGGCGGGATGTAAATTGCCAACAACCACTCTGGAGAAGTGTATGGTGTTTCCTGAAACATCTAAAAAACAAAGCAACAGAAACTAGGGCACTTCCACTTATGGTCCTATAGCTTAGGGAAATTAAAATCAAAAAGACACAGCCACCCCAAAGTTTGGAACGGCTCTGTTTACAAGAACCTCGTTTACAGTACAAGTTCAACATCGCAGAAAGTGAAAAATGGATAAAGAAGTTGTAGTATTTACTTACAAAGCAATATCACTCAGCAATGAAATCTGTGTCATCAGGCCCTTAGCAGCACAATGAGTGGATTCAGGTATGATGATTCTAACTGAAATAAGTCACACAGAAAAAGAAACATCATAAGGTATCAGTAATACACGGAATGTAAACTTGGTTACACAGGAACTGAATTACAGAACAGAACGTGGTCTCAAATTTAGAAAACCAACTTTTGCTTGCTTAAGGGTAAAGGTGAGTTGGGGTGCTGCATAAAACCAGAGATTGAAATGAGCACAGATAAAGTTCCTTAAGCCAAATATGGAATAGACAAGAGCTACTCCTTGCTCAACGAAATGGACTCAACACCGCATATTAAACGCGTAAGAATGTACCTGACTAGTAAGTATCTTAAAACCTATGGATTGCTATGTCTCCGAAAGAGAATCAAGCATGTGTACAGGGGCATAAACGCAGCAGTGATAGGATTGGAGAGGTTCGGTGAGCAAATGAAGACCCTTTGAAGTCATATTGCATGGTACCCATTCCACGGGTTTCAACTACCCAGGTTTAAGGTATTCTTCCTTCAGCTAAAACATGCATGTGGAACCTAGAGTATGATCAACCATGTGATCGGGAGACGTGTTCAAATATGTCTCAGTTTTCGTACCCTGGTACTCGGGTGCAACATTCCAGACGCTTTACTAACACTCTCCCGACTTGCAGAGTCAGTCCCTTTAACCTCCTGTTTGGCCCAGTTTGCAATTTCTGCGGAAGATGAACAGGAATAGCGAGAACCAATTAGAGGCTAGCTGGAGGTGTCTGGACGGGCAAATTTAACTCTCATTTCCCACCAGGAAGAGGAATTAACCAAAGGCTCAGCGTGCCGTGCCGGAACCAGATTAGGGCCTGAAGCTATCCTGCGGTGTTGCGGCCAGCTCAAAAGAAAGCGAGTTGAAGAAAGGAGCTCAGGGGCACTGTAATTCACAAACCTGCAGAGTTATAAATAACAGCTATCGTCCAAAAATAGACTGAAGTAAGGCTGCCAAGAGGACTTGAAAGCGGGGCAGAATTGCAGGAAACCGATTTCAGGAGGTAGACTGGAATTGCATTGAAAGCATAGGAAAAGAGGCAGAACGTCCACAATGATGCACTTGGCCAAAAAGGGCGTATGCGTTTTTTCCTGAATATATTCAGGAAAAAACGCATACGCCCTTTTTGGCCAACCAAGCAAGCTTGCAAAGGAAATCTGCACTAAATGAAGTCTCACTTCCCCCCGGTCAAAAGGGCCATCTGAAAAAAGTGTAAAATCCAGAAAGGCAGGACAGGCCATGGAGAACTGGGAGCCTTGTTATGCTGATGGGCGGGATGTAAATTGCCAACAGACACTGGGGAGAAGTTTATGGTGTTTCCTGAAACATCTAAAAAACAAAGCAGCAGAGCCTAGGGCACTGCCACTTATGGTCCTATAGCTTAGGGAAATTAAAATCAAAAAGACACAGCCACCCCAAAGTTTGGGATGCCTCTGTTTACAAGAACCTCGTTTACAGTACAAGTTCAACATCGCAGAAAGTGAAAAATGGATAAAGAAGTTGTGGTATTTACTTACAAAGCAATATCACTCAGCAATGAAATCTATGTCATCAGGCCCTTAGCAGCACAATGAGTGGATTCAGGTATGATGATTCTAACTGAAATAAGTCACAAAGAAAAAGAAACATCATAAGATATCAGTAATACACGGAATGTAAACTTGGCTACAAGGAACTGAATTAAAGAAAAGAACAGGGTCTCAAATTTAGAAAACCAACTTATTCTTGCTTAAGGGTAAAGGTGAGTTGGGGTGCTGCATAAAACCAGAGATTGAAATGAGCACAGATAAAGTTCCTTAAGCCAAATATGGAATAGACAAGAGCTACTCCTTGCTCAACGAAATGGACTCAACACCGCATATGAAACGCGTAAGAATGTACCTGACTAGTAAGTATCTTAAAACCTATGGATTGCTATGTCTCCGAAAGAGAATCAAGCATGTGTACAGGGGCATAAACGCAGCAGTATTAGGATTGGAGAGGTTCGGTGAGCAAATGAAGACCCTTTGAAGTCATATTGCATGGTACCCATTCCACGGGTTTCAACTACCCAGGTTTAAGGTATTCTTCCTTCAGCTAAAACATGCATGTGGAACCTAGAGTATGATCAACCATGTGATCGGGAGACGTGTTCAAATATGTCTCAGTTTTCGTACCCTGGTACTCGGGTGCAACATTCCAGACGCTTTACTAACACTCTCCCGACTTGCAGAGTCAGTCGTTTTAACCTCCTGTGTGGCCCAGTTTGCAATTTCTGCGGAAGATGAACAGGAATAGCGAGAACCAATTAAAGGCCAGCTGGAGGTGTCTGGACGGGCAAATTTAACTCTCATTTCCCACCAGGAAGAGGAATTAACCAAAGGCTCAGCGTGCCGTGCCGGAACCAGATTAGGGCCTGAAGCCATCCTGCGGTGTTGCGGCCAGCTCACAAGAAAGCGAGTTGAAGAAAGGTGCTCAGGGGCACTGTAATTCACAAACCTGCAGAGTTATAAATGACAGCTATCGTCCAAAAATAGACTGAAGTAAGGCTGCCAAGAGGACTTGAAAGCGGGGCAGAATTGCAGGAATCTGATTTCAGGAGGTAGACTGAAATTGCATTGAAAGCATAGGAAAAGAGGCAGAACGTCCACAATGATGCACTTGGCCAAAAAGGGCGTATGCGTTTTTTCCTGAATATATTCAGGAAAAAACGCATACGCCCTTTTTGGCCAACCAAGCAAGCTTGCAAAGGAAATCTGCACTACAATGAAGTCTCACTTCCCCCCGGTCAAAAGGGCCATCTGAAAAAAGTGTAAAATCCAGAAAGGCAGGACAGGCCATGGAGAACTGGGAGCCTTGTTATGCTGATGGGCGGGATGTAAATTGCCAACAGACACTCGGGAGAAGTGTATGGTGTTTCCTGAAACATCTAAAAAACAAAGCAACAGAGCCTAGGGCACTTCCACTTATGGTCCTATAGCTTAGGGAAATTAAAATCAAAAAGACACAGCCACCCCAAAGTTTGGGACGCCTCTGTTTACAAGAACCTCGTTTACAGTACAAGTTCAACATCGCAGAATGTGAAAAATGGGTAAAGAAGTTGTGGTATTTACTTACAAAGCAATATCACTCAGCATTGAAATCTATGTCATCAGGCCCTTAGCAGCACAATGAGTGGATTCAGGTATGATGATTCTAACTGAAATAAGTCACACAGAAAAAGAAACATCATAAGATATCAGTAATACACGGAATGTAAACTTGGCTACACAGGAACTGAATTCCAAAACAGAACAGGGTCTCAAATTTAGAAAACCAACTTATGCTTGCTTAAGGGGAAAGGTGAGATGGGGTGCTGCATAAAACCAGAGATCGAAATGAGCACAGATAAAGTTCCTTAAGCCAAATATGGAATAGACAAGAGCTACTCCTTGCTCAACGAAATGGACTCAACACCCCATATTAAACGCCTAAGAATGTACCTGACTAGTAAGTATCTTAAAACCTATGGATTGCTATGTCTCCAAAAGAGAATCAAGCGTGTGTACAGGGGCATAAACGCAGCAGTGATAGGATTGGAGAGGTTCGGTGAGCAAATGAAGACCCTTTGAAGTCATATTGCATGGTACCCATTACACAGGTCTCAACTCTCCAGGTTTAAGGTATTCTTCCTTCAGCTAAAACATGCATGTGGAACCTAGAGTATGATCAACCATGTGAACGGGAGACGTGTTCAAATATGTCTCAGTTTTCCTCCCCTGGTACTCGGGTGCAACATTCCAGACGCTTTACTAACACTCTCCCCACTTGGAGAGTCAGCGCCTTTAACCTCCTGTTTGGCCCAGTTTGCAATTTCTGCGGAAGATGAACAGGAATAGCGAGAACCAATGAGAGACTAGCTGGAGGTGTCTGGACGGGCAAATTTAACTCTCATTTCCCACCAGGAAGAGGAAATAACCAAAGGCTCAGCGTGCCGTGCCGGAACCAGATTAGGGCCTGAAGCCATCCTGCGGTGTTGCGGCCAGATCAAAAGACAGTGAGTTGAGGAAAGGAGCTCAGGGGCACTGTAATTCAAAAACCTGCAGAGTTATAAATGACAGCTATCGTCCAAAAATAGACTGAAGTAAGTCTGCCAAGAGGACTTGAAAGCGGGGCAGAATTGCAGGAAACCGATTTCAGGAGGTAGACTGGAATTGCATTGAAAGCATAGGAAAAGAGGCAGAACGTCCACAATGATGCACTTGGCCAAAAAGGGCGTATGCGTTTTTTCCTGAATATATTCAGGAAAAAACGCATACGCCCTTTTTGGCCAACCAAGCAAGCTTGCAAAGGAAATCTGCACTACAATGAAGTCTCACTTCCCCCCGGTCAAAAGGGCCATCTGAAAAAAGTGTAAAATCCAGAAAGGCAGGACAGGCCATGGAGAACTGGGAGCCTTGTTATGCTGATGGGCGGGATGTAAATTGCCAACAGACACTCGGGAGAAGTGTATAGTGTTTCCTGAAACATCTAAAAAACAAAGCAACAGAACCTAGGGCATTTCCACTTATGGTCCTATAGCTTAGGGAAATTAAAATCAAAAAGACACAGCCACCCCAAAGTTTGGGACGCCTCTGTTTACAAGAACCTCGTTTACAGTACAAGTTCAACATCGCAGAATGTGAAAAATGGATAAAGAAGTTGTGGTATTTACTTACAAAGCAATATCACTCAGCATTGAAATCTATGTCATCAGGCCCTTAGCAGCACAATGAGTGGATTCAGGTATGATGATTCTAACTGAAATAAGTCACACAGAAAAAGAAACATCATAAGATATCAGTAATACACGGAATGTAAACTTGGCTACACAGGAACTGAAATCCAAAACAGAACAGGGTCTCAAATTTAGAAAACCAACTTATGCTTGCTTAAGGGGAAAGGTGAGTTGGGGTGCTGCATAAAACCAGAGATCAAAATGAGCACAGATAAAGTTCCTTAAGCCAAATATGGAATAGACAAGAGCTACTCCTTGCTCAACGAAATGGACTCAACACCCCATATTAAACGCCTAAGAATGTACCTGACTAGTAAGTATCTTAAAACCTATGGATTGCTATGTCTCCAAAAGAGAATCAAGCGTGTGTACAGGGGCATAAACGCAGCAGTGATAGGATTGGAGAGGTTCGGTGAGCAAATGAAGACCCTTTGAAGACATATTGCATGGTACCCATTCCACGGGTCTCAACTCTCCAGGTTTAAGGTATTCTTCCTTCAGCTAAAACATGCATGTGGAACCCAGAGTATGATCAACCGTGTGAACGGGAGACGTGTTCAAATATGTCTCAGTTTTCCTCCCCTGGTACTCGGGTGCAACATTCCAGACACTTTACTAACACTCTCCCCACTTGGAGAGTCAGCGCCTTTAACCTCCTGTTAGGCCCAGTTTGCAATTTCTGCGGAAGATGAACAGGAATAGCGAGAACCAATGAGAGACTAACTGGAGGTGTCTGGACGGGCAAATTTAACTCTCATTTCCCACCAGGAAGAGGAATTAACCAAAGGCTCAGCGTGCTGTGCCAGAAACAGATTAGGGCCTGAAGCCATCCTGCGGTGTTGCGGCCAGCTCACAAGAAAGCGAGTTGAAGAAAGGAGCTCAGGGGCACTGTAATTCACAAACCTGCAGAGTTATAAATGACAGCTATCGTCCAAAAATATACTGAAGTAAGGCTGCCAAGAGGACTTGAAAGCGGGGCAGAATTGCAGGAAACCGATTTCAGGAGGTAGACTGGAATTGCATTGAAAGCATAGGAAAAGAGGCAGAACGTCCACAATGATGCACTTGGCCAAAAAGGGCGTATGCATTTTTTCCTGAATATATTCAGGAAAAAACGCATATGCCCTTTTTGGCCAACCAAGCAAGCTTGCAAAGGAAATCTGCACTACAATGAAGTCTCACTTCCCCCCGGTCAAAAGGGCCATCTGAAAAAAGTGTAAAATCCAGAAAGGCAGGACAGGCCATGGAGAACTGGGAGCCTTGTTATGCTGATGGGCGGGATGTAAATTGGCAACAGACACTTGGGAGAAGTGTATGGTGTTTCCTGAAACATCTAAAAAACAAAGCAACAGAGCCTAGGGCACTTCCACTTATGGTCCTATAGCTTAGGGAAATTAAAATCAAAAAGACACAGCCACCCCAAAGTTTGGGACGCCTCTGTTTACAAGCACCTCATTTACCGTACAAGTTCAATATCACAGAAAGTGAAAAATGGATAAAGAACTTGTGGTACTTACGTACAATGCAGTATCACTCAGCAATGAAATCTATGTCATCAGGCCCGTAGCAGCATAATGAGTGGATTCAGGTACGATGATTCTAACAGAAATAAGTCACACAGAAAAAGAAACATCATAAGATATCAGTAATACACGGAATGGAAACTTGGTTACACAGGAACTGAATTACAGAACAGAACAGGGTCTCAAATTTAGAAAACCAACTTATGCTTGCTTAAGGGGAAAGGTGAGTTGGGGTGCTGCATAAAACCAGAGATTGAAATGAGCACAGATAAAGTTCCTTAAGCCAAATATGGAATAGACAAGAGCTACTCCTTTCTCAACGAAATGGACTCAACACCCCATATTAAACGCCTAAGAATGTACCTGACTAGTAAGTATCTTCAAACCTATGGATTGCTATGTCTCCGAAAGAGAATCAAGCATGTGTACAGGGGCATAAACGCAGCAGTGATAGGATTGGAGAGGTTCGGTGAGCAAATGAAGACCCTTTGAAGTCATATTGCATTGTACCCATTCCACGGGTTTCAACTACCCAGGTTTAAGGTATTCTTCCTTCAGCTAAAACATGCATGTGGAACCTAGAGTATGATCAACCATGTGATCGGGAGACGTGTTCAAATATGTCTCAGTTTTCGTACCCTGGTACTCGGGTGCAACATTCCAGACGCTTTACTAACACTCTCCCGACTTGGAGAGTCAGTCCCTTTAACCTCCTGTTTGGCCCAGTTTGCAATTTCTGCGGAAGATGAACAGGAATAGCGAGAACCAATGAGAGACTAGCTGGAGGTGTCTGGACGGGCAAATTTAACTCTCATTTCCCACCAGGAAGAGGAATTAACCAAAGGCTCAGCGTGCCGTGCCCGAACCAGATTAGGGCCTGAAGCAATCCTGCGGTGTTTTGGCCAGCTCACAAGAAAGTGAGTTGAAGAAAGGAGCTCAGGGGCACTGTAATTCACAAACCTGCAGAGTTATAAATGACAGCTATCGTCCAAAAATAGACTGAAGTAAGGCTGCCAAGAGGACTTGAAAGCGGGGCAGAATTGCAGGAAACCGATTTCGGGAGGTAGACTGGAATTGCATTGAAAGCATAGGAAAAGAGGCAGAACGTCCACAATGATGCACTTGGCCAAAAAGGGCGTATGCGTTTTTTCCTGAATATATTCAGGAAAAAACGCATACGCACTTTTTTGCCAACCAAGCAAGCTTGCAAAGGAAATCTGCACTACAATGAAGTCTCACTTCCCCCCGGTCAAAAGGGCCATCTGAAAAAAGTGTAAAATCCAGAAAGGCAGGACAGGCCATGGAGAACTGGGAGCCTTGTTATGCTGATGGGCGGGATGTAAATTGCCAACAGACACTTGGGAGAAGTGTATGGTGTTTCCTGAAACATCGAAAAAACAAAGCAACAGAGCCTAGGGCACTTCCACTTATGGTCCTATAGATTAGGAAAATTAAAATCAAAAAGACACAGCCACCCCAAAGTTTGGGACGCCTCTGTTTACAAGAACCTCGTTTACAGTACAAGTTCAACATCGCAGAAAATGAAAAATGGATAAAGAAGCTGTGGTATTTACTTACAAAGCAATATCACTCAGCAATGAAATCTATGTCATCAGGCCCTTAGCAGCACAATGAGTGGATTCAGATATGATGATTCTACCTGAAATAAGTCACACAGAAAAAGAAACATCATAAGATATCACTAATACACGGAATGTAAACTTGGCTACACAGGAACTGAATTTCAGAACAGAACAGTGTCTCAAATTTAGAAAACCAACTTATGCTTGCTTAAGGGTAAAGGTGAGTTGGGGTGCTGCATAAAACCAGAGATTGAAATGAGCACAGATAAAGTTCCTTAAGCCAAATATGGAATAGACAAGAGCTACTCCTTGCTCAACGAAATGGACTCAACACCCCATATTAAACGCCTAAGAATGTACCTGACTAGTAAGTATCTTCAAACCTATGGATTGCTATGTCTCCGAAAGAGAATCAAGCATGTGTACAGGGGCATAAACACAGCAGTGATAGGATTGGAGAGGTTCGGTGAGCAAATGAAGACCCTTTGAAGTCATATTGCATGGTACCCATTCCACGGGTTTCAACTACCCAGGTTTAAGGTATTCTTCCTTCAGCTAAAACATGCATGTGGAACCCAGAGTATGATCAACCATGTGATCGGGAGACGTGTTCAAATATGTCTCAGTTTTCGTACCCTGGTACTCGGGTGCAACATTCCAGACGCTTTACTAACACTCTCCCCACTTGGAGAGTCAGCGCCTTTAACCTCCTGTTTGGCCCAGTTTGCAATTTCTGCAGAAGATGAACAGGAATAGCGAGAACCAATGAGAGGCTAGCTGGAGGTGTCTGGACGGGCAAATTTAACTCTCATTTCCCACCAGGAAGAGGAAATAACCAAAGGCTCAGCGTGCCGTGCCGGAACCAGATTAGGGCCTGAAGCCATCCTGCGGTGTTGCGGCCAGCTCAAAAGAAAGCGAGTTGAGGAAAGGAGCTCAGGGGCCCTGTAATTCACAAACCTGCAGAGTTATAAATGACAGCTATCGTCCAAAAATATACTGACGTAAGGCTGCCAAGAGGACTTGAAAGCGGGGCAGAATTGCAGGAAACCGATTTCAGGAGGTAGACTGGAATTGCATTGAAAGCATAGGAAAAGAGGCAGAACGTCCACAATGATGCACTTGGCCAAAAAGGGCATATGCGTTTTTTCCTGAATATATTCAGGAAAAAACGCATACGCCCTTTTTGGCCAACCAAGCAAGCTTGCAAAGAAATCTGCACTACAATGAAGTCTCACTTCCCCCCGGTCAAAAGGGCCATCTGAAAAAAGTGTAAAATCCAGAAAGGCAGGACAGGCCATGGAGAACTGGGAGCCTTGTTATGCTGATGGGCGGGATGTAAATTGCCAATAGACACTCGGGAGAAGTGTATGGTGTTTCCTGAAACATCTAAAAAACAAAGCAACAGAGCCTAGGGCACTTCCACTTATGGTCCTATAGCTTAGGGAAATTAAAATCAAAAAGACACAGCCACCCCAAAGTTTGGAACGGCTCTGTTTACAAGAACCTCGTTTACAGTACAAGTTCAACATCGCAGAAAGTGAAAAATGGATAAAGAAGTTGTGGTATTCACTTACAAAGCAATATCACTCAGCAATGAAATCTGTGTCATCAGGCCCTTAGCAGCACAATGAGTGGATTCAGGTACGATGATTCTAACTGAAATAAGTTACACAGAAAAAGAAACATCATAAGATATCAGTAATACACGGAATGGAAACTTGGCTACACAGGAACTGAATTACAGAACAGAACAGGGTCTCAAATTTAGAAAACCAACTTATGCTTGCTTAAGGGGAAAGGTGAGTTGGGGTGCTGCATAAAACCAGAGATTGAAATGAGCACAGATAAAGTTCCTTAAGCCAAATATGGAATAGACAAGAGCAACTCCTTGCTCAACGAAATGGACTCAACACCCCATATTAAACGCCTAAGAATTTACCTGACTAGTAAGTATCTTCAAACCTATGGATTGCTATGTCTCCGAAAGAGAATCAAGCATGTGTACAGGGGCATAAACGCAGCAGTGATAGGATTGGAGAGGTTCGGTGAGCAAATGAAGACCCTTTGAAGTCATATTGCATGGTACCCATTCCACGGGTTTCAACTACCCAGGTTTAAGGTATTCTTCCTTCAGCTAAAACATGCATGTGGAACCTAGAGTATGATCAACAATGTGATCGGGAGACGTGTTCAAATACGTCTCAGTTTTCGTACCCTGGTACTCGGGTGCAACATTCCAGACGCTTTACTAACACTCTCCCCACTTGGAGAGTCAGTCCCTTTAACCTCCTGTTTGGCCCAGTTTGCAATTTCTGCGGAAGATGAACAGGAATAGCGAGAACCAATGAGAGACTAGCTGGAGGTGTCTAGACGGGCAAATTTAACTCTCATTTCCCACCAGGAAGAGGAATTAACCAAAGGCTCAGCGTGCCGTGCCAGAACCAGATTAGGGCCTGAAGCCATCCTGCGGTGTTGCGGCCAGGTCACAAGAAAGCGAGTTGAAGAAAGGAGCTCAGGGGCACTGTAATTCACAAACCTGCAGAGTTATAAATGACAGCTATCGTCCAAAAATAGACTGAAGTAAGGCTGCCAAGAGGACTTGAAAGCGGGGCAGAATTGCAGGAAACCGATTTCAGGAGGTAGACTGGAATTGCATTGAAAGCATAGGAAAAGAGGCAGAACGTCCACAATGATGCACTTGGCCAAAAAGGGCGTATGCGTTTTTTCCTGAATATATTCAGGAAAAAACGCATACGCCCTTTTTGGCCAACCAAGCAAGCTTGCAAAGGAAATCTGCACTACAATGAAGTCTCACTTCCCCCCTGTCAAAAGGGCCATCTGAAAAAAGTGTAAAATCCAGAAAGGCAGGACAGGCCATGGAGAACTGGGAGCCTTGTTATGCTGATGGGCGGGATGTAAATTGCCAACAACCACTCGGGAGAAGTGTATGGTGTTTCCTGAAACATCTAAAAAACAAAGAAACAGAGCCTAGGGCACTTCCACTTATGGTCCTATAGCTTAGGGAATTTAAAATCTAAAAGACACAGCCACCCCAAAGTTTGGAACGGCTCTGTTTACAAGAACCTCGTTTACAGTACAAGTTCAACATCACAGAAAGTGAAAAATGGAGAAAGAAGTTGTGGTATTTACTTACAAAGCAATATCACTCAGCAATGAAATCTGTGTCATCAGGCCCTTAGCAGCACAATGAGTGGATTCAGGTATGATGATTCTAACTGAAATAAGTCACACAGAAAAAGAAACATCATAAGATATCAGTAATACACGGAATGGAAACTTGGCTACACAGGAACTGCATTCCAAAACAGAACAGTGTCTCAAATTTAGAAAAACAACTTATGCTTGCTTAAGGGTAAAGGTGAGTTGGGGTGCTGCATAAAACCAGAGATTGAAATGAGCACAGATAAAGTTCCTTAAGCCAAATATGGAATAGACAAGAGCTACTCCTTGCTCAACGAAATGGACTCAACACTGCATATTAAACGCCTAAGAATGTACCTGTCTTGTAAGTATCTTAAAACCTATGGATTGCTGTGTCTCCGAAAGAGAATCAAGCATGTGTACAGGGGCATAAACGCAGCAGTGATAGGATTGGAGAGGTTCGGTGAGCAAATGAAGACCCTTTGAAATCATATTGCATGGTACCCATTCCACGGGTTTCAACTACCCACGTTTAAGGTATTCTTCCTTCAGCTAAAACATGCATGTGGAACCTAGAGTATGATCAACCATGTGATCGGGAGACGTGTTCAAATATGTCTCAGTTTTCGTACCCTGGTACTCGCGTGCAACATTCCAGACGCTTTACTAACACTCTCCCCACTTGGAGAGTCAGTCCCTTTAACCTCCTGTTTGGCCCAGTTTGCAATTTCTGCGGAAGATGAACAGGAATAGCGAGAACCAATGAGAGACTAGCTGGAAGTGTCTGGACGGGCAAATTTAACTCTCATTTCCCACCAGGAAGAGGAAATAAACAAAGGCTCAGCGTGCCGTACCGGAACCAGATTAGGGCCTGAAGCCATCCTGCGGTGTTGCGGCCAGCTCAAAAGAAAGCGAGTTGAAGAAAGGAGCTCAGGGGCACTGTAATTCACAAACCTGCAGAGTTATAAATGACAGCTATCGTCCAAAAATAGACTGAAGTAAGGCTGCCAAGAGGACTTGAAAGCGGGGCAGAATTGCAGGAAACCGATTTCAGGAGGTAGACTGAAATTGCATTGAAAGCATAGAAAAGAGGCAGAACGTCCACAATGATGCACTTGGCCAAAAAGGGCGTATGCGTTTTTTCCTGAATATATTCAGGAAAAAACGCATACGCCCTTTTTGGCCAACCAAGCAATCTTGCAAAGGAAATCTGCACTACAATGAAGTCTCACTTCCCCCCGGTCAAAAGGGCCATCTGAAAAAAGTGTAAAATCCAGAAAGGCAGGACAGGCCATGGAGAACTGGGAGCCTTGTTATGCTGAAGGGCGGGATGTAAATTGCCTACAACCACTCGGGAGAAGTGTATGGTGTTTCCTGAAACATCTAAAAAACAAAGCAACAGAGCCTAGGGCACTTCCACTTATGGTCCTATAGCTTAGGGAATTTAAAATAAAAAAGACACAGCCACCCCAAAGTTTGGGACGCCTCTGTTTACAAGAACCTCGTTTACAGTACAAGTTCAACATTGCAGAAAGTGAAAAATGGATAAAGAAGTTGTGGTATTTACTTACAAAGCAATATCACTCAGCAATGAAATCTATGTCATCAGGCCCTTAGCATCACAATGAGTGAGTTCAGGTATGATGATTCTAACTGAAATAAGTCACACAGAAAAGGAAACATCATAAGATATCAGTAATACACGGAATGTAAACTTGGCTACACAGGAACTGAATTACAGAACACAACAGCGTCTCAAATTTAGAAAACAAACTTATGCTTGCTTAAGGAGAAAGGTGAGTTGGGGTGCTGCATAAAACCAGAGATTGAAATGAGCACAGATAAAGTTCCTTAAGTCAAATATGGAATAGACAAGAGCTACTCCTTGCTCAACGAAATGGACTCAACACCGCATATTAAACGCCTAAGAATGTACCTGACTAGTAAGTATCGTAAAACCTATGGATTGCTATGTCTCCAAAAGAGAATCAAGCATGTGTACAGGGGCATAAACGCAGCAGTGATAGGATTGGAGAGGTTCGGTGAGCAAATGAAGACCCTTTGAAGTCTTATTGCATGGTACCCATTCCACAGGTTTCAACTACCCAGGTTTAAGATATTCTTCCTTCAGCGAAAACATGTATGTGGAACCTAGTGTATGATCAACCATGTGATCGGGAGATGTATTCAAATATGTCTCAGTTTTCGTACCCTGGTATTCGGGTGCAACATTCCAGACGCTTTACTAACACTCTCCCGACTTGGAGAGTCAGTCCCTTTAACCTGCTGTTTGGCCCAGTTTGCAATTTCTGCGGAAGATGAACAGGAATAGCGAGAACCAATGAGAGACTAGCTGGAGGTGTCTGGACGGGCAAATTTAACTCTCATTTCCCACCTGGAAGAGGAATTATCCAAAGGTTCAGCGTGCCGTGCCGGAACCAGATTAGGGCCTGAAGCCATCGTGCGGTGTTGCGGCCAGGTCACAAGAAAGCGAGTTGAAGAAAGGAGCTCAGGGGCACTGTAATTCACAAACCTACAGAGTTATAAATGACAGCTATCGTCCAAAAATAGACTGAAGTAAGGCTGCCAAGAGGACTTGAAAGCGGGGCAGAATTGCAGGAAACCGATTTCAGGAGGTAGACTGAAATTGCATTGAAAGCATAGGAAAAGAGGCAGAACGTCCACAATGATGCACTTGGCCAAAAAGGGCGTATGCGTTTTTTCCTGAATATATTCAGGAAAAACGCATACGCCCTTTTTGGCCAACCAAGCAAGCTTGCAAAGGAAATCTGCACTACAATGAAGTCTCACTTCCCCCCGGTCAAAAGGGCCATCTGAAAAATGTGTAAAATCCAGAAAGGCAGGACAGGCTATGGAGAACTGGGAGCCTTGTTATGCTGATGGGCGGGATGTAAATTGCCAACAGACACTGGGGAGAAGTGTATGGTGTTTCCTGAAACATCTAAAAAACAAAGCAACAGAGCCTAGGGCACTTCCACTTATGGTCCTATAGCTTAGGGAAATTAAAGTCAAAAAGACACAGCCACCCCAAAGTTTGGGACGCCTCTGTTTACAAGAACCTCGTTTACAGTACAAGTTCAACATTGCAGAAAGTGAAAAATGGATAAAGAAGTTGTGGTATTTACTTAGAAAGCAATATCACTCAGCAATGAAATCTATGTCATCAGGCCCTTAGCATCACAATGAGTGGATTCAGGTATGATGATTCTAACTGAAATAAGTCACACAGAAAAAGAAACATCAGAAGATATCAGTAATACACGGAATGTAAACTTGGCTACACAGGAACTGAATTACAGAGCAGAACAGGGTCTCAAATTTAGAAAACCAACTTATGCTTGCTTAAGGGTAAAGGTGAGTTGGGGTGCTGCATAAAACCAGAGATTGAAATGAGCACAGATAAAGTTCCTTTAGTCAAATATGGAATAGAGAAGAGCTACTCCTTGCTCAACGAAATGGACTCAACGCCACATATTAAACGCCTAAGAATGTACCTGACTAGTAAGTATCGTAAAACCTATGGATTGCTATGTCTCCAAAAGAGAATCAAGCATGTGTACAGGGGCATAAACGCAGCAGTGATAGGATTGGAGAGGTTCGGTGAACAAATGAAGACCCTTTGAAGTCATATTGCATGGTACCCTTTACACGGGTCTCAACTCTCCAGGTTTAAGGTATTCTTCCTTCAGCTAAAACATGCATGTGGAACCCAAGTATGATCAACCATGTGAACGGGAGACGTGTTCAAATATGTCTCAGTTTTCCTCCCCTGGTACACGGGTGCAACATTCCAGACGCTTTACTAACACTCTCCCCACTTGGAGAGTCAGTCCCTTTAACCTCCTGTTTGGCCCAGTTTGCAATTACTGCGGAAGATGAACAGGAATAGCGAGAACCAATGAGAGACTAGCTGGAGGTGTCTGGACGGGCAAATTTAACTCTCATTTCCCACCAGGAAGAGGAAATAACCAAAGGCTCAGTGTGTCGTGCCGGAACCAGATTAGGGCCTGAAGCTATCCTGCGGTGTTGCGGCCAGCTCAAAAGAAAGTGAGTTGAAGAAAGGAGCTCAGGGGCACTGTAATTCACAAACCTGCAGAGTTATAAATGACAGCTATCGTCCAAAAATAGACTGAAGTAAGGCTGCCAAGAGGACTTGAAAGCGGGGCAGAATTGCAGGAAACCGATTTCAGGAGGTAGACTGAAATTGCATTGAAAGCATAGGAAAAGAGGCAGAACGTCCACAATGATGCACTTGGCCAAAAAGGGCGTATGCGTTTTTTCCTGAATATATTCAGGAAAAAACGCATACGCCCTTTTTGGCCAACCAAGCAAGCTTGCAAAGGAAATCTGCACTACAATGAAGTCTCACTTCCCCCCGGTCAAAAGGGCCATCTGAAAAAAGTGTAAAATCCAGAAAGGCAGGACAGGCCATGGAGAACTGGGAGCCTTGTTATGCTGAAGGGCGGGATGTAAATTGCCTACAACCACTCGGGAGAAGTGTATGGTGTTTCCTGAAACATCTAAAAAACAAAGCAACAGAGCCTAGGGCACTTCCACTTATGGTCCTATAGCTTAGGGAATTTAAAATAAAAAAGACACAGCCACCCCAAAGTTTGGGACGCCTCTCTTTACAAGAACCTCGTTTACAGTACAAGTTCAACATTGCAGAAAGTGAAAAATGGATAAAGAAGTTGTGGTATTTACTTACAAAGCAATATCACTCAGCAATGAAACCTATGTCATCAGGCCCTTAGCATCACAATGAGTGGATTCAGGTATGATGATTCTAACTGAAATAAGTCACACAGAAAAAGAAACATCATAAGATATCAGTAATACACGGAATGTAAACTTGGCTACACAGGAACTGAATTACAGAGCAGAACAGGGTCTCAAATTTAGAAAACCAACTTATGCTTGCTTAAGGGTAAAGGTGAGTTGGGGTGCTGCATAAAACCAGAGATTGAAATGAGCACAGATAAAGTTCCTTAAGTCAAATATGGAATAGACAAGAGCTACTCCTTGCTCAACGAAATGGACTCAACACCGCATATTAAACGCCTAAGAATGTACCTGACTAGTAAGTATCGTAAAACCTATGGATTGCTATGTCTCCAAAAGAGAATCAAGCATGTGTACAGGGGCATAAACGCAGCAGTGATAGGATTGGAGAGGTTCGGTGAGCAAATGAAGACCCTTTGAAGTCATATTTCATGGTACCCTTTACACGGGTCTCAACTCTCCAGGTTTAAGGTGTTCTTCCTTCAGCTAAAACATGCATGTGGAACCTAGAGTATGATCAACCATTTGATCGGGAGACGTGTTCAAATATGTCTCAGTTTTGCTCCCCTGGTACTCGGGTGCAACGTTCCAGACGCTTTACTGACACTCTCCCCACTTGAAGAGTCAGCGCCTTTAACCTCCTGTTTGGCACAGTTTGCAATTTCTGCGGAAGATGAACAGGAATAGCGAGAACCAATGAGAGGTTAGCTGGAGGTGTCTGGACGGGCAAATTTAACTCTCATTTCCCACCAGGAGGAGGAAATAACCAAAGGCTTAGCGTGCCGTGCCAGAACCAGATTAGGGCCGGAAGCCATCCTGCGGTGTTGCGGCCAGCTCACAAGAAAGCGAGTTGAAGAAAGGTGCTCAGGGGCACTGTAATTCACAAACCTGCAGAGTTATAAATGACAGCTATCGTCCAAAAATAGACTGAAGTAAGGCTGCCAAGAGGACTTGAAAGCGGGGCAGAATTGCAGGAATCCGATTTCAGGAGGTAGACTGAAATTGCATTGAAAGCATAGGAAAAGAGGCAGAACGTCCACAATGATGCACTTGGCCAAAAAGGGCGTATGCGTTTTTTCCTGAATATATTCAGGAAAAAACGCATACGCCCTTTTTGGCCAACCAAGCAAGCTTGCAAAGGAAATCTGCACTACAATGAAGTCGCACTTCCCCCCGGTCAAAAGGGCCATCTGAAAAAAGTGTAAAATCCAGAAAGGCAGGACAGGCCATGGAGAACTGGGAGCCTTGTTATGCTGAAGGGCGGGATGTAAATTGCCAACAACCACTCCGGAGAAGTGTATGGTGTTTCCTGAAACATCTAAAAAACAAAGCAACAGAGCCTAGGGCACTTCCACTTATGGTCCTATAGCTTAGGGAAATTAAAATCAAAAAGACACAGCCACCCCAAAGTTTGGGACGCCTCTGTTTACAAGAACCTCGTTTACAGTACAAGTTCAACATCGCAGAAAGTGAAAAATGGATAAAGAAGTTGTGGTATTTACTTACAATGCAGTATCACTCAGCAATGAAATCTATGTCATCAGGTCCTTAGCATCACAATGAGTGGATTCAGGTATGATGATTCTAACTGAAATAAGTCACACAGAAAAAGAAACATCATAAGATATCAGTAATAAACGGAATGTAAACTTGGCTACACAGGAACTGAATTACAGAACAGAACAGGGTCTCAAATTTAGAAAACCAACTTATGCTTGCTTAAGGGTAAAGGTGAGTTAGGGTGCTGCATAAAACCAGAGATTGAAATGAGCACAGATAAAGTTCCTTAAGTCAAATATGGAATAGACAAGAGCTACTCCTTGCTCAACGAAATGGACTCAACACCGCATATTATACGCCTAAGAATGTACCTGACTAATAAGTATCGTAAAACCTATGGATTGCTATGTCTCCAAAAGAGAATCAAGCATGTGTACAGGGGCATAAACGCAGCAGTGATAGGATTGGAGAGGTTCGGTGAGCAAATGAAGACCCTTTGAAGTCATATTGCATGGTACCCATTACACGGGTCTCAACTCTCCAGGTTTAAGGTATTCTTCCTTCAGCTAAAACATGCATGTGGAACCCAAGTATGATCAACCATGTGAACGGGAGACGTGTTAAAATATGTCTCAGTTTTCCTCCCCTGGTACTCGGGTGCAACATTCCAGACGCTTTACTAACACTCTCCCCACTTGGAGAGTGAGCGCCTTTAACCTCCTGTTTGGTCCAGTTTGCAATTTCTGCGGAAGATGAACAGGAATAGCGAGAACCAATGAGAGGCTAGCTGGAGGTGTCTGGACGGGCAAATTTAACTCTCATTTCCCACCAGGAAGAGGAAATAACCAAAGGCTCAGCGTGCCGTGCCGGAACCAGATTAGGGCCTGAAGCCATCCTGCGGTGTTGCGGCCAGGTCACAAGAAAGCGAGTTGAAGAAAGGAGCTCAGGGGCACTGTAATTCACAAACCTGCAGAGTTATAAATGACAGCTATCGTCCAAAAATAGACTGAAGTAAGGCTGCCAAGAGGACTTGAATGTGGGGCAGAATTGCAGGAACCCGATTTCAGGAGGTAGACTGGAATTGCATTGAAAGCATAGGAAAAGAGGCAGAACGTCCACAATGATGCACTTGGCCAAAAAGGGCGTATGCGTTTTTTCCTGAATATATTCAGGAAAAAACGCATACGCCCTTTTTGGCCAACCAAGCAAGCTTGCAAAGGAAATCTGCACTACAATGAAGTCTCACTTCCCCCCGGTCAAAAGGGCCATCTGAAAAAAGTGTAAAATCCAGAAAGGCAGGACAGGCCATGGAGAACTGGGAGCCTTGTTATGCTGATGGGCGGGATGTAAATTGCCAACAACCACTCTGGAGAAGTGTATGGTGTTTCCTGAAACATCTAAAAAACAAAGCAACAGAAACTAGGGCACTTCCACTTATGGTCCTATAGCTTAGGGAAATTAAAATCAAAAAGACACAGCCACCTCAAAGTTTGGAACGGCTCTGTTTACAAGAACCTCGTTTACAGTACAAGTTCAACATCGCAGAAAGTGAAAAATGGATAAAGAAGTTGTAGTATTTACTTACAAAGCAATATCACTCAGCAATGAAATCTGTGTCATCAGGCCCTTAGCAGCACAATGAGTGGATTCAGGTATGATGATTCTAACTGAAATAAGTCACACAGAAAAAGAAACATCATAAGGTATCAGTAATACACGGAATGTAAACTTGGCTACACAGGAACTGAATTACAGAACAGAACGTGGTCTCAAATTTAGAAAACCAACTTTTGCTTGCTTAAGGGTAAAGGTGAGTTGGGGTGCTGCATAAAACCAGAGATTGAAATGAGCACAGATAAAGTTCCTTAAGCCAAATATGGAATAGACAAGAGCTACTCCTTGCTCAACGAAATGGACTCAACACCGCATATTAAACGCGTAAGAATGTACCTGACTAGTAAGTATCGTAAAACCTATGGATTGCTATGTCTCCAAAAGAGAATCAAGCATGTGTACAGGGGCATAAACGCAGCAGTGATAGGATTGGAGAGGTTCGGTGAGCAAATGAAGACCCTTTGAAGTCTTATTGCATGGTACCCATTCCACAGGTTTCAACTACCCAGGTTTAAGGTATTCTTCCTTCAGCGAAAACATGTATGTGGAACCTAGTGTATGATCAACCATGTGATCGGGAGACGTGTTCAAATATGTCTCAGTTTTCGTACCCTGGTACTCGGGTGCAACATTCCAGACGCTTTACTAACACTCTCCCGACTTGCAGAGTCAGTCCCTTTAACCTCCTGTTTGGCCCAGTTTGCAATTTCTGCGGAAGATGAACAGGAATAGCGAGAACCAATTAGAGGCTAGCTGGAGGTGTCTGGACGGGCAAATTTAACTCTCATTTCCCACCAGGAAGAGGAATTAACCAAAGGCTCAGCGTGCCGTGCCGGAACCAGATTAGGGCCTGAAGCTATCCTGCGGTGTTGCGGCCAGCTCAAAAGAAAGCGAGTTGAAGAAAGGAGCTCAGGGGCACTGTAATTCACAAACCTGCAGAGTTATAAATAACAGCTATCGTCCAAAAATAGACTGAAGTAAGGCTGCCAAGAGGACTTGAAAGCGGGGCAGAATTGCAGGAAACCGATTTCAGGAGGTAGACTGGAATTGCATTGAAAGCATAGGAAAAGAGGCAGAACGTCCACAATGATGCACTTGGCCAAAAAGGGCGTATGCGTTTTTTCCTGAATATATTCAGGAAAAAACGCATACGCCCTTTTTGGCCAACCAAGCAAGCTGGCAAAGGAAATCTGCACTACAATGAAGTCTCACTTCCCCCCGGTCAAAAGGGCCATCTGAAAAAAGTGTAAAATCCAGAAAGGCAGGACAGGCCATGGAGAACTGGGAGCCTAGTTATGCTGATGGGCAGGATGTAAATTGCCAACAGACACTCGTGAGAAGTGTATGGTGTTCCCTGAAACATCCAAAAAAACAAACAACAGAGCCTAGGGCACTTCCACTTATGGTCCTATAGCTTAGGGAAATTAAAATCAAAAAGACACAGCCACCCCAAAGTTTGGGACGCCTCTGTTTACAAGAACCTCGTTTACAGTACAAGTTCAACATCGCAGAAAGTGAAAAATGGATAAAGAAGTTATGGTATTTACTAACAAAGCAATATCACTCAGTAATGAAATCTATGTCATCAGGCCCGTAGCAGCATAATGAGTGGATTCATGTACGATGATTCTAACTGAAATAAGTCACACAGAAAAAGAAACATCATAAGATATCAGTAATACACGGAATGTAAACTTGGCTACACAGGAACTGAATTACAGAACAGAACAGGGTCTCAAATTTAGAAAACCAACTTATGCTTGCTTAAGGGGAAAGGTGAGTTGGGGTGCTGCATAAAACCAGAGATTGAAGTGAGCACAGATAAAGTTCCTTAAGCCAAATATGGAATAGACAAGAGGTACTCCTTGCTCAACGAAATGGACTCAACACCCCATATTAAACGCCTAAGAATGTACCTGACTAGTAAGTATCTTAAAACCTATGGATGGCTATGTCTCCAAAAGTGAATCAAGCATGTGTACAGGGGCATAAACGCAGCAGTGATAGGATTGGAGAGGTCCTGTAAGCAAATGAAGACCCTTTGAAGTCATATTGCATGGTACCCATTCCACGGGTTTCAACTACCCAGGTTTAAGGTATTCTTCCTTCAGCTAAAACATGCATGTGGAACCTAGAGTATGATCAACCATGTGATCGGGAGACGTGTTCAAATATGTCTCAGTTTTCGTACCCTGGTACTCGGGTGCAACATTCCAGACGCTTTCCTAACACTCTCCCGACTTGGAGAGTCAGTCCCTTTAACCTCCTGTTTGGCCCAGTTTGCAATTTCTGCGGAAGATGAACAGGAATAGCGAGAACCAATGAGAGACTAGCTGGAGGTGTCTGGACGGGCAAATTTAACTCTCATTTCCCACCAGGAAGAGGAATTAACCAAAGGCTCAGCGTGCCGTGCCGGAACCAGATTAGGGCCTGAAGCCATCCTGCGGTGTTGCGGCCAGGTCACAAGAAAGCGAGTTAAAGAAAGGAGCTCAGGGGCACTGTAATTCACAAACCTGCAGAGTTATAAATGACAGCTATCGTCCAAAAGTATACTGAAGTCAGGCTGCCAAGAGGACTTGAAAGCGGGGCAGAATTGCAGGAAACCGATTTCAGGAGGTAGACTGGAATTGCATTTCAAGCATAGGAAAAGAGGCAGAACGTCCACAATGATGCACTTGGCCAAAAAGGGCGTATGCGTTTTTTCCTGAATATATTCAGGAAAAAACGCATACGCCCTTTTTGGCCAACCAAGCAAGCTTGCAAAGGAAATCTGCACTACAATGAAGTCTCACTTCCCCCTTGTCAAAAGGGCCATCTGAAAAAAGTGTAAAATCCAGAAAGGCAGGACAGGCCATGGAGAACTGGGAGCCTTGTTATGCTGATGGGCGGGATGTAAATTGCCAACAGACACTCGGGAGAAGTGTATGGTGTTTCCTGAAACATCTAAAAAACAAAGCAACAGAGCCTAGAGCACTTCCACTTATGGTCCTATAGTTTAGGGAAATTAAAATCAAAAAGACAAAGCCACCCCAAAGTTTGGGACGCCTGTGTTTACAAGAACCTCGTTTACCGTACAAGTTCAATATCACAGAAAGTGAAAAATGGATAAAGAACTTGTGGTACTTACGTACAATGCAGTATCACTCAGCAATGAAATCTATGTCATCAGGCCCGTAGCAGCATAATGAGTGGATTCAGGTACGATGATTCTAACTGAAATAAGTCACACAGAAAAAGAAACATCATAAGATATCAGTAATACACGGAATGTAAACTTGGCTACACAGGAACTGAATTACAGAACAGAACAGGGTCTCAAATTTAGAAAACCAACTTATGCTTGCTTAAGGGTAAAGGTGAGTTGGGGTGCTGCATGAAACCAGAGATTGAAATGAGCACAGATAAAGTTCCTTTAGCCAAATATGGAATAGACAAGAGCTACTCCTTGCTCAACGAAATGGACTCAACACCGCATATAAAACGCCTAAGAATGTACCTGACTAGTAAGTATCTTAAAACCTATGGATTGCTATGTCTCCGAAAGAGAATCAAGCATGTGTACAGGGGCATAAACGCAGCAGTGATAGGATTGGAGAGGTTTGGTGAGCAAATGAAGACCCTTTGAAGTCATATTGCATGGTACCCATTCCACGGGTTTCAACTATCCAGGTTTAAGGTATTCTTCCTTCAGCTAAAACATGCATGTGGAACCTAGAGTATGATCAACCATGTGATCGGGAGACGTGTTCAAATATGTCTCAGTTTTCGTACCCTGGTACTCGGGTGCAACATTCCAGACGCTTTCCTAACACTCTCCCGACTTGGAGAGTCAGTCCCTTTAACCTCCTGTTTGGCCCAGTTTGCAATTTCTGCGGAAGATGAACAGGAATAGCGAGAACCAATGAAAGACTAGCTGGAGGTGTCTGGACGGGCAAATTTAACTCTCATTTCCCACCAGGAAGAGGAATTAACCAAAGGCTCAGCGTGCCGTGCCGGAACCAGATTAGGGCCTGAAGCCATCCTGCGGTGTTGCGGCCAGGTCACAAGAAAGCGAGTTGAAGAAAGGAGCTCGGGGGCACTGTAATACACAAACATGCAGAGTTATAAATGACAGCTATCGTCCAAAAATATACTGAAGTCAGGCTGCCAAGAGGACTTGAAAACGGGGCAGAATTGCAGGAAACCGATTTCAGGAGGTAGACTGGAATTGCATTGAAAGCATAGGAAAAGAGGCAGAACGTCCACAATGATGCACTTGGCCAAAAAGGGCGTATGCGTTTTTTCCTGAATATATTCAGGAAAAAACGCATACGCCCTTTTTGGCCAACCAAGCAAGCTTGCAAAGGAAATCTGCACTACAATGAAGTCTCACTTCCCCCCGGTCAAAAGGGCCATCTGAAAAAAGTGTAAAATCCAGAAAGGCAGGACAGGCCATGGAGAACTGGGAGCCTTGTTATGCTGATGGGCGGGACGTAAATTGCCAACAGACACTCGGGAGAAGTGTATGGTGTTTCCTGAAACATCTAAAAAACAAAGCAACAGAGCCTAGGGCACTTCCACTTATGGTCCTATAGCTTAGGGAAATTAAAATCAAAAAGACAAAGCCACCCCAAAGTTTGGGACGCCTCTGTTTACAAGAACCTCGTTTACCGGACAAGTTCAATATCACAGAAAGTGAAAAATGGATAAAGAACTTGTGGTACTTACGTACAATGCAGTATCACTCAGCAATGAAATCTATGTCATCAGGCCCGTAGCAGCATAATGAGTGGATTCAGGTACGATGATTCTAACTGAAATAAGTCACACAGAAAAAGAAACATCAGAAGATATCAGTAATACACTGAATGTAAACTTGGCTACACAGGAACTGAATTACAGAACAGAACAGGGTCTCAAATTTAGAAAACCAACTTATGCTTGCTTAAGGGGAAAGGTGAGTTGGGGTGCTGCATGAAACCAGAGATTGAAATGAGCACAGATAAAGTTCCTTTAGCCAAATATGGAAGAGACAAGAGCTACTCCTTGCTCAACAAAATGGACTCAACACCGCATATTAAACGCCTAAGAATGTACCTGACTAGTAAGTATCTTAAAACCTATGGATTGCTATGTCTCCGAAAGAGAATCAAGCATGTGTACAGGGGCATAAACGCAGCAGTGATAGGATTGGAGAGGTTCGGTGAGCAAATGAAGACCCTTTGAAGTCATATTGCATGGTACCCATTCCACGGGTTTCAACTACCCAGGTTTAAGGTATTCTTCCTTCAGCTAAAACATGCATGTGGAACCTAGAGTATGATCAACCATGTGATCGGGAGACGTGTTCAAATATGTCTCAGTTTTCGTACCCTGGTACTCGGGTGCAACATTCCAGACGCTTTCCTAACACTCTCCCCACTTGGAGAGTCAGTCCCTTTAACCTCCTGTTTGGCCCAGTTTGCAATTTCTGCGGAAGATGAACAGGAATAGCGAGAACCAATGAGAGACTAGCTGGAGGTGTCTGGACGGGCAAATTTAACTCTCATTTCCCACCAGGAAGAGGAATTAACCAAAGGCTCAGTGTGCCGTGCCGGAACCAGATTAGGGCCTGAAGCCATCCTGCGGTTTTGCGGCCAGGTCACAAGAAAGCGAGTTGAAGAAAGGAGCTCAGGGGCACTGTAATTCACAAACATGCAGAGTTATAAATGACAGCTATCGTCCAAAAATATACTGAAGTCAGGCTGCCAAGAGGACTTGAAAGCGGGGCAGAATTGCAGGAAACCGATTTCAGGAGGTAGACTGGAATTGCATTGAAAGCATAGGAAAAGAGGCAGAACGTCCACAATGATGCACTTGGCCAAAAAGGGCGTATGCGTTTTTTCCTGAATATATTCAGGAAAAAACGCATACGCCCTTTTTGGCCAACCAAGCAAGCTTGCAAAGGAAATCTGCACTACAATGAAGTCTCACTTCCCCCCGGTCAAAAGGGCCATCTGAAAAAAGTGTAAAATCCAGAAAGGCAGGACAGGCCATGGAGAACTGGGAGCCTTGTTATGCTGATGGGCGGGATGTAAATTTCCAACAGACACTCGGGAGAAGTGTATGGTGTTTCCTGAAACATCTAAAAAACAAAGCAACAGAGCCTAGGGCACTTCCACTTATGGTCCTATAGCTTAGGGAAATTAAAATCAAAAAGACAAAGCCACCCCAAAGTTTCGGACGCCTCTGTTTACAAAAACCTCGTTTACCAGAAAAGTTCAATATCACAGAAAGTGAAAAATGGATAAAGAACTTGTGGTACTTACGTACAATGCAGTATCACTCAGCAATGAAATCTATGTCATCAGGCCCGTAGCAGCATAATGAGTGGATTCATGTACGATGATTCTAACTGAAATAAGTCACACAGAAAAAGAAACATCATAAGATATCAGTAATACACGGAATGTAAACTTGGCTACACAGGAACTGAATTACAGAACAGAACAGGGTCTCAAATTTAGAAAACCAACTTATGCTTGCTTAAGGGTAAAGGTGAGTTGGGGTGCTGCATGAAACCAGAGATTGAAATGAGCACAGATAAAGTTCCTTTAGCCAAATATGGAATAGACAAGAGCTACTCCTTGCTCAACAAAATGGACTCAACACCGCATATTAAACGCCTAAGAATGTACCTGACTAGTAAGTATCTTAAAACCTATGGATTGCTATGTCTCCGAAAGAGAATCAAGCATGTGTACAGGGGCATAAACGCAGCAGTGATAGGATTGGAGAGGTTCGGTGAGCAAATGAAGACCCTTTGAAGTCATATTGCATGGTACCCATTCCACGGGTTTCAACTACCCAGGTTTAAGGTATTCTTCCTTCAGCTAAAACATGCATGTGGAACCTAGAGTATGATCAACCATGTGATCGGGAGACGTGTTGAAATATGTCTCAGTTTTCGTACCCTGGTACTCGGGTGCAACATTCCAGATGCTTTCCTAACACTCTCCCGACTTGGAGAGTCAGTCCCTTTAACCTCCTGTTTGGCCCAGTTTGCAATTTCTGCGGAAGATGAACAGGAATAGCTTGAACCAATGAGAGACTAGCTGGAGGTGTCTGGACGGGCAAATTTAACTCTCATTTCCCACCAGGAAGAGGAATTAACCAAAGGCTCAGCATGCCGTGCCGGAAGCAGATTAGGGCCTGAAGCCATCCTGCGGTGTTGCGGCCAGGTCACAAGAAAGCGAGTTGAAGAAAGGAGCTCAGGGGCACTGTAATTCACAAACATGCAGAGTTATAAATGACAGCTATCGTCCAAAAATATACTGAAGTCAGGCTGCCAAGAGGACTTGAAAGCGGGGCAGAATTGCAGGAAACCGATTTCAGGAGGTAGACTGGAATTGCATTTCAAGCATAGGAAAAGAGGCAGAACGTCCACAATGATGCACTTGGCCAAAAAGGGCGTATGCGTTTTTTCCTGAATATATTCAGGAAAAAACGCATACGCACTTTTTGGCCAACCAAGCAAGCTTGCAAAGGAAATCTGCACTACAATGAAGTCTCACTTCCCCCCGGTCAAAAGGGCCATCTGAAAAAAGTGTAAAATCCAGAAAGGCAGGACAGGCCATGGAGAACTGGGAGCCTTGTTATGCTGATGGGCGGGATGTAAATTGCCAACAGACACTCGGGAGAAGTGTATGGTGTTTCCTGAAACATCTAAAAAACAATGCAACAGAGCCTAGAGCACTTCCACTTATGGTCCTATAGGTTAGGGAAATTAAAATCAAAAAGACACAGCCACCCCAAAATTTGGGACGCCTCTGTTTACAAGAACCTCGTTTACCATACACGTTCAATATCACAGAAAGTGAAAAATGGATAAAGAACTTGTGGTACTTACGTACAATGCAGTATCACTCAGCAATGAAATCTATGTCATCAGGCCCGTAGCAGCATAATGAGTGGATTCAGGTACGATGATTCTAACTGAAATAAGTCACACAGAAAAGGAAACATCATAAGGTATCACTAATACACGGAATGTAAACTTGTCTACACAGGAACTGAATTCCAAAACAGAACAGGGTCTCAAATTTAGAAAACCAACTTATGCTTGCTTAAAGGTAAAGGTGAGTTGGGGTGCTGCATGAAACCAGAGATTGAAATGAGCACAGATAAAGTTCCTTTAGCCAAATATGGAATAGACAAGAGCTACTCCTTGCTCAACGAAATGGACTCAACACCGCATATTAAACGCCTAAGAATGTACCTGACTAGTAAGTATCTTAAAACCTATGGATTGCTATGTCTCTGAAAGAGAATCAAGCATGTGTACAGGGGCATAAACGCAGCAGTGATAGGATTGGAGAGGTTCGGTGAGCAAATGAAGACCCTTTGAAGTCATATTGCATGGTACCCATTCCACGGGTTTCAACTACCCAGGTTTAAGGTATTCTTCCTTCAGCTAAAACATGCATGTGGAACCTAGAGTATGATCAACCATGTGATCGGGAGACGTGTTCAAATATGTCTCAGTTTTCGTACCCTGGTACTCGGGTGCAACATTCCAGACGCTTTCCTAACACTCTCCCGACTTGGAGAGTCAGTCCCTTTAACCTCCTGTTTGGCCCAGTTTGCAATTTCTGCGGAAGATGAACAGGAATAGCGAGAACCAATGAGAGACTAGCTGGAGGTGTCTGGACGGGCAAATTTAACTCTCATTTCCCACCAGGAAGAGGAATTAACCAAAGGCTCAGCGTGCCGTGCCGGAAGCAGATTAGGGCCTGAAGCCATCCTGCGGTGTTGCGGCCAGGTCACAAGAAAGCGAGTTGAAGAAAGGAGCTCAGGGGCACTGTAATTCACAAACATGTAGAGTTATAAATGACAGCTATCGTCCAAAAATATACTGAAGTAAGGCTGCCAAGAGGACTTGAAAGCGGGGCAGAATTGCAGGAAACCGATTTCAGGAGGTAGACTGGAATTGCATTGAAAGCATAGGAAAAGAGGCAGAACGTCCACAATGATGCACTTGGCCAAAAAGGGCGTATGCGTTTTTTCCTGAATATATTCAGGAAAAAACGCATACGCCCTTTTTGGCCAACCAAGCAAGCTTGCAAAGGAAATCTGCACTACAATGAAGTCTCACTTCCCCCCGGTCAAAAGGGCCATCTGAAAAAAGTGTAAAATCCAGAAAGGCAGGACAGGCCATGGAGAACTGGGAGCCTTGTTATGCTGATGGGCGGGATGTAAATTGCCAACAGACACTCGGGAGAAGTGTATGGTGTTTCCTGAAACATCTAAAAAACAAAGCAACAGAGCCTAGGGCACTTCCACTTACGGTCCTATAGATTAGGGAAATGAAAATCAAAAAGACAAAGCCACCCCAAAGTTTGGGACGCCTCTGTTTACAAGAACCTCGTTTACCGTACAAGTTCAATATCACAGAAAGTGAAAAATGGATAAAGAACTTGTGGTACTTACGTACAATGCAGTATCACTCAGCAATGAAATCTATGTCATCAGGCCCGTAGCAGCATAATGAGTGGATTCAGGTACGATGATTCTAACTGAAATAAGTCACACAGAAAAAGAAACATCATAAGGTATCACTAATACACGGAATGTAAACTTGGCTACACAGGAACTGAATTACAGAACAGAACAGGGTCTCAAATTTAGAAAACCAACTTATGCTTGCTTAAGGGTAAAGGTGAGTTGGGGTGCTGCATGAAACCAGAGATTGAAATGAGCACAGATAAAGTTCCTTTAGCCAAATATGGAAGAGACAAGAGCTACTCCTTGCTCAACGAAATGGACTCAACACCGCATATTAAATGCCTAAGAATGTACCTGACTAGTAAGTATCTTAAAACCTATGGATTGCTATGTCTCCGAAAGAGAATCAAGCATGTGTACAGGGGCATAAATGCAGCAGTGATAGGACTGGAGAGGTTCGGTGAGCAAATGAAGACCCTTTGAAGTCATATTGCATGGTACCCATTCCACGGGTTTCAACTACCCAGGTTTAAGGTATTCTTCCTTCAGCTAAAACATGCATGTGGAACCTAGAATATGATCAACCATGTGATCAGGAGACGTGTTCAAATATGTCTCAGTTTTCGTACCCTGGTACTCGGGTGCAACATTCCAGACGCTTTACTAACACTCTCCCGACTTGGAGAGTCAGTCCCTTTAACCTCCTGTTTGGCCCAGTTTGCAATTTCTGCGGAAGATGAACAGGAATAGCGAGAACCAATGAGAGACTAGCTGGAGGTGTCTGGACGGGCAAATTTAACTCTCATTTCCCACCAGGAAGAGGAATTAACCAAAGGCTCAGTGTGCCGTGCCGGAACCAGATTAGGGCCTGAAGCCATCCTGCGGTGTTGCGGCCAGGTCACAAGAAAGCGAGTTGAAGAAAGGAGCTCAGCGGCACTGTAATTCACAAACATGCAGAGTTATAAATGACAGCTATCGTCCAAAAATATACTGAAGTCAGGCTGTCAAGAGGACTTGAAAGCGGGGCAGAATTGCAGGAAACCGATTTCAGGAGGTAGACTGGAATTGCATTGAAAGCATAGGAAAAGAGGCAGAACGTCCACAATGATGCACTTGGCCAAAAAGGGCGTATGCGTTTTTTCCTGAATATATTCAGGAAAAAACGCATACGCCCTTTTTGGCCAACCAAGCAAGCTTGCAAAGGAAATCTGCACTACAATGAAGTCTCACTTCCCCCCGGTCGAAAGGGCCATCTGAAAAAAGTGTAAAATCCAGAAAGGCAGGACAGGCCATGGAGAACTGAGAGCCTTGTTATGCTGATGGGTGGGATGTAAATTGCCAACAGACACTCGGGAGAAGTGTATGGTGTTTCCTGAAACATCTAAAAAACAAAGCAACAGAGCCTAGGGCACTTCCACTTATGGTCCTATAGCTTAGGGAAATTAAAATCAAAAAGACAAAGCCACCCCAAAGTTTGGGACGCCTCTGTTTACAAGAACCTCGTTTACCGTACAAGTTCAATATCACAGAAAGTGAAAAATGGATAAAGAACTTGTGGTACTTACGTACAATGCAGTATCACTCAGCAATGAAATCTATGTCATCAGGCCCGTAGCAGCATAATGAGTGGATTCAGGTACGATGATTCTAACTGAAATAAGTCACACAGAAAAAGAAACATCATAAGGTATCACTAATACACGGAATGTAAACTTGGCTACACAGGAACTGAATTACAGAACAGAACAGGGTCTCAAATTTAGAAAACCAACTTATGCTTGCTTAAGGGTAAAGGTGAGTTGGGGTGCTGCATGAAACCAGAGATTGAAATGAGCACAGATAAAGTTCCTTTAGCCAAATATGGAAGAGACAAGAGCTACTCCTTGCTCAACAAAATGGACTCAACACCGCATATTAAACGCCTAAGAATGTACCTGACTAGTAAGTATCTTAAAACCTATGGATTGCTATGTCTCCGAAAGAGAATCAAGCATGTGTACAGGGGCATAAACGCAGCAGTGATAGGATTGGAGAGGTTCGGTGAGCAAATGAAGACCCTTTGAAGTCATATTGCATGGTACCCATTCCACGGGTTTCAACTACCCAGGTTTAAGGTATTCTTCCTTCAGCTAAAACATGCATGTGGAACCTAGAGTATGATCAACCATGTGATCGGGAGACGTGTTCAAATATGTCTCAGTTTTCGTACCCTGGTACTCGGGTGCAACATTCCAGACGCTTTCCTAACACTCTCCCGACTTGGAGAGTCAGTCCCTTTAACCTCCTGTTTGGCCCAGTTTGCAATTTCTGCGGAAGATGAACAGGAATAGCGAGAACCAATGAGAGACTAGCTGGAGGTGTCTGGACGGGCAAATTTAACTCTCATTTCCCACCAGGAAGAGGAATTAACCAAAGGCTCAGCGTGCCGTGCCGGAACCAGATTAGGGCCTGAATCCATCCTGCGGTGTTGCGGCAAGGTCACAAGAAAGCGAGTTGAAGAAAGGAGCTCAGGGGCACTGTAATTCACAAACATGCAGAGTTATAAATGACAGCTATCGTCCAAAAATATACTGAAGTCAGGCTGCCAAGAGGACTTGAAAGCGGGGCAGAATTGCAGGAAACCGATTTCAGGAGGTAGACTGGAATTGCATTGAAAGCATAGGAAAAGAGGCAGAACGTCCACAATGATGCACTTGGCCAAAAAGGGCGTATGCGTTTTTTCCTGATTATATTCAGGAAAAAACGCATACGCACTTTTTGGCCAACCAAGCAAGCTTGCAAAGGAAATCTGCACTACAATGAAGTCTCACTTCCCCCCGGTCAAAAGGGCCATCTGAAAAAAGTGTAAAATCCAGAAAGGCAGGACAGGCCATGGAGAACTGGGAGCCTTGTTATGCTGATGGGCGGGATGTAAATTGCCAACAGACACTCGGGAGAAGTGTATGGTGTTTCCTGAAACATCTAAAAAACAAAGCAACAGAGCCTAGGGCACTTCCACTTATGGTCCTATAGCTTAGGGAAATTAAAATCAAAAAGACACAGCCACCCCAAAGTTTGGGACGCCTTTGTTTACAAGAACCTCGTTTACCGTACAAGTTCAATATCACAGAAAGTGAAAAATGGATAAAGAACTTGTGGTACTTACGTACAATGCAGTATCACTCAGCAATGAAATCTATGTCATCAGGCCCGTAGCAGCATAATGAGTGGATTCAGGTACGATGATTCTAACTGAAATAAGTCACACAGAAAAAGAAACATCATAAGGTATCACTAATACACGGAATGTAAACTTGGCTACACAGGAACTGAATTACAGAACAGAACAGGGTCTCAAATTTAGAAAACCAACTTATGCTTGCTTAAGGGTAAAGGTGAGTTGGGGTGCTGCATGAAACCAGAGATTGAAATGAGCACAGATAAAGTTCCTTTAGCCAAATATGGAAGAGACAAGAGCTACTCCTTGCTCAACGAAATGGACTCAACACCGCATATTAAACGCCTAAGAATGTACCTGACTAGTAAGTATCTTAAAACCTATGGATTGCTATGTCTGCGAAAGAGAATCAAGCATGTGTACAGGGGCATAAACGCAGCAGTGATAGGATTGGAGAGGTTCGGTGAGCAAATGAAGACCCTTTGAAGTCATATTGCATGGTACCCATTCCACGGGTTTCAACTACCCAGGTTTAAGGTATTCTTCCTTCAGCTAAAACATGCATGTGGAACCTAGAGTATGATCAACCATGTGATCAGGAGACGTGTTGAAATATGTCTCAGTTTTCGTACCCTGGTACTCGGGTGCAACATTCCAGACCCTTTACTAACACTCTCCCGACTTGGAGAGTCAGTCCCTTTAACCTCCTGTTTGGCCCAGTTTGCAATTTCTGCGGAAGATGAACAGGAATAGCGAGAACCAATGAGAGACTAGCTGGAGGTGTCTGGACGGGCAAATTTAACTCTCATTTCCCACCAGGAAGAGGAAATAACCAAGGGCTCAGCGTGCCGTGCCGGAACCAGATTAGGGCCTGAAGCCATCCTGCAGTATTGCGGCCAGGTCACAAGAAAGCGAGTTGAAGAAAGGAGCTCAGGGACACTGTAATTCACAAACATGCAGAGTTATAAATGACAGCTATCGTCCAAAAATATACTGAAGTCAGGCTGCCAAGAGGACTTGAAAGTGGGGCAGAATTGCAGGAAACCGATTTCAGGAGGTAGACTGGAATTGCATTGAAAGCATAGAAAAAGAGGCAGAACGTCCACAATGATGCACTTGGCCAAAAAGGGCGTATGCGTTTTTTCCTGAATATATTCAGGAAAAAACGCATACGCCCTTTTTGGCCAACCAAGCAAGCTTGCAAAGGAAATCTGCACTACAATGAAGTCTCACTTCCCCCCGGTCAAAAGGGCCATCTGAAAAAAGTGTAAAATCCAGAAAGGCAGGACAGGCCATGGAGAACTGGGAGCCTTGTTATGCTGATGGGCGGGATGTAAATTGCCAACAGACACTCGGGAGAAGTGTATGGTGTTTCCTGAAACATCTAAAAAACAAAGCAACAGAGCCTAGGGCACTTCCACTTATGGTCCTATAGCTTAGGGAAATGAAAATCAAAAAGACAAAGCCACCCCAAAGTTTGGGACGCCTCTGTTTACAAGAACCTCGTTTACCGGACAAGTTCAATATCACACAAAGTGAAAAATGGATAAAGAACTTGTGGTACTTACGTACAATGCTGTATCACTCAGCAATGAAATCTATGTCATCAGGCCCGTAGCAGCATAATGAGTGGATTCAGGTACGATGATTCTAACTGAAATAAGTCACACAGAAAAAGAAACATCATAAGGTATCACTAATACACGGAATGTAAACTTGGCTACACAGGAACTGAATTACAGAACAGAACAGGGTCTCAAATTTAGAAAACCAACTTATGCTTGCTTAAGGGTAAAGGTGAGTTGGGGTGCTGCATGAAACCAGAGATTGAAATGAGCACAGATAAAGTTCCTTTAGCCAAATATGGAAGAGACAAGAGCTACTCCTTGCTCAACGAAATGGACTCAACACCGCATATTAAATGCCTAAGAATGTACCTGACTAGTAAGTATCTTAAAACCTATGGATTGCTATGTCTCCGAAAGAGAATCAAGCATGTGTACAGGGGCATAAACGCAGCAGTGATAGGATTGGAGAGGTTCGGTGAGCAAATGAAGACCCTTTGAAGTCATATTGCATGGTACCCATTCCACGGGTTTCAACTACCCAGGTTTAAGGTATTCTTCCTTCAGCTAAAACATGCATGTGGAACCTAGAGTATGATCAACCATGTGATCGGGAGACGTGTTCAAATATGTCTCAGTTTTCGTACCCTGGTACTCGGGTGCAACATTCCAGACGCTTTCCTAACACTCTCCCGACTTGGAGAGTCAGTCCCTTTAACCTCCTGTTTGGCCCAGTTTGCAATTTCTGCGGAAGATGAACAGGAATAGCGAGAACCAATGAGAGACTAGCTGGAGGTGTCTGGACGGGCAAATTTAACTCTCATTTCCCACCAGGAAGAGGAATTAACCAAAGGCTCAGCGTGCCGTGCCGGAACCAGATTAGGGCCTGAATCCATCCTGCGGTGTTGCGGCCAGGTCACAAGAAAGCGAGTTGAAGAAAGGAGCTCAGGGGCACTGTAATTCACAAACATGCAGAGTTATAAATGACAGCTATCGTCCAAAAATATACTGAAGTCAGGCTGCCAAGAGGACTTGAAAGCGGGGCAGAATTGCAGGAAACCGATTTCAGGAGGTAGACTGGAATTGCATTGAAAGCATAGGAAAAGAGGCAGAACGTCCACAATGATGCACTTGGCCAAAAAGGGCGTATGCGTTTTTTCCTGATTATATTCAGGAAAAAACGCATACGCACTTTTTGGCCAACCAAGCAAGCTTGCAAAGGAAATCTGCACTACAATGAAGTCTCACTTCCCCCCGGTCAAAAGGGCCATCTGAAAAAAGTGTAAAATCCAGAAAGGCAGGACAGGCCATGGAGAACTGGGAGCCTTGTTATGCTGATGGGCGGGATGTAAATTGCCAACAGACACTCGGGAGAAGTGTATGGTGTTTCCTGAAACATCTAAAAAACAAAGCAACAGAGCCTAGGGCACTTCCACTTATGGTCCTATAGCTTAGGGAAATTAAAATCAAAAAGACACAGCCACCCCAAAGTTTGGGACGCCTTTGTTTACAAGAACCTCGTTTACCGTACAAGTTCAATATCACAGAAAGTGAAAAATGGATAAAGAACTTGTGGTACTTACGTACAATGCAGTATCACTCAGCAATGAAATCTATGTCATCAGGCCCGTAGCAGCATAATGAGTGGATTCAGGTACGATGATTCTAACTGAAATAAGTCACACAGAAAAAGAAACATCATAAGGTATCACTAATACACGGAATGTAAACTTGGCTACACAGGAACTGAATTACAGAACAGAACAGGGTCTCAAATTTAGAAAACCAACTTATGCTTGCTTAAGGGTAAAGGTGAGTTGGGGTGCTGCATGAAACCAGAGATTGAAATGAGCACAGATAAAGTTCCTTTAGCCAAATATGGAAGAGACAAGAGCTACTCCTTGCTCAACGAAATGGACTCAACACCGCATATTAAACGCCTAAGAATGTACCTGACTAGTAAGTATCTTAAAACCTATGGATTGCTATGTCTGCGAAAGAGAATCAAGCATGTGTACAGGGGCATAAACGCAGCAGTGATAGGATTGGAGAGGTTCGGTGAGCAAATGAAGACCCTTTGAAGTCATATTGCATGGTACCCATTCCACGGGTTTCAACTACCCAGGTTTAAGGTATTCTTCCTTCAGCTAAAACATGCATGTGGAACCTAGAGTATGATCAACCATGTGATCGGGAGACGTGTTCAAATATGTGTCAGTTTTCGTACCCTGGTACTCGGGTGCAACATTCCAGACGCTTTCCTAACACTCTCCCGACTTGGAGAGTCAGTCCCTTTAACCTGCTGTTTGGCCCAGTTTGCAATTTCTGCGGAAGATGAACAGGAATAGCGAGAACCAATGAGAGACTAGCTGGAGGTGTCTGGACGGGCAAATTTAACTCTCATTTCCCACCAGGAAGAGGAATTAACCAAAGGCACAGCGTGCCGTGCCGGAACCAGATTAGGGCCTGAAGCCATCCTGCGGTGTTGCGGCCAGGTCACAAGAAAGCGAGTTGACGAAAGGAGCTCAGGGGCACTGTAATTCACAAACATGCAGAGTTATAAATGACAGCTATCGTCCAAAAATATACTGAAGTCAGGCTGTCAAGAGGACTTGAAAGCGGGGCAGAATTGCAGGAAACCGATTTCAGGAGGTAGACTGGAATTGCATTGAAAGCATAGGAAAAGAGGCAGAACGTCCACAATGATGCACTTAGCCAAAAAGGGCGTATGCGTTTTTTCCTGAATATATTCAGGAAAAAACGCATACGCCCTTTTTGGCCAACCAAGCAAGCTTGAAAAGGAAATCTGCACTACAATGAAGTCTCACTTCCCTCCGGTCAAAAGGGCCATCTGAAAAAAGTGTAAAATCCAGAAAGGCAGGACAGGCCATGGAGAACTGGGAGCCTTGTTATGCTGATGGGCGGGATGTAAATTGCCAACAGCCACTCTGGAGAAGTGTATGGTGTTTCCTGAAACATCTAAAAAACAAAGCAACAGAGCCTAGGGCACTTCCACTTACGGTCCTATAGATTAGGGAAATTAAAATCAAAAAGACAAAGCCACCCCAAAGTTTGGGACGCCTCTGTTTACAAGAACCTCGTTTACCGTACAAGTTCAATATCACAGAAAGTGAAAAATGGATAAAGAACTTGTGGTACTTACGTACAATGCAGTATCACTCAGCAATGAAATCTATGTCATCAGGCCCATAGCAGCATGATGAGTGGATTCAGGTACGATGATTCTAACTGAAATAAGTCACACAGAAAAAGAAACATCATAAGTTATCACTAATACACGGAATGTAAACTTGGCTACACAGGAACTGAATTCCACAACAGAACAGGGTCTCAAATTTAGAAAACCAACTTATGCTTGCTTAAGGGTAAAGGTGAGTTGGGGTGCTGCATGAAACCAGAGATTGAAATGAGTACAGATAACGTTCCTTTAGCCAAATATGGAATAGACAAGAGCTACTCCTTGCTCAACGAAATGGACTCAACACCGCATATTAAACGCCTAAGAATGTACCTGACTAGTAAGTATCTTAAAACCTATGGATTGCTATGTCTGCGAAAGAGAATCAAGCATGTGTACAGGGGCATAAACGCAGCAGTGATAGGATTGGAGAGGTTCGGTGAGGAAATGAAGACCCTTTGAAGTCATATTGCATGGTACCCATTCCACGGGTTTCAACTACCCAGGTTTAAGGTATTCTTCCTTCAGCTAAAACATGCATGTGGAACCTAGAGTATGATCAACCATGTGATCAGGAGACGTGTTGAAATATGTCTCAGTTTTCGTACCCTGGTACTCGGGTGCAACATTCCAGACCCTTTACTAACACTCTCCCGACTTGGAGAGTCAGTCCCTTTAACCTCCTGTTTGGCCCAGTTTGCAATTTCTGCGGAAGATGAACAGGAATAGCGAGAACCAATGAGAGACTAGCTGGAGGTGTCTGGACGGGCAAATTTAACTCTCATTTCCCACCAGGAAGAGGAATTAACCAAAGGCTCAGCGTGCTGTGCCGGAACCAGATTAGGGCCTGAATCCATCCTGCAGTGTTGCGGCCAGGTCACAAGAAAGCGAGTTGAAGAAAGGAGCTCAGGGGCACTGTAATTCACAAACATGCAGAGTTATAAATGACAGCTATCGTCCAAAAATATACTGAAGTCAGGCTGCCAAGAGGACTTGAAAGCGGGGCAGAATTGCAGGAAACCGATTTCAGGAGGTAGACTGGAATTGCATTGAAAGCATAGGAAAAGAGGCAGAACGTCCACAATGATGCACTTGGCCAAAAAGGGCGTATGCGTTTTTTCCTGATTATATTCAGGAAAAAACGCATACGCCCTTTTTGGCCAACCAAGCAAGCTTGCAAAGGAAATCTGCACTACAATGAAGTCTCACTTCCCCCCGGTCAAAAGGGCCATCTGAAAAAAGTGTAAAATCCAGAAAGGCAGGACAGGCCATGGAGAACTGGGAGCCTTGTTATGCTGATGGGCGAGATGTAAATTGCCAACAGACACTCGGGAGAAGTGTATGGTGTTTCCTGAAACATCTAAAAAACAAAGCAACAGAGCCTAGGGCACTTCCACTTATGGTCCTATAGCTTAGGGAAATGAAAATCAAAAAGACAAAGCCACCCCAAAGTTTGGGACGCCTCTGTTTACAAGAACCTCGTTTACCGGACAAGTTCAATATCACAGAAAGTGAAAAATGGATAAAGAACTTGTGGTACTTACGTACAATGCAGTATCACTCAGCAATGAAATCTATGTCATCAGGCCCGTAGCAGCATAATGAGTGGATTCAGGTACGATGATTCTAACTGAAATAAGTCACACAGAAAAAGAAACATCATAAGGTATCACTAATACACGGAATGTAAACTTGGCTACACAGGAACTGAATTACAGAACAGAACAGGGTCTCAAATTTAGAAAACCAACTTATGCTTGCTTAAGGGTAAAGGTGAGTTGGGGTGCTGCATGAAACCAGAGATTGAAATGAGCACAGATAAAGTTCCTTTAGCCAAATATGGAAGAGACAAGAGCTACTCCTTGCTCAACGAAATGGACTCAACACCGCATATTAAACGCCTAAGAATGTACCTGACTAGTAAGTATCTTAAAACCTATGGATTGCTATGTCTCTGAAAGAGAATCAAGCATGTGTACAGGGGCATAAACGCAGCAGTGATAGGATTGGAGAGGTTCGGTGAGCAAATGAAGACCCTTTGAAGTCATATTGCATGGTACCCATTCCACGGGTTTCAACTACCCAGGTTTAAGGTATTCTTCCTTCAGCT
Organism: Stenella coeruleoalba; assembly: GCF_951394435.1. NCBI lineage: Eukaryota > Metazoa > Chordata > Mammalia > Artiodactyla > Delphinidae > Stenella > Stenella coeruleoalba. Next base: position 823,045 of record NW_027646154.1, on the reverse strand, counting down.
AAAACATGCATGTGGAACCTAGAGTATGATCAACCATGTGATCGGGAGACGTGTTCAAATATGTCTCAGTTTTCGTACCCTGGTACTCGGGTGCAACATTCCAGACGCTTTCCTAACACTCTCCCGACTTGGAGAGTCAGTCCCTTTAACCTCCTGTTTGGCCCAGTTTGCAATTTCTGCGGAAGATGAACAGGAATAGCGAGAACCAATGAGAGACTAGCTGGAGGTGTCTGGACGGGCAAATTTAACTCTCATTTCCCACCAGGAAGAGGAATTAACCAAAGGCACAGCGTGCCGTGCCGGAACCAGATTAGGGCCTGAAGCCATCCTGCGGTGTTGCGGCCAGGTCACAAGAAAGCGAGTTGACGAAAGGAGCTCAGGGGCACTGTAATTCACAAACATGCAGAGTTATAAATGACAGCTATCGTCCAAAAATATACTGAAGTCAGGCTGTCAAGAGGACTTGAAAGCGGGGCAGAATTGCAGGAAACCGATTTCAGGAGGTAGACTGGAATTGCATTGAAAGCATAGGAAAAGAGGCAGAACGTCCACAATGATGCACTTAGCCAAAAAGGGCGTATGCGTTTTTTCCTGAATATATTCAGGAAAAAACGCATACGCCCTTTTTGGCCAACCAAGCAAGCTTGAAAAGGAAATCTGCACTACAATGAAGTCTCACTTCCCTCCGGTCAAAAGGGCCATCTGAAAAAAGTGTAAAATCCAGAAAGGCAGGACAGGCCATGGAGAACTGGGAGCCTTGTTATGCTGATGGGCGGGATGTAAATTGCCAACAGCCACTCTGGAGAAGTGTATGGTGTTTCCTGAAACATCTAAAAAACAAAGCAACAGAGCCTAGGGCACTTCCACTTACGGTCCTATAGATTAGGGAAATTAAAATCAAAAAGACAAAGCCACCCCAAAGTTTGGGACGCCTCTGTTTACAAGAACCTCGTTTACCGTACAAGTTCAATATCACAGAAAGTGAAAAATGGATAAAGAACTTGTGGTACTTACGTACAATGCAGTATCACTCAGCAATGAAATCTATGTCATCAGGCCCATAGCAGCATGATGAGTGGATTCAGGTACGATGATTCTAACTGAAATAAGTCACACAGAAAAAGAAACATCATAAGTTATCACTAATACACGGAATGTAAACTTGGCTACACAGGAACTGAATTCCACAACAGAACAGGGTCTCAAATTTAGAAAACCAACTTATGCTTGCTTAAGGGTAAAGGTGAGTTGGGGTGCTGCATGAAACCAGAGATTGAAATGAGCACAGATAACGTTCCTTTAGCCAAATATGGAATAGACAAGAGCTACTCCTTGCTCAACGAAATGGACTCAACACCGCATATTAAACGCCTAAGAATGTACCTGACTAGTAAGTATCTTAAAACCTATGGATTGCTATGTCTGCGAAAGAGAATCAAGCATGTGTACAGGGGCATAAACGCAGCAGTGATAGGATTGGAGAGGTTCGGTGAGGAAATGAAGACCCTTTGAAGTCATATTGCATGGTACCCATTCCACGGGTTTCAACTACCCAGGTTTAAGGTATTCTTCCTTCAGCTAAAACATGCATGTGGAACCTAGAGTATGATCAACCATGTGATCAGGAGACGTGTTGAAATATGTCTCAGTTTTCGTACCCTGGTACTCGGGTGCAACATTCCAGACCCTTTACTAACACTCTCCCGACTTGGAGAGTCAGTCCCTTTAACCTCCTGTTTGGCCCAGTTTGCAATTTCTGCGGAAGATGAACAGGAATAGCGAGAACCAATGAGAGACTAGCTGGAGGTGTCTGGACGGGCAAATTTAACTCTCATTTCCCACCAGGAAGAGGAATTAACCAAAGGCTCAGCGTGCTGTGCCGGAACCAGATTAGGGCCTGAATCCATCCTGCGGTGTTGCGGCCAGGTCACAAGAAAGCGAGTTGAAGAAAGGAGCTCAGGGGCACTGTAATTCACAAACATGCAGAGTTATAAATGACAGCTATCGTCCAAAAATATACTGAAGTCAGGCTGCCAAGAGGACTTGAAAGCGGGGCAGAATTGCAGGAAACCGATTTCAGGAGGTAGACTGGAATTGCATTGAAAGCATAGGAAAAGAGGCAGAACGTCCACAATGATGCACTTGGCCAAAAAGGGCGTATGCGTTTTTTCCTGATTATATTCAGGAAAAAACGCATACGCCCTTTTTGGCCAACCAAGCAAGCTTGCAAAGGAAATCTGCACTACAATGAAGTCTCACTTCCCCCCGGTCAAAAGGGCCATCTGAAAAAAGTGTAAAATCCAGAAAGGCAGGACAGGCCATGGAGAACTGGGAGCCTTGTTATGCTGATGGGCGAGATGTAAATTGCCAACAGACACTCGGGAGAAGTGTATGGTGTTTCCTGAAACATCTAAAAAACAAAGCAACAGAGCCTAGGGCACTTCCACTTATGGTCCTATAGCTTAGGGAAATGAAAATCAAAAAGACAAAGCCACCCCAAAGTTTGGGACGCCTCTGTTTACAAGAACCTCGTTTACCGGACAAGTTCAATATCACAGAAAGTGAAAAATGGATAAAGAACTTGTGGTACTTACGTACAATGCAGTATCACTCAGCAATGAAATCTATGTCATCAGGCCCGTAGCAGCATAATGAGTGGATTCAGGTACGATGATTCTAACTGAAATAAGTCACACAGAAAAAGAAACATCATAAGGTATCACTAATACACGGAATGTAAACTTGGCTACACAGGAACTGCATTACAGAACAGAACAGGGTCTCAAATTTAGAAAACCAACTTATGCTTGCTTAAGGGTAAAGGTGAGTTGGGGTGCTGCATGAAACCAGAGATTGAAATGAGCACAGATAAAGTTCCTTTAGCCAAATATGGAAGAGACAAGAGCTACTCCTTGCTCAACGAAATGGACTCAACACCGCATATTAAACGCCTAAGAATGTACCTGACTAGTAAGTATCTTAAAACCTATGGATTGCTATGTCTCCGAAAGAGAATCAAGCATGTGTACAGGGGCATAAACGCAGCAGTGATAGGATTGGAGAGGTTCGGTGAGCAAATGAAGACCCTTTGAAGTCATATTGCATGGTACCCATTCCACGGGTTTCAACTACCCAGGTTTAAGGTATTCTTCCTTCAGCTAAAACATGCATGTGGAACCTAGAGTATGATCAACCATGTGATCGGAGACGTGTTCAAATATGTCTCAGTTTTCGTACCCTGGTACTCGGGTGCAACATTCCAGACGCTTTCCTAACACTCTCCCGACTTGGAGAGTCAGTCCCTTTAACCTCCTGTTTGGCCCAGTTTGCAATTTCTGTGGAAGATGAACAGGAATAGCGAGAACCAATGAGAGACTAGCTGGAGGTGTCTGGACGGGCAAATTTAACTCTCATTTCCCACCAGGAAGAGGAATTAACCAAAGGCTCAGCGTGCCGTGCCGGAACCAGATTAGGGCCTGAAGCCATCCTGCGGTGTTGCGGCCAGGTCACAAGAAAGCGAGTTGAAGAAAGGAGCTCAGGGGCACTGTAATTCACAAACATGCAGAGTTATAAATGACAGCTATCGTCCAAAAATATACTGAAGTCAGGCTGCCAAGAGGACTTGAAAGCGGGGCAGAATTGCAGGAAACCGATTTCAGGAGGTAGAATGGAATTGCATTGAAAGCATAGGAAAAGAGGCAGAACGTCCACAATGATGCACTTGGCCAAAAACGGCGTATGCGTTTTTTCCTGAATATATTCAGGAAAAAACGCATACGCCCTTTTTGGCCAACCAAGCAAGCTTGCAAAGGAAATCTGCACTACAATGAAGTCTCACTTCCCCCCGGTCAAAAGGGCCATCTGAAAAAAAGTGTAAAATCCAGAAAGGCAGGACAGGCCATGGAGAACTGGGAGCCTTGTTATGCTGATGGGCGGGATGTAAATTGCCAACAGACACTCAGGAGAAGTGTATGGTTTTTCCTGAAACATCTAAAAAACAAAGCAACAGAGCCTAGGGCACTTCCACTTATGGTCCTATAGCTTAGGGAAATGAAAATCAAAAAGACAAAGCCACCCCAAAGTTTGGGACGCCTCTGTTTACAAGAACCTCGTTTACCGGACAAGTTCAATATCACAGAAAGTGAAAAATGGATAAAGAACTTGTGGTACTTACGTACAATGCAGTATCACTCAGCAATGAAATCTATGTCATCAGGCCCGTAGCAGCATAATGAGTAGATTCAGGTACGATGATTCTAACTGAAATAAGTCACACAGAAAAAGAAACATCATAAGATATCAGTAATACACGGAATGTAAACTTGGCTACACAGGAACTGAATTACAGAACAGAACAGGGTCTCAAATTTAGAAAACCAACTTATGCTTGCTTAAGGGTAAAGGTGAGTTGGGGTGCTGCATGAAACCAGAGATTGAAATGAGCACAGATAAAGTTCCTTTAGCCAAATATGGAATAGACAAGAGCTACTCCTTGCTCAACGAAATGGACTCAACACCGCATATTAAACGCCTAAGAATGTACCTGACTAGTAAGTATCTTAAAACCTATGGACTGCTATGTCTCTGAAAGAGAATCAAGCATGTGTACAGGGGCATAAACGCAGCAGTGATAGGATTGGAGAGGTTCGGTGAGCAAATGAAGACCCTTTGAAGTCATATTGCATGGTACCCATTCCACGGGTTTCAACTCTCCAGGTTTATGGTATTCTTCCTTCAGCTAAAACATGCATGTTGACCCTAGAGAATGATCAACCATGTGATCGGGAGACGTGTTCAAATATGTCTCAGTTTTCATACCCTGGTACTCGGGTGCAACATTCCAGATGCTTTACTAACACTCTCCCGACTTGGAGAGTCAGGCCCTTTAACCTGCTGTTTGGCCCAGTTTGCAATTTCTGCGGAAGATGAACAGGAATAGCGAGAACCAATGAGAGACTAGCTGGAGGTGTCTGGACGGGCAAATTTAACTCTCATTTCCCACCAGGAAGAGGAATTAACCAAAGGCACAGCGTGCCGTGCCGGAACCAGATTAGGGCCTGAAGCCATCCTGCGGTGTTGCGGCCAGGTCACAAGAAAGCGAGTTGACGAAAGGAGCTCAGGGGCACTGTAATTCACAAACATGCAGAGTTATAAATGACAGCTATCGTCCAAAAATATACTGAAGTCAGGCTGTCAAGAGGACTTGAAAGCGGGGCAGAATTGCAGGAAACCGATTTCAGGAGGTAGACTGGAATTGCATTGAAAGCATAGGAAAAGAGGCAGAACGTCCACAATGATGCACTTAGCCAAAAAGGGCGTATGCGTTTTTTCCTGAATATATTCAGGAAAAAACGCATACGCCCTTTTTGGCCAACCAAGCAAGCTTGCAAAGGAAATCTGCACTACAATGAAGTCTCACTTCCCCCCGGTCAAAAGGGCCATCTGAAAAATGTGTAAAATCCAGAAAGGCAGGACAGGCCATGGAGAACTGGGAACCTTGTTATGCTGATGGGCGGGATGTAAATTGCCAACAGACACTCGGGAGAAGTGTATGGTGTTTCCTGAAACATCTAAAAAACAAAGCAACAGAGCCTAGGGCACTTCCACTTATGGTCCTATAGCTTAGGGAAATTAAAATCAAAAAGACAAAGCCACCCCAAAGTTTGGGACACCTCTGTTTACAAGAACCTCGTTTACCGTACAAGTTCAATATCACAGAAAGTGAAAAATGGATAAAGAACTTGTGGTACTTACGTACAATGCAGTATCACTCAGCAATGAAATCTATGTCATCAGGCCCATAGCAGCATAATGAGTGGATTCAGGTACGATGATTCTAACTGAAATAAGTCACACAGAAAAAGAAACATCATAAGATATCACTAATACACGGAATGTAAACTTGGCTACACAGGAACTGAATTACAGAACAGAACAGGGTCTCAAATTTAGAAAACCAACTTATGCTTGCTTAAGGGTAAAGGTGAGTTGGGGTGCTGCATAAAACCAGAGATTGAAATGAGCACAGATAAAGTTCCTTAAGCCAAATATGGAATAGACAAGAGCTACTCCTTGCTCAACGAAATGGACTCAACACCGCATATTAAACGCCTAAGAATGTACCTGACTAGTAAGTATCTTAAAACCTATGGATTGCTATGTCTCTGAAAGAGAAACAAGCATGTGTACAGGGGCATAAACGAGGCAGTGATAGGATTGGAGAGGTTCAGTGAGCAAATGAAGACCCTTTGAAGTCATATTGCATGGTACCCATTCCACGGGTCTCAACTCTCCAGGTTTAAGGTATTCTTCCTTCAGCTAAAACATGCATGTGGAACCCAGAGTATGATCAACCGTGTGAACGGGAGACGTGTTCAAATATGTCTCAGTTTTCCTCCCCTGGTACTCGGGTGCAACATTCCAGACACTTTACTAACACTCTACCCACTTGGTTAGTCAGTCCCTTGAACCTCCTGTTTGGCCCAGTTTGCAATTTCTGCGGAAGATGAACAGGAATAGGGAGAACCAATGAGAGACTAGCTGGAGGTGTCTGGACGGGCAAATTTAACTCTCATTTCCCACCAGGAAGAGGAAATAACCAAAGGCTCAGCGTGCCGTGCCGGAACCAGATTGGGCCTGAAGCCATCCTGCGGTGTTGCGGCCAGGTCACAAGAAAGCGAGTTGAAGAAAGGAGCTCAGGGGCACTGTAATTCACAAACCTGCAGAGTTATAAATGACAGCTATCGTCCAAAAATATACTGAAGTAAGGCTGCCAAGAGGACTTGAAAGCGGGGCAGAATTGCAGGAAACCGATTTCAGGAGGTAGACTGGAATTGCATTGAAAGCATAGGAAAAGAGGCAGAACGTCCACAATGATGCACTTGACCAAAAAGGGCGTATGCGTTTTTTCCTGAATATATTCAGGAAAAAACGCATACGCCCTTTTTGGCCAACCAAGCAAGCTTGCAAAGGAAATCTGCACTACAATGAAGTCTCACTTCCCCCGGTCAAAAGGACCATTTGAAAAAAGTGTAAAATCCAGAAAGGCAGGACAGGCCATGGAGAACAGGGAGCCTTGTTATGCTGATGGACGGGATGTAAATTGCCATCAGCCTCTCTGGAGAAGTGTAGGGTGTTTCCTGAAACATCTAAAAAACAAAGCAACAGAGCCTAGGGCATTTCCACTTATGGTCCTATAGCTTAGGGAAATGAAAATCAAAAAGACACAGCCACCCCAACGTTTGGGATGGCTCTGTTTAAAAGAACCTTGTTTACGGTACACGTTCTGTATCGCAGAAAGTGAAAAATGGATAAAGAAGTTGTGGTACTTACGTACAATGCAATATCCCTCAGCAATGAAATCTATGTCATCAGGCCCTTAGCAGCATATGAGTGGATTCAGGTATGATGATTCTAACTGAAATAAGTCACACAGAACAATTAACATCATAAGATATCACTAATACACAGAATGTAAACTTGGCAACACATGAACTGAATTCCAAAACAGAACAGGGTCTCAAATTTAGAAAACCAACTTATGCTTGCTTAAGGGGAAAGGTGAGTTGGGGTGCTGCATAAAACCAGAGATTGAAATGAGCACAGATAAAGTTCCTTAAGCCTAATATGTAACAGACAAGAGCAACTCCTTGCTCAACGAAATGGTATCAACACCCCATATTAAACGCCTAACAATGTACCTGACTAGTAAGTATCTTAAAACCTATGGATTGCTATGTCTCTGAAAGAGAATCAAGCATGTGTACAGGGGCATAAACGCAGCAGTGATAGGATTGGAGAGGTTCAGTGAGCTAATGAAGACACTTTGAAGTCATATTGCATGGTACCCATTCCATGGGTCTCAACTCTCCAGGTCTAAGGGATTCTTCCTTCAGCTAAAACATGCATGTGGAACACAGAGTATGATCAACCATGTGATCGGGAGACATGTTCAAATATGTCTCAGTTTCCGTCCCCTGGTACTCGGGTGCAACATTCCAGACGCTTTACTAACACTCTCCCCACTTGGAGAGTCAGTGCCTTTAACCTCCTGTTTGGCGCAGTTTGCAATTTCTGCGGAAGATGAACAGGATTAGGGAGAACCAATGAGAGACTAGCTGGAGGTGTCTGGACGGGCAAATTTAACTCAAATTTCCCACCAGGAAGAGGAATTAACCAAAGGCTCAGCGTGCCGTGCGGGAACCAGATTAGGGCCTGAAGCAATCTTGCGGTGTTGCGGCCAGCTCACAAGCAAGCGAGTTGAAGAAAGGAGCTCAGGGGCACTGTAATTCACAAACATGCAGAGTTATAAATGACAGCTATCGTCCAAAAATATACTGAAGTAAGGCCGCCAAGAGGACTTGAAAGTGGGGCAGAATTGCAGGAAACCGATTTCAGGAGGTAGACTGGAATTGCATTGAAAGCATAGGAAAAGAGGCAGAACGTCCACAATCATGCACTTGGCCAAAAAGGGCGTATGCGTTTTTTCCTGAATATATTCAGGAAAAAACGCATACGCCCTTTTTGGCCAACCAAGCAAGCTTGCAAAGGAAATCTGCACTACAATGAAGTCTCACTTCCCCCCGGTCAAAAGGGCCATCTGAAAAAAGTGTAAAATCCAGAAAGGCAGGACAGGCCATGGAAAACAGGGAGCCTTGTTATGCTGATGGGCGGGATGTAAATTGCCATCAGCCTCTCTGGAGAAGTGTACGGTGTTTCCTGAAACATCTAAAAAACAAAGCAACAGAGCCTAGGGCATATCCACTTATCGTCCTATAGCTTAGGGAAATGTAAATCAAAAAGACACAGCCACCCCAAAGTTTGGGACGGTTCTGTTTACAAGAACCTCGTTTACGGTACAAGTTCAATATCACAGAAAGTGAAAAATGGATAAAATAGTTGTGGTATTTATTTACAAAGCAATATCACTGAGCAATGAAATCTATGTCATCAGGCCCTTAGCAGCACAATGAGTGGATTCAGGTATGATGATTCTAAGTGAAATAAGTCACACAGAAAAAGAAACATCATAAGATATCACTAATACACGGAATGCAAACTTGGCTACACAGGAGCTGAATTCCAAATCAGAACAGGGTCTCAAATTTAGAAAACCAACTTATGCTTGCTTAAGGGGAAAGGTGAGTTGGGGTGCTGCATAAAACCAGAGATTGAAATGAGCACAGATAAAGTTCCTTAAGCCAAATATGGAATAGACAAGAGCTACTCCTTGCTCAACGAAATGGACTCAACACCCCATATTAAACCCCAAAGAATGTAACTGACTAGTAATTATCTTAAGACCTATGGATTGCTATGTCTCCAAAAGAGAATCAAGCGTGTGTACAGGGGCATAAACGCAGCAGTGATAGGATTGGAGAGGTTCGGTGAGCAAATGAAGACACTTTGAAGTCATATTGCATGGTACCCATTCCACGGGTTTCAACTACCCATGTTTAAGGTATCTTCCTTCAGCTAAAACATGCATGTGGATCCTAGAGTATGATCAACCATGTGATCGGGAGACATGTTCAAATATGTCTCAGTTTTCGTACCATGGTACTCGGGTGCAACATTCCAGACGCTTTACTAACACTCTCCCGACTTGGCGAGTCAGTCCCTTTAACCTCCTATTTGGCCCAGTTTGCAATTTCTGCAGAAGATGAACAGGAATAGGGAGAACCAATGAGAGACTAGCTGGAGGTGTCTGGACGGGCAAATTTAACTCTCATTTCCCACCAGGAAGACGAAATAACCAAAGGATCAGTGTGCCGTGCCGGAACCAGATTAGGGCCTGAAGCCATCCTGCGGTGTTGCGGCCATGTCACAAGATAGCGAGTTGAAGAAAGGAGCTCAGGGGCACTGTAATTCACAAACCTGCAGAGTTATAAATGACAGCTATCGTCCAAAAATATACTGAAGTAAGGCTGCCAAGAGGACTTGAAAGCGGGGCAGAATTGCAGGAAACCGATTTCAGGAGGTAGACTGGAATTGCATTGAAAGCATAGGAAAAGAGGGAGAACGTCCACAATGATGCACTTGGCCAAAAAGAGCGTATGCGTTTTTTCCTGAATATATTCAGGAAAAAACGCATACGCACTTTTTGGCCAACCAAGCAAGCTTGCAAAGGAAATCTGCACTACAATGAAGTCTCAATTCCCCCCGGTCAAAAGGGCCATCTGAAAAAAGTGTAAAATCCAGAAAGGCAGGACAGGCCATGGAGAACTGGGAGCCTTGTTATGCTGATGAGCGGGATGTAAATTGCCAACAGACACTTGGGAGAAGTGTATGGTGTTTCCTGAAACATCTAAAAAACAAAGCAACAGAGCCTAGGGCACTTCCACTTATGGTCCTATAGCTTAGGGAAATTAAAATCAAAAAGACACAGCCACCCCAAAATTTGGGACGCCTCTGTGTACAAGAATCTCGTTTACCGTACAAGTTCAATATCACAGAAAGTGAAAAATGGATAAAGAACTTGTTGTACTTACGTACAATGCAGTATCACTCAGCAATGAAATCTATGTCATCAGGGCCGTAGCAGCATAATGAGTGGATTCAGGTACGATGATTCTAACTGAAATAAGTCACACAGAAAAAGAAACATCATAAGATATCAGTAATACACGGAATGTAAACTTGGCTACACAGGAACTGAATTACAGAACAGAACAGGGTTTCAAATTTAGAAAACCAACTTATGCTTGCTTAAGGGTAAAGGTGAGTTGGGGTGCTGCATGAAACCAGAGATTGAAATGAGCACAGATAAAGTTCCTTAAGCCAAATATGGAATAGACAAGAGCTACTCCTTGCTCAACGAAATGGACTCAACACCGCATATTAAACGCCTAAGAATGTACCTGACTAGTAAGTATCTTAAAACCTATGGATTGCTATGTCTCCGAAAGAGAATCAAGCATGTGTACAGGGGCATAAAGGCAGCAGTGATAGGATTGGAGAGGTTCGGTGAGCAAATGAAGACCCTTTGAAGTCATATTGCATGGTACCCATTCCACGGGTTTCAACTACCCAGGTTTAAGGTATTCTTCCTTCAGCTAAAACATGCATGTGGAACCTAGAGTATGATCAACCATGTGATCGGGAGACGTGTTCAAATATGTCTCAGTTTTCGTACCCTGGTACTCGGGTGCAACATTCCAGACGCTTTACTAACACTCTCCCGACTTGGAGAGTCAGTCCCTTTAACCTCCTGTTTGGCCCAGTTCGCAATTTCTGCGGAAGATGAACAGGAATAGCGAGAACCAATGAGAGACTAGCTGGAGGTGTCTGGACGGGCAAATTTAACTCTCATTTCCCACCAGGAAGAGGAAATAACCAAAGGCTCAGCGTGCCGTGCCGGAACCAGATTAGGGCCTGAAGCCATCCTGCGGTGTTGCGGCCAGGTCACAAGAAAGCGAGTTGAAGAAAGGAGCTCAGGGGCACTGTAATTCACAAACATGCAGAGTTATAAATGACAGCTATCGTCCAAAAATATACTGAAGTAAGGCCGCCAAGAGGACTTGAAAGTGGGGCAGAATTGCAGGAAACCGATTTCAGGAGGTAGACTGGAATTGCATTGAAAACATAGGAAAAGAGGCAGAACGTCCACAATGATGCACTTGGCCAAAAAGGGCGTATGCGTTTTTCCCTGAATATATTCAGGAAAAAACGCATACGCCCTTTTTGGCCAACCAAGCAAGCTTGCAAAGGAAATCTGCACTACAATGAAGTCTCACTTCCCCCCGGTCAAAAGGGCCATCTGAAAAAAGTGTAAAATCCAGAAAGGCAGGACAGGCCATGGAGAACAGGGACCCTTGTTATGCTGATGGGCGGGATGTAAATAGCCAACAGCCACTCGGGAGAAGTGTATGGTGTTTCCTGAAACTTCTAAAAAGCAAAGCAACAGAGCCCAGGGCACTTCCACTAATGGTCCTATAGATTAGGGAAATTAAAATCAAAAAGACACAGCCACCCCAATGTTTGGGACACCTCTGTTTACAAGAACCTCGTTTACCATACAAGTTCAATATCACAGAAAGTGAAAAATGGATAAAGATCTTGTGGTACTTACGTACAATGCAGTATCACTCAGCAATGAAATCTATGTCATCAGGCCCTTAGCAGCATAATGAGTGGATTCAGGTACGATGATTCTAACTGAAATAAGTCACACAGAAAAAGAAACATCATAAGATATCACTAATACACGGAATGTAAACTTGGCTACACAGGACCTGAATTCCAAAACAGAAAAGGGTCTCAAATTGAGAAAACCAACTTATGCTTGCTTAAGGGGAAAGGTGAGTTGGGGTGCTGCATAAAACCAGAGATTGAAATGAGCACAGATAAAGTTCCTTAAGCTAAATATGGAATAGACAAGAGCTACTCCTTGCTCAACGAAATGGACTCAACACCCCATACTAAACGCCTAAGAATGTACCTCACTAGTAAGTATCTTAAAACCTATGGATTGCTATGTCTCCGAAAGAGAATCAAGCGTTTGTACAGGGGCATAAACGCAGCAGTGATAGCATTGGAGAGGTTCGGTGAGGAAATGAATACCCTTTGAAGTCATATTGCATGGTTCCCATTCCACGGGTTTCAGCTACCCAGGTTTAAGGTATTCTACCTTCAGCTAAAACATGCATGTGGAACCTAGAATATGATCAACCATGTGATCGGGAGACGTGTTCAAATATGTCTCAGTTTTCGTACCCTGGTACTCGGGTGCAACATTCCAGACGCTTTACTAACACTCTCCCGACTTGGAGAGTCAGTCCCTTTAACCTCCTGTTTGGCCCAGTTTGCAATTTCTGCGGAAGATGAACAGGAATAGGGAGAACCAATGAGAGACTAGCTGGAGGTGTCTGGACGGGCAAATTTAACTCTCATTTCCCACCAGGAAGAGGAATTAACCAAAGGCTCAGCGTGCCGTGCCGGAACCAGATTAGGGCCTGAAGCCATCCTGCGGTGTTGCGGCCAGCTCATAAGAAAGCGAGTTGAAGAAAGGAGCTCAGGGGCACTGTAATTCACAAACCTGCAGAGTTATAAATGACAGCTATCGTCCAAAAATATACTGAAGTAAGGCTGCCAAGAGGACTTGAAAGTGGGGCAGAATTGCAGGAAACCGATTTCAGGAGGTAGACTGGAATTGCATTGAAAGCATAGGAAAAGAGGCAGAGCGTCCACAATGATGCACTTGGCAAAAAAGGGCGTATGCGTTTTTTCCTGAATATATTCAGGAAAAAACGCATACGCCCTTTTTGGCCAACCAAGCAAGCTTGCAAAGGAAATCTGCACTACAATGAAGTCTCACTTCCCCCCGGTCAAAAGGGCCATTTGAAAAAAGTGTAAAATCCAGAAAGGCAGGACAGGCCATGGAGAACTGGGAGCCTTGTTATGCTGATGGGCGGGATGTAAACTGCCAACAGACACTCGGGAGAAGTGTATGGTGTTTCCTGAAACATCTAAAAAACAAAGCAACAGAGCCTAGGGCACTTCCACTTATGGTCCTATAGCTTAGGGAAATTAAAATCAAAAAGACACAGCCACCCCAAAGTTTGGGACACCTCTGTTTACAAGAACCTCGTTTACTGTAGAAGTTCAATATCACAGAAAGTGAAAAATGGATAAAGAACTTGTGGTACTTACGTACAATGCAGTATCACTCAGCAATGAAATCTATGTCATCAGGCCCGTAGCAGCACAATGAGTGGATTCAGGTATGGTGATTCTAACTGAAATAAGTCACACAGAAAAAGAAACATCATAAGATATCAGTAATACACGGAATGTAAACTTGGCTACACAGGAACTGAATTACGAAACAGAACAGGGTCTCAAATTTACAAAACCAACTTATGCTTGCTTAAGGGGAAAGGTGAGTTGGGGTGCTGCATAAAACCAGAGATTGAAATGAGCACAGATAAAGTTCCTTAAGCCAAATATGGAATAGACAAGAGCTACTCCTTGCTCAACGAAATGGACTCAACACCCCATATTAAACGCCTAAGAATGTACCTGACTAGTAAGTATCTTAAAACCTATGGATTGCTATGTCTCCAAAAGAGAATCAAGCGTGTGTACAGGGGCATAAACGCAGCAGTGATAGGATTGGAGAGGTTCGGTGAGCAAATGAAGACCCTTTGAAGTCATATTGAATGGTACCCAATACACGGGTCTCAACTTTCCAGGTTTAAGGTATTCTTCCTTCAGCTAAAACATGCATGTGGAACCCAGAGTATGATCAACCATGTGAATGGGAGACGTGTTCAAATATGTCTCAATTTTCCTCCCCTGGTACTCGGGTGCAACATCCAGACGCTTTACTAACACTCTCCCCACTTGGAGAGTCAGCGCCTTTAACCTCCTGTTTGGCCCAGTTTGCAATTTCTGCGGAAGATGAACAGGAATAGGGAGAACCAATGAGAGACTAGCTGGAGGTGTCTGGACGGGCAAATTTAACTCTCATTTCCCACCAGGAAGAGGAATTAACCAAAGGCTCAGCGTGCCGTGCCGGAACCAAATTAGGGCCTGAAGCCATCTTGCGGTGTTGCGGCCAGCTCAAAAGAAAGCGAGTTGAAGAAAGGAGCTCAGGGGCACTGTAATTCATAAACCTGCAGAGTTATAAATGACAGCTATCGTCCAAAAATATACTGAAGTAAGGCTGCCAAGAGAACTTGAAAGCGGGGCAGAATTGCAGGAAACCGATTTCAGGAGGTAGACTGGAATTGCATTGAAAGCATAGGAAAAGAGGCAGAACGTCCACAATGATGCACTTGGCCAAAAAGGGCGTATGCGTTTTTTCTTGAATATATTCAGGAAAAAACGCATACGCCCTTTTTGGCTAACCAAGCAAGCTTGCAAAGGAAATCTGCACTAAAATGAAGTCTCACTTCCCCCCGGTCAAAAGGGCCATCTGAAAAAAGTGTAAAATCCAGAAAGGCAGGACAGGCCATGGAGAACTGGGAGCCTTGTTATGCTGATGGGCGGGATGGAAATTGCCAACAGACACTCGGGAGAAGTGTGTGGTGTTTCCTGAAACATCTAAAAAACAAAGCAACAGAGCCTAGGGCACTTCCACTTATGGTCCTATAGCTTAGGGAAATTAAAATCAAAAAGACACAGCCACCCCAAAGTTTGGGACACCTCTGTTTACAAGAACCTCGTTTACAGTACAAGTTCCACATCGCAGAAAGTGAAAAATGGATAAAGAAGTTGTGGTATTTACTTACAAAGCAATATCACTCAGCAATGAAATCTATGTCATCAGGCCCCTAGCAGCACAATGAGTGGATTCAGGTACGATGATTCTAACTGAAATAAGTCACACAGAAAAAGAAACATCATAAGATATCACTAATACACGGAATGTAAACTTGGCTACACAGGAACTGAATTACACAACAGAACAGTGTCTCAAATTTAGAAAACCAACTTATGCTTGCTTAAGGGTAAAGGTGAGTTGGGGTGCTGCATAAAACCAGAGATTGAAATGAGCACAGATAAAGTTCCTTAAGCCAAATATGGAATAGACAAGAGCTACTCCTTGCTCAACGAAATGGACTCCACACCCCAAATTAAACGCCTAAGAATGTACCTGACTAGTAAGTATCTTAAAACCTATGGATTGCTATGTCTCCAGAAGAGAATCAAGCGTGTGTACAGGGACATAAACGCAGCAGTGATAGGATTGGAGAGGTTCGGTGAGCAAATGAAGACCCTTTGAAGTCATATTGCATGGTACCCATTACACGGGTCTCAACTCTCCAGGTTTAAGGTATTCTTCCTTCAGCTAAAACATGCATGTGGAACCCAGAATATTATCAACCGTGTGAACGGGAGACGCGTTCAAATATGTCTCAGTTTTCCTCCCCTGGTAGTCGGGTGCAACATTCCAGATGCTTTACTAACACTCTCCTCACTTGAGGAGTCAGCGCCTTTAACCTCCTGTTTGGCCCAGTTTGCAATTTCTGCGGAAGATGAACAGTAATAGGGAGAACCAATGAGAGACTAGCTGGAGGTGTCTGGACGGGCAAATTTAACTCTCATTTCCCACCAGGAAGAGGAAATAACCAAAGGCTCAGTGTGCCTTGCCGGAACCAGATTAGGGCCTGAAGCCATCCTGCGGTGTTGCGGCGAGCTCAAAAGAAAGCGAGTTGAAGAAAGGAGCTCAGGGGCACTGTAATTCACAAACCTGCAGAGTTATAAATGACAGCTATCGTCCAAAAGTATACTGAAGTAAGGCTGCCAAGAGGACTTGAAAGCGGGGCAGAATTGCAGGAAACCGATTTCAGGAGGTAGACTGGAATTGCATTGAAAGCATAGGAAAAGAGGCAGAACGTCCACAATGATGCACTTGGCCAAAAAGGGGCGTATGCGTTTTTTCCTGAATATATTCAGGAAAAAACGCATACGCCCCTTTTTGGCCAACCAAGCAAGCTTGCAAAGGAAATCTGCACTACAATGAAGTCTCACTTCCCCCCGGTCAAAAGGGCCATCTGAAAAAAGTGTAAAATCCAGAAAGGCAGGACAGGCCATGGAGAACTGGGAGCCTTGTTATGCTGATGGGCGGGATGTAAATTGCCAACAGACACTCGGGAGAAGTGTATGGTGTTTCCTGAAACATCTAAAAAACAAAGCAACAGAGCCTAGGGCACTTCCACTTATGGTCCTATAGCTTAGGGAAATTAAAATCAAAAAGACACAGCCACCCCAAAGTTTGGGACGCCTTTGTTTACAAGAACCTCGTTTACCGTACAAGTTCAATATCACAGAAAGTGAAAAATGGATAAAGAAGTTGTGGTATTTACTTACAAAGCAATATCACTCAGCAATGAAATCTATGTCATCAGGCCCTTAGCAGCATAATGAGTGGATTCAGGTACGATGATTCTAACTGAAATAAGTCACACAGAAAAAGAAACATCATAAGATATCAGTAATACATGGAATGTAAACTTGGCTACACAGGAACTGAATTACACAACAGAACAGGGCCTCAAATTTAGAAAACCAACTTATGCTTGCGTAAGGGTAAAGGTGAGTTGGGGTGCTGCATAAAACCAGAGATTGAAATGAGCACAGATAAAGTTCCTTAAGCCAAATATGGAATAGACAAGAGCTACTCCTTGCTCAACGAAATGGACTCAACACCGCATATTAAACGCCTAAGAATGTACCTGACTAGTAAGTATCTTAAAACCTATGGATTGCTATGTCTCCGAAAGAGAATCAAGCATGTGTACAGGGGCATAAAGGCAGCAGTGATAGGATTGGAGAGGTTCGGTGAGCAAATGAAGACCCTTTGAAGTCATATTGCATGGTACCCATTCCACGGGTTTCAACTACCCAGGTTTAAGGTATTCTTCCTTCAGCTAAAACATGAATGTGGAACCTAGAGTATGATCAACCATGTGAACGGGAGACGTGTTCAAATATGTCTCCGTTTTTCTCCCCTGGTATTCGGGTGCAACTTTCCAGACACTTTACTAACACTCTCCCCACTTGGAGAGTCAGCGCCTTTAACCTCATGGTTGGACCAGTTTGCAATTTCTGCGGAAGATGAACAGGAATAGGGAGAACCAATGAGAGACTAGCTGGAGGTGTCTGGACGGGCAAATTTAACTCTCATTTCCCACCAGGAAGAGGAATTAACCAAAGGCTCAGCGTGCCGTGCCGGAACCAGATTAGGGCCTGAAGCCATCCTGCTGTGTTGCGCCAGCTCACAAGAAAGCGAGTTGAAGAAAGGAGCTCAGGGGCACTGTAATTCACAAACCTGCAGAGTTATAAATGACAGCTATCGTCCAAAAATATACTGAAGTAAGGCTGCCAAGAGGACTTGAAAGCGGGGCAGAATTGCAGGAAACCGATTTCAGGAGGTAGACTGGAATTGCATTGAAAGCATAGGAAAAGAGGCAGAGCGTCCACAATGACGCACTTGGCAAAAAAGGGCGTATGCGTTTTTTCCTGAATATATTCAGGAAAAAACGCATACGCCCTTTTTGGCCAACCAAGCAAGCTTGCAAAGGAAATCTGCACTACAATGAAGTCTCACTTCCCCCCGGTCAAAAGGGACATCTGAAAAAAGTGTAAAATCCAGAAAGGCAGTACAGGCCATGGAGAACTGGGAGCATTGTTATGCTGATGGGCGGGATGTAAATTGCCAACAGAAACTTGGGAGAAGTGTATGGTGTTTCCTGAAACATCTAAAAAACAAAGCAACAGAGCCTAGGGCACTTCCACTTATGGTTCTATAGCTTAGGGAAATTAAAATCAAAAAGATACAGCCACCCAAATGTTTGGGACGCCTCTGTTTACAAGAACCTCGTTTACCATACAAGTTCAATATCACAGAAAGTGAAAAATGGATAAAGATCTTGTGGTACTTACGTACAATGCAGTATCACTCAGCAATGAAATCTATGTCATCAGGCCCGTAGCAGCATAATGAGTGGATTCAGGTACGATGATTCTAACTGAAATAAGTCACACAGAAAAAGAAACATCATAAGATATCACTAATACACGGAATGTAAACTTGGCTACACAGGAACTGAATTCCAAAACAGAACAGGGTCTCAAATTTAGAAAACCAACTTATGCTTGCTTAAGGGGAAAGGTGAGTTGGGGGGCTGCATAAAACCAGAGATTGAAATGAGCACAGATAAAGTTCCTTACGCCAAATATGGAATCGACAAGAGCTACTCCTTGGTCTCCGAAATGGACCCACACCCTATATTAAACGCCTAAGGATGTACCTGACTAGTAAGTATCTTAAAACCTATGGATTGCTATGTCTCCAAAAGAGAAGCAAGCGTGTGTACAGGAGCATAAATGCAGCAGTGATAGGATTGGAGAGGTTCGGTGAGCAAATGAAGACCCTTTGAAGTCATATTGCATGGTACCCATTACACGGGTCTCAACTCTCCAGGTTTAAGGTATTCTTCCTTCAGCTAAAACATGCATGTGGAACCCAGAGTATGATCAACCGTGTGAACGGGAGACGTGTTCAAATATGTCTCAGTTTTCCTCCCCTGGTACTCGGGTGCAACATTCCAGATGCTTTACTAACACTCTCCCCACTTGGAGAGTAAGCGCCTTTAACCTCCAGTTTGGCCCAATTTGCAATTTCTGCGGAAGATGAACAGGAATAGGGAGAACCAATGAGAGACTAGCTGGAGGTTTCTGGACGAGCAAATTTAACTCTCATTTCCCACCAGGAAGAGGAAATAACCAAAGGTTCAGCGTGCAGTGCCGGAACCAGATTAGGGCCTGAAGCCATCCTGCGGTGTTGCGGCCAGGTCACAAGAAAGCGAGTTGAAGAAAGGAGCTCAGGGGCACTGTAATTCACAAACCTGCAGAGTTATAAATGACAGCTCTCGTCCAAAAATATACTGAAGTAAAGCTGCCAAGAGGATTTGAAAGCGGGGCAGAATTGCAGGAAACTGATTTCAGGAGGTAGACTGGAATTGCATTGAAAGCAAAGGAAAAGAGGCAGAACGTCCACAATGATGCACTTGGTCAAAAAGGGCGTATGCGTTTTTTCCTGAATATATTCAGGAAAAAACGCATACGCCCTTTTTGGCCAAACAAGCAAACTTGCAAAGGAAATCTGCACTACAATGAAGTCTCACTTCCCCCCGGTCAAAAGGGCCATCTGAAAATGTGTAAAATCCAGAAAGGCAGGACAGGCCATGGAGAACTGGGAGCCTTGTTATGCTGATGGGGGGGATGTAAATTGCCAACAGACACTTGGGAGAAGTGTATGGTGTTTCCTGAAACATCTAAAAAACAAAGAAACAGAGCCTAGGGCACTTCCACTTATGGTCCTATAGATTAGGGAAATGAAAATCAAAAAGACACAGCCACCCCAAAGTTTGGATCGGCTCTGTTTACAAGAACCCCGTTTACAGTACAAGTTCAACATCGCAGAAAGTGAAAAATGGATAAAGAAGTTGTGGTATTTACTTACAATGCAGTATCACTCAGCAATGAAATCTATGTCATCAGGCCCTTAGCAGCATAATGAGTGGATTCAGATACGATGATTCTAACTGAAATAAGTCACACAGAAAAAGAAACATCATAAGATATCACTAATACACGGAATGTAAACTTGGCTACACAGGAACTGAATTCCAAAACAGAACAGGGTCTCAAATTTAGAAAACCAACTTATGCTTGCTTAAGGGGAAAGGTGAGTTGGGGTGCTGCATAAAACCAGAGATTGAAATGAGCACAGATAAAGTTCCTTAAGCGAAATATGGTATAGACAAGAGCTACTCCTTGCTCAACGAAATGGACTCAACACCCCATATTAAACGCCTAAGAATGTACCTGACTAGTAAGTATCTTAAAACCTATGCATTGCTATGTCTCCGAAAGAGAATCAAGCGTGTGTACAGGGGCATAAACGCAGCAGTGATAGGATTGGAGAGGTTCAGTGAGCAAATGAAGACCCTTTGAAGTCATATTGTATGGTACCCATTACACGGGTCTCAACTCTCCAGGTTTAAGGTATTCTTCCTTCAGCTAAAACATGCATGTGGAACCCAGAGTATGATCAACCGTGTGAACGGGAGACGTGTTCAAATATGTCTCAGTTTTCCTCCCCTGGTACTCGGGTGCAACATTCCGGACGCTTTACTAACACTCTCCCCACTTGGAGAGTCAGCGCCTTTAACCTCCTGTTTGGTCCAGTTTGCAATTTCTACGGAAGATGAACAGGAATAGGGAGAACCAATGAGAGACTAGCTGGAGGTGTCTAGACGGGCAAATTTAACTCTCATTTCCCACCAGGAAGAGGAAATAACCAAAGGCTCAGCGTGCCGTGCCGGAACCAGGTTAGGGCCTGAAGCCATCCTGCGGTGTTGCGGACAGCTCACAAGAAAGCGAGTTGAAGAAAGGAGCTCAGGGGCACTGTAATTCACAAACCTGCAGAGTTATAAATGACAGCTATCGTCCAAAAATATACTGAAGTAAGGCTGCCAAGAGGACTTGAAAGCGGGGCAGAATTGCAGGAAACCGATTTCAGGAGGTAGACTGGAATTGCATTGAAAGCATAGGAAAAGAGGCAGAACGTCCACAATGATGCACTTGGCCAAAAAGTGCGTATGCGTTTTTTCCTGAATATATTCAGGAAAAAACGCATACGCCCTTTTTGGCCAACCAAGCAAGCTTGCAAAGGAAATCTGCACTACAATGAAGTCTCACTTCCCCCCGGTCAAAAGGGCCATCTGAAAAAAGTGTAAAATCCAGAAAGGCAGGACAGGCCATGGAGAACTGGGAGCCTTGTTATGCTGATGGGCGGGATGTAAATTGCCAACAGACACTGGGGAGAAGTGTATGGTGTTTCCTGAAACATCTAAAAAACAAAGTAACAGAGCCTAGGGCACTTCCACTTATGGTCCTATAGCTTAGGGAAATTAAAATCAAAAAGACACAGCCACCCCAATGTTTGGGACGCCTCTGTTTACAAGAACCTCGTTTACAGTACAAGTTCAACATCGCAGAAAGTGAAAAATGGATAAAGAAGTTGTGGTATTTACTTACAAAGCAATATCACTCAGCAATGAAATCTATGTCATCAGGCCCTTAGCAGCACAATGAGTGGATTCAGGTATGATGACTCTAACTGAAATAAGTCACACAGAAAAAGAAACATCATAAGATATAACTAATACACGGAATGTAAACTTGGCTACACAGGAACTGAATTCCAAAACAGAACAGGATCTCAAATGTAGAAAACCAACTTATGCTTGCTTAAGGGGAAAGGTGAGTTGGGGTGCTGCATAAAACCAGAGATTGAAATGAGCACAGATAAAGTTCCTTAAGCCAAATATGGAATAGACAAGAGCTACTCCTTGCTCAACGAAATGGACTCAACACCCCATATTAAACGCCTAAGAATGTACCTGACTAGTAAGTATCTTAAAACCTATGGATTGCTATGTCTCCAAAAGAGAAGCAAGCGTGTGTACAGGGGCATAAACGCAGCAGTGATAGGATTGGAGAGGTTCGGTGAGCAAATGAAGACCCTTTGAAGTCATATTGCATGGTACCCACTACACGGGTCTCAACTCTCCAGGTTTAAGGTATTCTTCCTTCAGCTAAAACATGCATGTGGATCCCAGAGTATGATCAACGGTGTGAACGGGAGACGTGTTCAAATATGTCTCAGTTTTCCGTCCCTGGTACTCGGGTGCAACATTCCAGACGCTTTACTAACACTCTCCCCACTTGGAGAGTCAGCGCCTTTAACCTCCTGTTTGGCCCAGTTTGCAATTTCTGCGGAAGATGAACAGGAATAGGGAGAACCAATGAGAGACTAGCTGGAGGTGTCTGGACGGGCAAATTTAACTCTCATTTCCCACCAGGAAGAGGAAATAACCAAAGCCTCAGCGTGCCGTGCCAGAACCAGATTAGGGCCTGAAGCCATCCTGCAGTGTTGCGGCCAGGTCACAAGAAAGCGAGTTGAAGAAAGGAGCTCAGGGGCACTGTAATTCACAAACATGCAGAGTTATAAATGACAGCTCTCGTCCAAAAATATACTGAAGTAAGGCTGCCAAGAGGACTTGAAAGCGGGGCAGAATTGCAGGAAACCGATTTCAGGAGGTAGACTGGAATTGCATTGAAAGCATAGGAAAAGAGGCAGAACGTCCACAATGATGCACTTGGCCAAAAAGGGCGTATGCGTTTTTTCCTGAATATATTCAGGAAAAAACGCATACGCACTTTTTGGCCAACCAAGCAAGCTTGCAAAGGAAATCTGCACTATAATGAAGTCTCACTTCCCCCCGGTCAAAAGGGCCATCTGAAAAAAGTGGAAAATCCAGAAAAGCAGGACAGGCCATGGAGAACTGGGAGCCTTGTTATGCTGATGGGCGGGATGTAAATTGCCAACAGACACTCGGGAGAAGTGTATGGTGTTTCCTGAAACATCTAAAAAACAAAGCAACAGAGCCTAGGGCACTTCCACTTATGGTCCTATAGCTCAGGGAAATTAAAATCAAAAAGACACAGCCACCCCAAAGTTTGGAACAGCTGTGTTTACAAGAACCTCGTTTACAGTACAAGTATAACATCGCAGAAAGTGAAAAATGGATAAAGCAGTTGTGGTATTTACTTACAAAGCAATATCACTCAGCAATGAAATCTATGTCATCAGGCCCTTAGCAGCACAATGAGTGGATTCAGGTATGATGATTCTAACTGAAATAAGTCACACAGAAAAAGAAACATCATAAGATATCAGTAATACACGGAATGTAAACTTGGCTACACGGGAACTGAATTACAGAACAGAACAGGTTCTCAAATTTAGAAAACCAACTTACGGTTGCTTAAGGGTAAAGGTGAGCTGGGGTGCTGCATAAAACCAGAGATTGAAATGAGCACAGATAAAGTTCCTTAAGCCAAATATGGAATAGACAAGAGCTACTCCTTGCTCAACGAAATGGACTCAACACCCCATATTAAACGCCTAAGAATGTACCTGACTAGTAAGTATCTTAAAACCTATGGATTGCTATGTCTCCAAAAGAGAAGCAAGCGTGTGTACAGGGGCATAAACGCAGCAGTAATAGGATTGGAGAGGTTCGGTGAGCAAATGAAGACCCTTTGAAGTCATATTGCATGGTACCCACTACACGGGTCTCAACTCTCCAGGTTTAAGGTATTCTTCCTTCAGCTAAAACATGCATGTGGATCCCAGAGTATGATCAACCATGTGAACGGGAGACGTGTTCAAATATGTCTCAGTTTTCCTCCTCTGGTACTCGGGTGCAACATTCCAGACGCTTTACTAACACTCTCCCCACATGGAGAGTCAGCGCCTTTAACCTCCTGTTTGGCCCAGTTTGCAATTTCTGCGGAAGATGAACAGGAATAGGGAGAACCAATGAGAGACTAGCTGGAGGTGTCTGGACGGGCAAATTTAACTCTCATTTCCCACCAGGAAGAGGAAATAACCAAAGGTTCAGCGTGCCGTGCCGGAACCAGATTAGGGCCTGAAGCCATCCTGCGGTGTTGCGGCCAGGTCACAAGAAAGCGAGTTGAAGAAAGGAACTCAGGGGCACTGTAATTCACAAACCTGCAGAGTTATAAATGACAGCTATCGTCCAAAAATATACTGAAGTAAGGCTGCCAAGAGGACTTGAAAGCGGGGCAGAATTGCAGGAAACCGATTTCAGGAGGTAGACTGGAATTGCATTTCAAGCATAGGAAAAGAGGCAGAACGTCCACAATGATGCACTTGGCCAAAAAGGGCGTATGCGTTTTTTCCTGAATATATTCAGGGAAAAACGCATACGCCCTTTTTGGCCAACCAAGCAAGCTTGCAAAGGAAATCTGCACTACAATGAAGTCTCACTTCCCCATGGTCAAAAGGGCCATCTGAATAAAGTGTAAAATCCAGAAAGGCAGGACAGGCCATGGAAAACTGGGAGCCTTGTTATGCTGATGGGCGGGATGTAAATTGCCAACAGACACTCGGGAGAAGTGTATGGTGTTTCCTGAAACATCTAAAAAACAAAGCAACAGAGCCTAGGGCACTTCCACTTATGGTCCTATAGCTCAGGGAAATTAAAATCAAAAAGACACAGCCACCCCAAAGTTTGGGACGCCTCTGTTTACTAAGACCTCATTCACCGTACAAGTTCAATATCACAGAAAGTGAAAAATGGATAAAGAACTTGTGGTACTTACGTACAATGCAGTATCACTCAGCAATGAAATCTATGTCACCAGTCCCTTAGCAGCATAATGAGTGGATTCAGGTACGATGATTCTAACTGAAATAAGTCACACAGAAAAAGAAACATCATAAGATATCACTAATACACGGAATGTAAACTTGGCTACACAGGAACTGAATTCCAAAACAGAACAGGGTCTCAAATTTAGAAAACCAACTTATGCTTGCTTAAGGGGAAAGTTGAGTTGGGGTGCTGTATAAAACCAGAGATTAAAATGAGCACAGATAAAGTTCCTTAAGCCAAATATGGAATAGACAAGAGCTACTCCTTGCTCAACGAAATGGACTCAACACCGCATATTAAACGCCTAAGAATGTACCTGACTAGTAAGTATCTTAAAACCTATGGATTGCTATGTCTCCGAAAGAGAATCAAGCGTGTGTACAGGGGCATAAACGCAGCAGTGATAGGATTGGAGAGGTTTGGTGAGCAAATGAAGACCCTTTGAAGTCATATTGCATGGTACCCATTCCACGGGTCTCAACTCTCCAGGTTTAAAGTATTCTTCCTTCAGCTAAAACATGCATGTGGAACCCAGAGTATGATCAACCGTGTGAACGGGAGACGTGTTCAAATATATCTCAGTTTTCGTACCCTGGTACTCAGGTGCAACATTCTAGACGCTTTACTAACACTCTCCCAACTTGGAGAGTCAGCGCCTTTAACCTCCTGTTTGGCCCAGTTTGGAATTTCTGCGGAAGATGAACAGGAATAGGGAGAACTAATGAGAGACTAGCTGGAGGTGTCTGGACGGGCAAATTTAACTCTCATTTCCCACCAGGAAGAGGAAATAACCAAAGGCTCAGCGTGCCGTGCCAGAACCAGATTAGGGCCTGAAGCCATCCTGCGGTGTTGCGGCCAGGTCACAAGAAAGCGAGTTGAAGAAAGGAGCTCAGGGGCACTGTAATTCACAAACATGCAGAGTTATAAATGACAGCTATCGTCCAAAAATATACGGAAGTAAGGCTGCCAAGAGGACTTGAAAGCGGGGCAGAATTGCAGGAAACCGATTTCAGGAGGTAGACTGGAATTGCATTGAAAGCATAGGAAAAGAGGCAGAACGTCCACAATGATGCACTTGGCCAAAAAGGGCGTATGCGTTTTTTCCTGAATATATTCAGGAAAAAACGCATACGCCCTTTTTGGCCAACCAAGCAAGCTTGCAAAGGAAATCTGCACTACAATGAAGTCTCACTTCCCCCCGGTCAAAAGGGCCATCTGAAAAAAGTGGAAAATCCAGAAAGGCAGGACAGGCCATGGAGAACTGGGAGCCTTGTTATGCTGATGGGCGGGATGTAAATTGCCAACAGACACTCGGGAGAAGTGTATGGTGTTTCCTGAAACATCTAAAAAACAAAGCAACAGAGCCTAGGGCACTTCCACTTATGGTCCTATAGCTCAGGGAAATTAAAATCAAAAAGACACAGCCACCCCAAAGTTTGGGACGCCTCTGTTTACAAGAACCGCATTTACCATACAAGTTCAATATCACAGAAAGTGAAAAATGGATAAAGAACTTGTTGCACTTACGTACAATGCAGTATCACTCAGCAATGAAATCTATGTCATCAGGCCCATAGCAGCATAATGAGTGGATTCAAGTACGATGATTCTAACTGAAATAAGTCACACAGAAAAAGAAACATCATAAGATATCACTAATACACGGAATGTAAACTTGGCTACACAGGAACTGAATTAAAGAACAAAACAGGGTCTCAAATTTAAAAAACCAACTTATGCTTGCTTAAGGGGAAAGGTGAGTTGGGGTGCTGCATAAAACCAGAGATTGAAATGAGCACAGATAAAGTTCCTTAAGCCAAATACGGAATAGACAAGAGATACTCCTTGCTCAACGAAATGGACTCAACACCCCATATTAAACGCCTAAGAATGTACCTGACTAGTAAGTATCTTAAAACCTATGGATTGCTATGTCTCCAAAAGAGAATCAAGCGTGTGTACAGGGGCATAAACGCAGTAGTGATAGGATTGGAGAGGTTCGGTGAGCAAATGAAGACCCTTTGAAGTCATATTGCATGGTACCCATTACACGGGTCTCAACTCTCCAGGTTTAAGGTATTTTTCCTTCAGCTAAAACATGCATGTGGAACCCAGAGTATGATCAACCGTGTGAACGGGAGACGTGTTCAAATATGTCTCAGTTTTCCTCCCCTGGTACTCGGGTGCAACATTCCAGACGCTTTACTAACACTCTCCCCACTTGGAGAGTCAGCGCCTTTAACCTCCTGTTTGGCCCAGTTTGCAATTTCTGCGGAAGATGAACAGGAATAGGGAGAACCAATGAGAGACTAGCTGGAGGTGTCTGGACGGGCAAATTTAACTCTCATTTCCCACCAGGAAGAGGAAATAACCAAAGGCTCAGCGTGCCGTTCCGGAACCAAATTAGGGCCTGAAGCCATCCTGCGGTGTTGCGGCCAGCTCAAAAGAAATCGAGTTGAAGAAAGGAGCTCAGGGACACTGTAATTCACAAACCTGCAGAGTTATAAATGACAGCTCTCGTCCAAAAATATACTGAAGTAAGGCTGCCAAGAGGACTTGAAAGCGGGGCAGAATTGCAGGAAACCGATTTCAGGAGGGAGACTGGAATTGCATTGAAAGCATAGGAAAAGAGGCAGAACGTCCACAATGATGCACTTGGCCAAAAAGGGCGTATGCGTTTTTTCCTGAATATATTCAGGATAAAACGCATACGCCCTTTTTGGCCAACCAAGCAAGCTTGCAAAGGAAATCTGCACTACAATGAAGTCTCACTTCCCCCCGGTCAAAAGGGCCATCTGAAAAAAGTGTAAAATCCAGAAAGGCAGGACAGGTCATGGAGAACTGGGAGCCTTGTTATGCTGATGGGCGGGATGTAAATTGCCAACAGACACTCGGGAGAAGTGTATGGTGTTTCCTGAAATATATAAAAAACAAAGCAACAGAGCCTAGGGCACTTCCACTTATGGTCCTATAGCTTAGGGAAATTAAAATCAAAAAGACACAGCCACCCCAAAGTTTGGGACACCTCTGTTTACAAGAACCTCGTTTACAGTACAAGTTCAACATCCCAGAAAGTGAAAAATGGATAAAGAAGTTGTGGTATTTACTTACAAAGCAATATCACTCAGCAATGAAATCTATGTCATCAGGCCCGTAGCAGCATAATGAGTGGATTCAGGTATGATGATTCTAACTGAAATAAGTCACACAGAAAAAGAAACATCATAAGATATCAGTAATACACGGAATGTAAACATGGCTACACAGGAACTGAATTCCAGAACAGAACAGGGTCTCAAATTTAGAAAACCAACTTATGCTGGCTTAAGGGAAAAGGTGAGTTGGGGTGCTGCATAAAACCAGAGATTGAAATGAGCACAGATAAAGTTCCTTAAGCCAAATATGGAATAGACAAGAGGTACTCCTTGCTCAACGAAATGGACTCAACACCCCATATTAAACGCCTAAGAATGTACCTGACTAGTATCTTAAATCCTATGGATTGCTATGTCTCCGAAAGAGAATCAAGCATGTGTACAGGGGCATAAACGCAGCAGTGATAGGATTGGAGATGTTCGGTGAGCAAATGAAAACCCTTTGAAGTCATATTGCATGGTACCCATTCCACGGGTTTCAACTACCCAGGTTTAAGGTATTCTTCCTTCAGCTAAAACATGCATGTGGAACCTAGAGTATGATCAACCATGTGATCGGGAGACGTGTTCAAATATGTCTCAGTTTTCATACCCTGGTACTCGGGTGCAACATTCCAGACGCTTTACTAACACTCTCCCGACTTAGAGAGTCAGTCCCTTTAACCTCCTGTTTGGCCCAGTTTGCAATTTCTGCGGAAGATGAACAGGAATAGGGAGAACCAATGAGAGACTAGCTGGAGGTGTCTGGACGGGCAAATTTAACTCTCATTTCCCACCAGGAAGAGGAATTAACCAAAGGCTCAGTGTGCCGTGCCGGAACCAGATTAGGGCCTGAAGCCATCCTGCGGTGTTGCGGCCAGCACACAAGAAAGCGAGTTGAAGAAAGGAGCTCAGGGGCACTGTAATTCACAAACCTGCAGAGTTATAAATGACAGCTATCGTGCAAAAGCACACTGAAGTAAGGCTGCCAAGAGGACTTGAAAGCGGGGCAGAATTGCAGGAAACCGATTTCAGGAGGTAGACTGGAATTGCATTGAAAGCATAGGAAAAGAGGCAGAACGTCCACAATGATGCACTTGGCCAAAAAGGGCGTATGCGTTTTTTCCTGAATATATTCAGGAAAAAACGCATACGCCCTTTTTGGCCAACCAAGCAAGCTTGCAAAGGAAATCTACACTACAATGAAGTCTCACTTCCCCCCGGTCAAAAGGGCCATCTGCAAAAAGTGTAAAATCCAGAAAGGCAGGACAGGCCATGGAGAACTGGGAGCCTTGTTATGCTGATGGGCGGGATGTAAATTGCCAACAGACACTCGGGAGAAGTGTATGGTGTTTCCTGAAACATCTAAAAAACAAAGCAACAGAGCCTAGGGCACTTCCACTTATGGTCCTATAGCTTAGGGAAATTAAAATCAAAAAGGCACATGCACCCCAAAGTTTGGGACGCCTCTGTTTACAAGAACCTCGTTTACCGTACAAGTTCAATATCACAGAAAGTGAAAAATGGATAAAGAACTTGTGGTACTTACGTACAATGCAGTATCACTCAGCAATGAAATCTATGTCATCAGGCCCATAGCAGCATAATGAGTGGATTCAGGTACGATGATTCTAACTGAAATAATTCACACAGAAAAAGAAACATCATAAGATATCACTAATACACGGAATGTAAACTTGGCTACACAGGAACTGAATTACACAACAGAACAGGGTCTCAAATTTAGAAAACCAACTTATGCTTGCTTAAGGGTAAAGGTGAGTTGGGGTGCTGCATAAAACCAGAGATTGAAATGAGCACAGATAAAGTTCCTTAAGCCAAATATGGAATAGACAAGAGCTACTCCTTGCTCAACGAAATGGACTCAACACCCCATATTAAACGCCTAAGAATGTACCTGACTAGTAAGTATCTTAAAACCTATGGATTGCTATGACTCCAAAAGAGAATCAAGCATGTGTACAGGGGCATAAACGCAGCAGTGATAGGATTGGAGAGGTTCGGTGAGCAAATGAAGACCCTTTGAAGTCATATTGCATGGTACCCATTCCACGGTTCTCAACTCTCCAGGTTTAAGGTATTCTTCCTTCAGCTAAAACTTGCATGTGGAACCCAGAGTATGATCAACTGTGTGAACGGGAGACGTGTTCAAACATGTCTCAGTTTTCCTCCCATGGTACTCGGGTGCAACATTCCAGACGCTTTACTAACACTCTCCCCACTTGGAGAGTCAGCGCCTTTAACCTCCTGTTGGCCCAGTTTGCAATTTCTGCGGAAGATGAACAGGAATAGGGAGAACCAATGAGAGACTAGCTGGAGGTGTCTGGACGGGCAAATTTAACTCTCATTTCCCACCAGGAAGAGGAAATAACCAAAGGCTCAGCGTGCCGTGCCGGAACCAGATTAGGGCCTGAAGCCATCCTGCGGTGTTGCGGCCAGGTCACAAGAAAGCGAGTTGAAGAAAGGAGCTCAGGGGCACTGTAATTCACAAACCTGCAGAGTTATAAATGACAGCTATCGTCCAAAAATATACTGAAGTAAGGCTGCCAAGAGGACTTGAAAGCGGGGCAGAATTGCAGGAAACCGATTTCAGGAGGTAGACTGGAATTGCATTGAAAGCATAGGAAAAGAGGCAGAACGTCCACAATGATGCACTTGGCCAAAAAGGGCGTATGCGTTTTTTCCTGAATATATTCAGGAAAAAACGCATACGCCCTTTTTGGCCAACCAAGCAAGCTTGCAAAGGAAATCTGCACTACAATGAAGTCTCACTTCCCCCCGGTCAAAAGGGCCATCTGCAAAAAGTGTAAAATCCAGAAAGGCAGGACAGGCCATGGAGAACTGGGAGCCTTGTTATGCTGATGGGTGGGATGTAAATTGCCAACAGACACTCCGGAGAAGTGTATGGTGTTTCCTGAAACATCTAAAAAACAAAGCAACAGAGCCTAGGGCACTTCCACTTATGGTCCTATAGCTTAGGGAAATTAAAATCAAAAAGACACAGCCACCCCAAAGTTTGAGACAGCTCTTTTTACAGAAATCTCTTCTACGGCACAAGTTAAATATCCCAGAGAGCAAATAATGGATAAAGAAGTTGCAGTACTTATGTACAACAAAATACCACTCAGCAATGAAATCTATGTCACCAGGCCCGTACCAGCATAATGAGTGGATTGAGGCACGATGATTCTAAGTGAAATAAGTCACACAGAAAAAGAAACATCATAAGGTATCACTAATACACGGAATGTGAACTTGGCTACACATGAACTGAATTACAAAACAGAACGGGGGTCTCAAGTTTAGAAAACCAACTTATGCCTGCTTAAGGGGGAAGGTGAGTTGGGGTGCTGCATAAAAGCAGAGTTTGAAATTAGCACAGATACCGTTCCATAAGCCAAATATGTAATAGACAAGACCTACCCCTTGCTCAACGAAATGGATTCAACAATGAGGTATCACCTCACACCTGGTAGAATAGGCATCATAGAAAATCTACAAACAAAAAATGCTTGAAAGGGTGTGGAGAAAATGAACCCTCTTCCACTATTGTTGGGAATATAAATTGATACAGTCATTATGGAGAACAATATGGAATTTCTTAAGAAACTAACAATAGAATTACCATATGATACAGCAATCCCAGTACTGGACATATACCCAGACAAAACCATAAATCAAAAAGAGTCATTCACCGCAATGTTCATTGCATCACTATTTACAATATCGAGGTAATGGAAGCAACCTAAATGCCCACAGACAGACGAATGCATAAAGCTGTGGTACATATATAAAATGGAATATTACTAAGCCATGAAAAGGAATGAAATTGGGTCATTTGTAGAGACGTCGATGGATCTAGAGACTGTCATACAGAGTGAAGTAAGTCAGAAAGAGAAAAACAAATCTTGTATATTCATGCATATATGTGGAACCTAGAAAAACTGTACAGATTAACCATTTTGCAAGGCATAAATAGAGCAACAGATGTAGACAACAAACGTATGGACAACAAGGGGGGAAAGCTGTTGGGGGGGTGGTGGTGGGAGGAGTTGAGAGACTGGGATTGGCATGTATACATTTATATGTATAAAATAGATAACCAATAAGAACCTGCTGTATAAAAATATAAAATAAAATTCAAAATTAAAAAGAAATAAAATTTAAAAAATAAAACAGAAAAAACAATTATTCCCTGCACATACATGTATTTATATGAATAAATTATTTCCATGCTTATATCTGTAAATACAAAAAAGAGGAATAAAATCTACCTTGAACCAAAAACGAAAAAGAGAAAAAAAACACAGAACCCACCAGTTACACAGAGGAAAACCGTATCAGGGCACTTGCTCCAGTTGTAAACAATTCTGAAGTTGGTCAGTGGTGGGGAATCGTCTCCCATTCAGCCAGCAGCCCCCACGCAACAAGCGTCCTCATTGCAAAGCTGGGGCACCGTGCCGAGGCATCTGTGAGTAAACGTGAGCTGAGCCCCAGGCCAGTTGCTGCTGAACTATTCCCACCCGTCCCAGGTAAAACACCTGAATATATACAAGGACTTGAAAGCCTAGAGGAAGGGCCATAGAGCCACACGAGTGACAGCATGCCGGCCGACTAGGTGTCTGCAGGCCAGCAAGGATGGTCCTGGCCCTGGGTGCTCTTCTGGAAGATTTCCATTTCCCTGCCTGAGATACCCATCCTGTCCCTGCCCCCACTGCTTTTTTCCTTCCTCACCTCTGCCCAGGGAGAAATTCCAGCAGCAGGTATGGGTGACACATCCTCTTCTTTAGCAGGTGGCAGCCTGGCAACTGCTGCAGAAAGTCCAGCAGAGCCCCACTCACACTGGGCCACCCACAAAGCCGTGGCCTCTCACTCCCTCCCACCAGCCCAGCCCCGAGACTGCTGACAGGGCAGAGAAAATGGCGTCAGGCACGGCTGCAGGGGCTCTTGCTGCCTGGAGTGGTATTTATATTGATCTCAACCCAGGCACACCTGGGGAGGGCTGGCCGGCACGGTAAGGCTGCCCAGGTCAGCCAATCATCACCCCTCAGGGGCTCACAGTTGCAGAAATTGGAACTTGCTGAACCGGCCAGGTCCAAGGAACAGGTGTGGGCTCCTGAGAGTCAGGATAGACAAGGGGCTGCAGCTTTGGCTTGTTTTCTAATCATTTTATCTGGCCCATGAGTGGGAGACAACTTCAAGAAAACCCTCTCCTAATGAGAGGAACCCAGGAGTCAGGGAGAGGAGGGGTGGGTGGTGGTTGGAGACAGAGGCCTGGTGCCCCGAGTGCAGTGGAAGTCTCTGGAAGACCAGGTGGAGGGAGGCCTCACGGAGTGATGCCCAGGGTCACAGACCTGTCGCAGCTGCTGTTTGTTAGTTCAAGTCCTGCTCTGAGGTGCTCTGTGTCAGCTCTGAGCGACAGGTGAGCTGGGGGTGCTCTGCAATGAGGGCTATGTGCACGGTTCCTGTGTGCCCAGCCCTGCCACGGTACCTGCAAGGGTAGCTCTGTATCCTGGGAGGGGCCTGACCACGAGAGCCCCGTGGGCTGGGGTGGGGGTGGGGTACCTGCCCAGGTGAGCTCCATATTCTGGGATTGGTCTGACCACGAGAGCCCCATGGGCTGCTGGGGACCTGGTAAAGGATGTCAGGACAGTCAGTGAAGCCACCGAGGATATACCTCCAGTTGCTCCTAATTCCTACACCCTGCTGGTCATTCTACCAACCACCAGGACATGGTATTCTGTATTAGTCTTCAATGATGCCTTCTTTTGTATTCCATTAGTCCCAGAGTCACAAGAAATTTTGGCTTGTGAGTGGCAGGACTCAACATACAACTAAAACAATACTTCCGGGCCGTGCGGCCCCAAGGGTGCAAAAATTCCCACACCATCTTTGGGGAAAGCTTAGCTAAAGACCTAAAAGTTCTACCTCTGGAAAAGGAAACCCTCCTTCAATATGCAGACGACATTCTGATCGCCAGCCCTACTAAGGAGGCCTCTGAACTACCAAGCCAATAAAGGATAGAAGTTGTCCAAGAAAAAGCTCAAATATCACAGACTGCAGTGACCTGCCTGGGCTTCATTCTCACAGAAGGTCAGAGAAGCCCATCCCAGGAAAGGGAAGAAACCATTTTCAGCCTTACCCCTTTCTAAAACTAGAAGACAGCTTAGGGGTTCCTGGGGAGGCCAGGGTTTGCTGCTTCTGGATCCCTAACTACAGTCTACTAGCTGGGCCTCTATATGAAACACTGAAAGGAAAAGATGATGATCCTTTTGAATAGAATCCAGAAGTGGCCTTTCAAGAATGGAAAGAGCAGTCAATTCAGACCCTTGCCCTGGAACTCCCTAATTTAGCTAAACCCTTTGACCTTTACATTCCCGGTGAAAGGTGAATCGCCATTGGAGAATTAGTGCAAAAACTGGGACCACTTGAAATGGAACAATGCAAGAATGCCATCCAGGTAGGATAAACTACGGTCACCAAGGGGCTTGGCCCACTGCCACATCTGGCCAAGATACTGGCGGTATCTAAAAACCTGGAAATCAGCAGCCCAAAAGGCCACCTCCCTCCTAAGGGAAAAGGACCCCACGTGGTGATCCTAACCACCAACCATGCCCTGAAGTTGCAGGGTTCGCTCCGTGGGCACACCGACCTCGAGTGAGGAGGCCCTCCAACTCCAACATCCAGAGAGATAACCGGGGGCAACAGGGCACCATGACGACTCGTGTGAACATCACTTGACCTGGAGTTTCTCTCATAAAACAACAAGAGTGTGTCCCAAAAGAGTAGACTACTGCTTGCAGGACTTACTGCATCCAGAGGGGAGCTAATAATCTTGGCGGGGGAACCGTATATCACACTGTCACCATAGAAAAGCCTACAGACACCGTGATGATGGTGGCCAATAAGACCGGCTGGACTCCTGTTTACTTCAAAAGGCTGTTGACTCAGTGGCCATCATGGTCCTTGATCACCACTGACCCTGGACTGTCTGGGAGTTGAGCGGGCAGGGCTCTGACACCTGGTGCTGTTTGTACATTAATTCAGGGGCCTAATTGAAGAAAGTGCAGACTACTGGTCAGAGCATCTAGGCTGGCAGAAACGGTCAGCCTAAGGTGGCCGAACAAATGTGGGGCGGGGTGAAACCGGCCCCCACAGCGTCTCTGCACATCTCTTTCCTGGACCCTTAAAGGTCATTAGAATCTATAACACTTCCAATGCTGGTGCTCAGGTGGACGAGCAGGGAGGCAGGGGTCCTGGGGACAATCAACGTCACCGGGAGGCTGCTGGGGAGAAGCTCTGACCCTCGCCCCAGGGTATGAGGGCTCCCAACTCAGCACTCAGCAGTTACAGAAGAAGGGTCTGCACCCTCAGCACTCCAAGAATGAGGAACGGGACAAAAGGCAGAGGAGGGGTTTGTCCCCAGCAAAGCCCATTAAAAATCCCTGGGAGATAAAAATAGAATCTGGGCAATAAAGTCAAGTCTAACCTTTTTTATCCTTTGTGCTTTGTCTAATTTCACGTGCTCCTAGGGTCCCGCATGCAGAGGTTCCACACCCGGCACTTCAGACCAGATTTCCTAGTGCAGAATGGCTGGGTCGACACCTCAGCTCCTGGGGCCCAGTGCAGACTCCACGATATAGAGCCTGAGCTACAGCCAACCCGGCCCTCGAGAGCTCCGCCCCCTCCCTCCCACTGACTCTGACAGGATCTCTACACAGCAGCCCAGCCCACAGCCCACGGGGTAGTGCATGCTCTCACCTCTCCATTCTCTGATCAAAATATAAAGTTTCCTTTGCTTGTGAACCAAACTCAGTCTCGATCTCTTGGCCCCAATGACACTAGGCAGGGGGACACTTGTTGGGGTCCACTCTGGAGGATCAGTAACAGAAATTGAGACTATTGTAACCTCAATGAACAGATGTGTGAGCCAAACTGTAGTTAACATAGAACAGTGTATAAAGCTCGGGTAAAATAAGATGTTTCTAACACTTCCATTTGATATTTCCATCACTTTATTATAAGCAAGTTCAGTGAAAAGGTTTGTCTTATTTGTCAGGTCAATATTAGAGAAATGAAGTGATTTCTTTCCAAGGATGTACATCTAATAATCTTGGTTAAAGCTTCAATCTTGTTTTAAATGCTTTTCCATTGAAAATGATACCTCTCTTTCAGCTCCCCCATTTCTGAGAAGTATAAAATCTTATAATTTATTATTACCAAAGGGGAAAGGTGGGAGGAGGGATAAATTAACAGTTTGGGATTAACACATACACACTGCTATGTATAAAATAGATCATCAACAAGGAACTACTGTATAGCACAGGGAACTACACTCAACATTTTGGAATAACCTATAAGGGGAAATAATCTGAAAAAGAATAGATATTTTTATTGACATCATCTATCAATGACAGTTAAAGTGTAACCTAAGGGAAGCTGGTGGTGAGTGCTTCTGACCCTGAAGACTTCAATCATCTAAAGTTTGGACTCTGCCTACTTCCCAAGGCCCTTAATGAACATATGTGTAGCCGTAGCTTAAAAACTTCCCCAGTTTGGGTTTCGGGGAGACACTGATTTTGAAAAAGCCCTGGTGTTCTCCTTACATGAATGGGACTCTTCCTACTGCTAAAACATGTCTGTCACACCCAGAGGATGGTATACCGTCTGATCGGGAAGAGTTTGGAAAAGGCATCTCATCTCCTCATCTCCTGGTGCTCGGGTTCACCCCTCCAGCGTCTTTACTAACAGTCTCCCCACTTGGAGATGTCAGCACTGTCAACATCCTGTTGCGTACAGTTTGGAATTTGTCCAGAGGATGAAGCGGAAGGATGAGGAACAATGAGAGACAAGTCCTAGGTGTTCAGACAGGCACATGTCACTCTAATTTCCAATCAGGAAGACGAATTGACCAAAGGCTAGGGTTGCCCATGGAAACAGTATAGGGCTTGAGGAAATCCCGCTGCTTTGTGGCCAGTTCCCATAAACACAAGTTGAACAATGGAACTCAGGGGCAGTAAAATTCACAAAACTGCAGAGTTGAAAATATCCATCACTGAAAAATGTCTTGAGGAAAGTCAGAGAAAAGGACTTGTAAGCAAGGGAGAATGGCAGGAAAGGGATTTGAGGAGGTAGAAAGGACTCGCCATTAAGCACAAGAAAAGGAGCTGAACATTGCCAACATTGCAGTTGGCCAAAAAGGCTGTATGCGTTTTTTTCTGTATATATTCAAGAAAAGGGCATACACTTTTTTAGCCAACCAAACAGGTGGGCACTGGAAGTCAATACTACAAAAGATATCACTTCGCATCAGTCAGAAGAGCCATCCTCATAAAGCGTAAACAACAGAAATGCAGGACAGGGCAACGAGAAGAGGGAGCCCTGTGAGGCTTATAGTGGAAATGTATATTGCCAACGGCCATTCTGGAGAAGTGTATTGTGTTTACTAAAGCATCTAAAAAATGAGCTACAGAGCATAGGGCACTTGCACTCATGGGCGTATATCTTGGGAAAAACAAAAATCGAGAGGACACAGGCACCCCAATGTTTACCCCCTCTCTGTTTAAAAGATCCTCGACTAGGATATAACTTAAATGTCTCTGGAGGGAAAAAATGGATAGAGATGTGGTACTTAGGTAGAGTGGAATATTATTCAGCCTGGAAATCAATGAAATATGGCCAGTTGTAACAACTCCGGAGGAGTTACGTATGATCATTCTAAGTGACAGAATTCAAAAAGAAAAAGACACATATCATAAGATATCACTTAAAGGTGGAATCCAAAATGGCTACACATGAAATAAATTACAAAACAAAAACATAGTCAAATATGTAGAAAACACGCATAAGGCTGCTAAACGGGAAAGGTGGGGAGGGGTGAGGCATCATCCAGGAGGTTGAAATTAGCAAAGATACCATTCCAAATACCAAACTGATAATCAACAAGGCCTACACGGTAGCTAAAAGAACTGCACTCAGCACACTCAAGTCACCGGAAAAGAATATATACGACTGGTAAGAATCTGAAAAAGAATTTATTGATGTCTCTCTGTACGTGAATCAAGTGGATGTACAGCAGCAAGAAACAGAGCTTTGAAAATCAGCTGTAACCAATATAGTAATAAATTGAAAAAAATAAATGACAGAGAGACAGAGAAAACCTCTTACAACTTTTCCTCAGGGACAGTGATGCAACATGGATTGAACACATCTAGACCCACAGCAGGATGAGACATAAGGCTGGAAACTGTTTGCGCTAAGAGAAATGTGAGGTTGGGTGAGGAAATGCACACCCTTTAAAGTAATACTACCTGGTACCCATTCAATGGGTCCCAAATCTGCAGGTTCAAGGGATCTTCCTACAGCTAAAACATGCATGGAAAACCCAGAGGACTGTACACCATGTGATCGGGAGATGTGTCTAAAATGCACCTCATTTATCCTCTCCTGGTGCTCCTGTTCACCATTCCAGCCACGTTACTTAGAATCTCCCCACTTGGAGAATCAGCACATTTAAACTTCTGTTTCACACATTTTGCAAATTGTGAGGAGGATGAACGGGAAGAGGGGGAACCAATGAGAGAATAGTTGTAGGGGTTTGGAAGGGCACATATCACTCTAATTTCCCATTAAGAATAAGAATTAAAGAAAGGCTCAGCCTGCCTCGCCGGAGCCAAAATAGGGCCTGAAGCAATCCTGCGGGTTTGAGGCCAGCTCACAAAAGAACAACTTAAAAAATGGAGCTCAGGGTCACTGCAATTCACAAACCTGCAGAGTTATAAATGAAAACTAACGTCCAAAAATATGTTGAGGTAAGGCAAAGAAGAGGATCTGAATGCAAGACAGAATTGCAAGAAACAGATTTCAAGAGATAGATTGGACTCGTCTTTAACGCACATGAAAAGCGGCAGAATTTCGACAATGATGCAGTTGGCCCAAAAGGTCATATGCGTTTTTTCCTGATTATATCCAGGAAAAAACGCATATGCACTTTATGGGCAACGAAGCAAGCAAGCAATGCAAATGTGCACAACAAAGAAGTCTCACTTCCCACCGGTCAAAAGGGCCATCCTAAAAAATTGTAAAAACCAGAAATGCAGGACAGGCCATGGAGAACAGGGAGCCTTTATACGCTGATGGGCAGTGTGTGAACTGCCGAGAGCCACTCTGGAGAAGTGTATGGTGGTTCCTAAATCATCTAAAAAACAGAGCTACAGAGCATAGGACACTTCCAATCATGGGAGTATATCTAGGGAAGTCTAAAAATCAACAAGACACAAGCA
The DNA here is from genome assembly GCF_951394435.1 of Stenella coeruleoalba. Classification (NCBI taxonomy): domain Eukaryota; kingdom Metazoa; phylum Chordata; class Mammalia; order Artiodactyla; family Delphinidae; genus Stenella; species Stenella coeruleoalba. The sequence goes on along the minus strand of NW_027646154.1, from coordinate 783,847 downwards.
CACCAGAGTTTAGGGCTACTCTGTTTACAAGAACCTCAACTTCAGTACACCTTAAATATCCCAGGAAAGAGAACAATGGATAAAGAAGATGTGGTACTTATGTACAATGGAATATCTCTTCACCATGAAATCAATATAATAAGGCTAGTAGAAGGATAAAGAGTGGATTTAGGTCCGATAATACTACTTGAAATAAGTCAAACAGAAAAAGAAACATATCATAAGATATCACTTATAGAGGGAGGGTAAATATGGCTGCACAAGAAATGAATTACAGAACAGAACAGTGTCTCACATTTAGAAAACACACTTATGTCAGCTTAAGGGGAAAGGAGAGGTGGGGTGATGCATAAAACCAGAGTTTGAAATTAGCACAGATACCGTTCAATAAACCAAATAGATATTAGACAAGATCTACACCTTGCTCAATGAACTGGCCTCAACACACCCTATACACCGCAGAGAAATATATCTGAGTAATAAGAATCTTAAAACCCATGTATTGATATATCTCCATAAGGGAATCAAGTGTGTGCAGAGCGGCACAAACACAGCAGTGAAAATGAGCTAAACCCCATTATAGAAATAAATTTTAAAAACAAAACGCTGAAACAATGAAAGAGAGAAAAATTCTTACAAAATTCGCTCAGGGGCTGTGATGCAACCTGGATTGACCACATATAAACCCACAGCTGGATAAGACATAAGGCTGGACACTTGGGGCTGAGAGGATTGGTGAGCTTTGGTGAGCAACTGCCGAAAGTTTAATGCAATACTTCATGCTACTCATTCCAAGGGTCCCAACACTCCAGGTGGAAGGGAATCTTCCTACAGCTAAACCATGCTTGGGAAACCCAGTGACTCGTATACCATATGATCGGGAAAGGTTTCTAAAACACACCTCATTTTTCCTCTCCTGGGGCTCCGGATTGACATTCCAGCCGCTTTACTAACAACATCCCCACATGGAGTCAATGCCTTTAAGTTCTGGTATCGCACAGTCTGCAGTTAGTGCGGAGGATGAATGGGAATAGGGTGAACCAGTGAGAAACTATCTGTAGCGGTTTCAATGGGCACATGTCACTCTAATTTCACATCAGTAAGAAGAATTAACCAAAGGCACAGCAAGGTGCCCCAGAAGAAAAATACGGCTTCAAGGTATCCTGTGGTTATGGGGCAAGACCACAAAAATAAGAGCTGAAAAACGGAGCTAAGGGCAACTGCAATTCAAAAACCTGCAGAGTTATAAACGCCAACTATTTTCAAAAAAATATATTGAGGTAAGGCTATGAAGAGGCATTGAAAGCAAGACAGAATTGCAGGAAACCGATTTCAGGAGGTAGACTGGAATTGCATTGAAAACATATGAAGAGAGTCAGAACCTCGACAATGATGCACTTGGCCAAAAAGGGCGTATGCGTTTTTTCCTGAATATATTCAGGAAAAAACGCATACGCCCTTTTTGGCCAACCAAACAAGCTTGCAAAGGAAATCTGCACTACAATGAAGTCTCACTTCCACCTGGTCAAAAGGGCCATCTGAAAACAGTGCAAAATCCAGAAAGGCACGACAGGCCATGGAGAACTGGGAGCATTCTTATGCTGATGGGCGGGAGGTAAATTGCCAACAGACACTCGGGAGAAGTGTATGGTGTTTCCTGAAACATCTAAAAAACAAAGCAACAGAGCCTAGGGCACTTCCACTTATGGTCCTATAGCTTAGGGAAATTAAAATCAAAAAGACAAAGCCACCCCAAAGTTTGGGACGCCTCTGTTTACAAGAACCTCGTTTACCGTACAAGTTCAATATCACAGAAAGTGAAAAATGGATAAAGAACTTGTGGTACTTACGTACAATGCAGTATCACTCAGCAATGAAATCTATGTCATCAGGCCCGTAGCACATAATGAGTGGATTCAGGTACGATGATTCTAACTGAAATAAGTCACACAGAAAAAGAAACATCATAAGATATCAGTAATACACGGAATGTAAACTTGGCTACACAGGAACTGAATTACACAACAGAACAGGGTCTCAAATTTAGAAAACCAACTTATGCTTGCTTAAGGGTAAAGGTGAGTTGGGGTGCTGCATGAAACCAGAGATTGAAATGAGCACAGATAAAGTTCCTTTAGCCAAATATGGAATAGACAAGAGCTACTCCTTGCTCAACGAAATGGACTCAACACCGCATATTAAACGCCTAAGAATGTACCTGACTAGTAAGTATCTTAAAACCTATGGATTGGTATGTCTCCAAAAGAGAATCAAGCGTGTGTACAGGGGCATAAACGCAGCAGTGATAGGATTGGAGAGGTTCGGTGAGCAAATGAAGACCCTTTGAAGTCATATTGCATGGTACCCATTCCACGGGTTTCAACTACCCAGGTTTAAGGTATTCTTCCTTCAGCTAAAACATGCATGTGGAACCCAGAGTATGATCAACCATGTGAACGGGAGACGTGTTCAAATATGTCTCAGTTTTCCTCCCCTGGTACTCGGGTGCAACATTCCAGACGCTTTACTAACACTCTCCCCACTTGGAGAGTCAGCGCCTTTAACCTCCTGTTTGGCCCAGTTTGCAATTTCTGTGGAAGATGAACAGGAATAGGGAGAACCAATGAGAGACTAGCTGGAGGTGTCTGGACGGGCAAATTTAACTCTCATTTCCCACCAGGAAGAGGAAATAACCAAAGGCTCAGCGTGCCGTGCCGGAACCAGATTGGGCCTGAAGCCATCCTGCGGTGTTGCGGCCAGGTCACAAGAAAGCGAGTTGAAGAAAGGAGCTCAGGGGCACTGTAATTCACAAACCTGCAGAGTTATAAATGACAGCTATCGTCCAAAAATATACTGAAGTAAGGCTGCCAAGAGGACTTGAAAGCGGGACAGAATTGCAGGAAACCGATTTCAGGAGGTAGACTGGAATTGCATTGAAAGCATAGGAAAAGAGGCAGAACGTCCACAATGATGCACTTGGCCAAAAAGGGCGTATGCGTTTTTTCCTGAGTATATTCAGGAAAAAACGCATACGCACTTTTTGGCCAACCAAGCAAACTTGCAAAGGAAATCTGCACTACAATGAAGTCTCACTTCCCCCCGGTCAAAAGGGGTATCTGAAAAAAGTGTAAAATCCAGAAAGGCAGGACAGGCCATGGAGAACAGGGACCCTTGTTATGCTGATGGGCGGGATGTAAATAGCCAACAGCCACTCGGGAGAAGTGTATGGTGTTTCCTGAAACATCTAAAAAGCAAAGCAACAGAGCCCAGGGCACTTCCACTTATGGTCCTATAGATTAGGGAAATTAAAATCAAAAAGACACAGCCACCCCAATGTTTGGGACGCCTCTGTTTACAAGAACCTCGTTTACCATACAAGTTCAATATCACAGAAAGTGAAAAATGGATAAAGAACTTGTTGTACTTACGTACAATGCAGTATCACTCAGCAATGAAATCTATGTCATCAGGCCCTTAGCAGCATAATGAGTGGATTCAGATACGATGATTCTAACTGAAATAAGTCACACAGAAAAAGAAACATCATAAGATATCAGTAATACACGGAATGTAAACTTGGCTACACAGGAACTGAATTCCAAAACAGAACAGGGTCTCAAATTTAGAAAACCAACTTATGCTTGCTTAAGGGGAAAGGTGAGTTGGGGTGCTGCATAAAACCAGAGATTGAAATGAGCACAGATAAAGTTCCTTAAGCGAAATATGGTATAGACAAGAGCTACTCCTTGCTCAACGAAATGGACTCAACACACCATATTAAACGCCTAAGAATGTACCTGACTAGTAAGTATCTTAAAACCTATGGATTGCTATGTCTCTAAAAGAGAATCAAGCGTGTGTACAGGGGCATAAACGCAGCAGTGATAGGATTGGAGAGGTTCAGTGAGCAAATGAAGACCCTTTGAAGTCATATTGTATGGTACCCATTACACGGGTCTCAACTCTCCAGGTTTAAGGTATTCTTCCTTCAGCTAAAACATGCATGTGGAACCTAGAGTATGATCAACCGTGTGAACGGGAGACGTGTTCAAATATGTCTCAGTTTTCCTCCCCTGGTACTCGGGTGCAACATTCCGGACGCTTTACTAACACTCTCCCCACTTGGAGAGTCAGCGCCTTTAACCTCCTGTTTGGTCCAGTTTGCAATTTCTACGGAAGATGAACAGGAATAGGGAGAACCAATGAGAGACTAGCTGGAGGTGTCTAGACGGGCAAATTTAACTCTCATTTCCCACCAGGAAGAGGAAATAACCAAAGGCTCAGCGTGCCGTGCCGGAACCAGGTTAGGGCCTGAAGACATCCTGCGGTGTTGCGGACAGCTCACAAGAAAGCGAGTTGAAGAAAGGAGCTCAGGGGCACTGTAATTCACAAACCTGCAGAGTTATAAATGACAGCTATCGTCCAAAAATATACTGAAGTAAGGCTGCCAAGAGGACTTCAAAGCGGGGCAGAATTGCAGGAAACCGATTTCAGGAGGTAGACTGGAATTGCATTGAAAGCATAGGAAAAGAGGCAGAACGTCCACAATGATGCACTTGGCCAAAAAGGGCGTATGCGTTTTTTCCTGAATATATTCAGGAAAAAACGCATACGCCCTTTTTGGCCAACCAAGCAAGTTTGCAAAGGAAATCTGCACTACAATGAAGTCTCACTTCCCCCCGGTCAAAAGGGCCATCTGAAAAAAGTGGAAAATCCAGAAAGGCAGGACAGGCCATGGAGAACTGGGAGCCTTGTTATGCTGATGGGCGGGATGGAAATTGCCAACAGACACTGGGGAGAAGTGTATGGTGTTTCCTGAAACATCTAAAAAACAAAGTAACAGAGCCTAGGGCACTTCCACTTATGGTCCTATAGCTTAGGGAAATTAAAATCAAAAAGACACAGCCACCCCAATGTTTGGGACGCCTCTGTTTACAAGAACCTCGTTTACAGTACAAGTTCAACATCGCAGAAAGTGAAAAATGGATAAAGAAGTTGTGGTATTTACTTACAAAGCAATATCACTCAGCAATGAAATCTATGTCATCAGGCCCTTAGCAGCACAATGAGTGGATTCAGGTATGATGACTCTAACTGAAATAAGTCACACAGAAAAAGAAACATCATAAGATATCACTAATACACGGAATGTAAACTTGGCTACACAGGAACTGAATTCCAAAACAGAACAGGATCTCAAATGTAGAAAACCAACTTATGCTTGCTTAAGGGGAAAGGTGAGTTGGGGTGCTGCATAAAACCAGAGATTGAAATGAGCACAGATAAAGTTCCTTAAGCCAAATATGGAATAGACAAGAGCTACTCCTTGCTCAACGAAATGGACTCAACACCCCATATTAAACGACTAAGAATGTACCTGACTAGTAAGTATCTTAAAACCTATGGATTTCTATTTCTCCAAAGAGAATCAAGAATGCGTACAGCAGCATAAACGCAGCAGTGATAGGATTGGAGAGGTTCGGTGAGCAAATGAAGACACTTTGAAGTCATATTGCATGGTACCCATTCCATGGGTCTCAACTCTCCAGGTTTAAGGGATTCTTCCTTCAGCTAAAACATGCATGTGGAACACAGAGTATGATCAACCACGTGATCGGGAGACATGTTCAAATATGTCTCAGTTTTCGTCCCCTGGGACTCGGGTGCAACATTCCAGACACTTTAATAACACTCTCCCCACTTGGAGAATCAGTGCCTTTAACCTCCTGTTTGGTCCAGTTTGCAATTTCTGCGGAAGATGAACAGGATTAGGGAGAACCAATGAGAGACTAGCTGGAGGTGTCTGGACGGGCAAATTTAACTCAAATTTCCCACCAGGAAGAGGAATTAACCAAAGGCTCAGCGTGCCGTGCCGGAACCAGATTAGGGCCTGAAGCAATCCTGCGGTGTTGCGGCCAGCTCACAAGCAAGCGAGTTGAAGAAAGGAGCTCAGGGGCACTGTAATTCACAAACCTGAGGAGTTATAAATGACAGCTATCGTCCAAAAATATACTGAAGTAAGGCTGCCAAGAGGACTTGAAAGCGGGGCAGAATTGCAGGAAACCGATTTCAGGAGGTAGACTGGAATTGCATTGAAAGCATAGGAAAAGAGGCAGAACGTCCACAATGATGCACTTGGCCAAAAAGGGCGTATGCGTTTTTTCCTGAATATATTCAGGAACAAACGCATACGCCCTTTTTGGCCAACCAAGCAAACTTGCAAAGGAAATCTGCACTACAATGTAGTCTCACTTCCCCCCGGTCACAAGGGCCATCTGAAAATGTGTAAAATCCAGAAAAGCAGGACAGGCCATGGAGAACTGGGAGCCTTGTTATGCTGATGGGGGGGATGTAAATTGCCAACAGACACTCGGGAGAAGTGTATGGTGTTTCCTGAAACATCTAAAAAACAAAGCAACAGAGCCTAGGGCACTTCCACTTATGGTCCTATAGCTTAGGGAAATTAAAATCAAAAAGACACAGCCACCCCAAAGTTTGGGACGCCTCTGTTTACAAGAACCGCATTTACCGTACAAGTTCAATATCACAGAAAGTGAAAAATGGATAAAGAACTTGTTGTACTTACGTACAATGCAGTATCACTCAGCAATGAAATCTATGTCATCAGGCCCGTAGCAGAATAATGAGTGGATTCAGGTATGATGATTCTAACTGAAATAAGTCACACAGAAAAAGAAACATCATAAGATATCACTAATACACGGAATGTAAACTTGGCTGCACAGGAACTGAATTCCAAAACAGAACAGGGTCTCAAATTTAGAAAACCAACTTATGCTTGCTTAAGGGTAAAGGTGAGTTGGGGTGCTGCATAAAACCAGAGACTGAAATGAGCACAGATAAAGTTCCTTAAGCCAAATATGGAATAGACAAGAGCTACTCCTTGCTCAACGAAATGGACTCAACACCCCATATTAAACGCCTAAGAATGTACCTGACTAGTAAGTATCTTAAAACCTATGGATTGCTATGTCTCCAAAAGAGAATCAAGCGTGTGTACAGGGGCATAAACGCAGTAGCGATAGGATTGGAGAGGTTCGGTGAGCAAATGAAGACCCTTTGAAGTCATATTGCATGGTACCCATTACACGGGTCTCAACTCTCCAGGTTTAAGATATTCTTCCTTCAGCTAAAACATGCATGTGGAACCCAGAGTATGATCAACCGTGTGAACGGGAGACGTGTTCAAATATGTCTCAGTTTTCCTCCCCTGGTACTCGGGTGCAACATTCCAGACGCTTTACTAACACTCTCCCCACTTGGAGAGTCAGCGCCTTTAACCTCCTGTTTGGCCCAGTTTGCAATTTCTGCGGAAGATGAACAGGAATAGGGAGAACCAATGAGAGACTAGCTGGAGGTGTCTGGACGGGCAAATTTAACTCTCATTTCCCACCAGGAAGAGGAAATAACCAAAGGCTCAGTGTGCCATGCCGTAACCAGATTAGGGCCTGAACCCATCCTGCGGTGTTGCGGCCAGGTCACAAGAAAACGAGTTGAAGAAAGGAGCTCAGGGGCACTGTAATTCACAAACCTGCAGAGTTATAAATGACAGCTATCGTCCAAAAATATACTGAAGTAAGGCTGCCAAGAGGACTTGAAAGCGGGACAGAATTGCAGGAAACCGATTTCAGGAGGTAGACTGGAATTGCATTGAAAGCATAGGAAAAGAGGCAGAACGTCCACAATGATGCACTTGGCCAAAAAGGGCGTATGCGTTTTTTCCTGAATATATTCAGGAAAAAACGCATACGCCCTTTTTGGCCAACGAAGCAAGCTTGCAAAGGAAATCTGCACTACAATGAAGTCTCACTTCCCCCCGGTCAAAAGGGCCATCTGAAAAAAGTGTAAAATCCAGAAAGGCAGGACAGGCCATGGAGAACTGGGAGCCTTGTTATGCTGATGGGCGGGATGTAAATTGCCAACAGACACTCGGGAGAAGTGTATGGTGTTTCCTGAAACATCTAAAAAACAAAGCAACAGAGCCTAGGGCACTTCCACTTATGGTCCTATAGCTTAGGGAAATTAAAATCAAAAAGACACAGCCACCCCAAAGTTTGGGACGCCTCTGTTTACAAGAACCTCGTTTACAGTACAAGTTCAACATCGCAGAAAGTGAAAAATGGATAAAGAAGTTGTGGTATTTACTTACAAAGCAATATCACTCAGCAATGAAATCTATGTCATCAGGCCCGTAGCAGCATAATGAGTGGATTTAGGTATGATGATTCTAACTGAAATAAGTCACACAGAAAAAGAAACATCATAAGATATCACTAATACACGGAATGTAAACTTGTCTACACAGGAACTGAATTCCAAAACAGAACAGGGTCTCAAATTTAGAAAACCAACTTATGCTTGCTTAAGGGTAAAGGTGAGTTGGGGTGCTGCATAAAACCAGAGATTGAAATGAGCACAGATAAAGTTCCTTAAGCCAAATATGGAATAGACAAGAGCTACTCCTTGCTCAATGAAATGGACTCAACACCCCATATTAAACGCCTAAGAATGTACCTGACTAGTAAGTATCTTAAAACCTATGGATTGCTATGTCTCCGAAAGAGAATCAAGCGTGTGTACAGGGGCATAAACGCAGCAGTGATAGGATTGGAGAGGTTCAGTGAGCAAATGAAGACCCTTAGAAGTCATATTGTATGGTACCCATTCCACGGGTCTCAACTCTCCAGGTTTAAGGTATTCTTCCTTCAGCTAAAACATGCATGTGGAACCCAGAGTATGATCAACCGTGTGAACGGGAGACGTGTTCAAATATATCTCAGTTTTCGTACCCTGGTACTCGGGTGCAACATTCCAGACACTTTACTAACACTCTCCCCACTTGGAGAGTCAGCGCCTTTAACCTACTGTTTGGCCCAGTTTGCAATTTCTGCGGAAGATGAACAGGAATAGGGAGAACCAATGAGAGACTAGCTGGAGGTGTCTGGACGGGCAAATTTAACTCTCATTTCCCACCAGGAAGAGGAAATAACCAAAGCCTCAGCGTGCCGTGCCAGAACCAGATTAGGGCCTGAAGCCATCCTGCGGTGTTGCGGCCAGGTCACAAGAAAGCGAGTTGAAGAAAGGAGCTCAGGGGCACTGTAATTCACAAACATGCAGAGTTATAAATGACAGCTATCGTCCAAAAATATACTGAAGTAAGGCTGCCAAGAGGACTTGAAAGCGGGGCAGAATTGCAGGAAACCGATTTCAGGAGGTAGACTGGAATTTCATTGAAAGCATAGGAAAAGAGGCAGAACGTCCACAATGATGCACTTGGCCAAAAAGGGCATATGCGTTTTTTCCTGAATATATTCAGGAAAAAACGCATACGCCCTTTTTGGCCAACCAAGCAAGCTTGCAAAGGAAATCTGCATTACAATGAAGTCTCACTTCCCCCCGGTCAAAAGGGCCATCTGAAAAAAGTGGAAAATCCAGAAAGGCAGGACAGGCCATGGAGAACTGGGAGCCTTGTTATGCTGATGGGCGGGATGTAAATTGCCAACAGACACTCGGGGGAAGTGTATGGTGTTTCCTGAAACATCTAAAAAACAAAGCAACAGAGCCTAGGGCACTTCCACTTATGGTCCTATAGCTCAGGGAAATTAAAATCAAAAAGACACAGCCACCCCAAAGTTTGGGACGCCTCTGTTTACAAGGACCTCATTCACCGTACAAGTTCAATATCACAGAAATTGAAAAATGGATAAAGAACTTGTGGTACTTACGTACAATGCAGTATCACTCAGCAATGAAATCTATGTCACCAGTCCCTTAGCAGCATAATGAGTGGATTCAGGTACGATGATTCTAACTGAAATAAGTCACACAGAAAAAGAAACATCATAAGATATCACTAATACACGGAATGTAAACTTGGCTACACAGGAACTGAATTCCAAAACAGAACAGGGTCTCAAATTTAGAAAACCAACTTATGCTTGCTTAAGGGGAAAGGTGAGTTGGGGTGCTGTATAAAACCAGAGTTTAAAATGAGCACAGATAAAGTTCCTTAAGCCAAATATGGAATAGACAAGAGCTACTCCTTGCTCAACGAAATGGACTCAACACCGCATATTAAACGCCTAAGAATGTACCTGACTAGTAAGTATCTTAAAACCTATGGATTGCTATGTCTCCGAAAGAGAATCAAGCGTGTGTACAGGGGCCTAAACGCAGCAGTGATAGGATTGGAGAGGTTCGGTGAGCAAATGAAAACCCTTTGAAGTCATATTGCATGGTACCCATTCCACGGGTTTCAACTACCCAGGTTTAAGGTATTCTTCCTTCAGCTAAAACATGCATGTGGAACCTAGAGTATGATCAACCATGTGATCGGGAGACGTGTTCAAATATGTCTCAGTTTTCATACCCTGGTACTCGGGTGCAACATTCCAGACGCTTTACTAACACTCTCCCAACTTAGAGAGTCAGTCCCTTTAACCTCCTGTTTGGCCCAGTTTGCAATTTCTGCGGAAGATGAACAGGAATAGGGAGAACCAATGAGAGACTAGCTGGAGGTGTCTGGACGGGCAAATTTAACTCTCATTTCCCACCAGGAAGAGGAATTAAGCAAAGGCTCAGTGTGCCGTGCCGGAACCAGATTAGGGCCTGAAGCCATCCTGCGGTGTTGCGGCCAGCACACAAGAAAGCGAGTTGAAGAAAGGAGCTCAGGGGCACTGTAATTCACAAACCTGCAGAGTTATGAATGACAGCTATCGTCCAAAAGCACACTGAAGTAAGGCTGCCAAGAGGACTTGAAAGCAGGGCAGAATTGCAGGAAACCGATTTCAGGAGGTAGACTGGAATTGCATTGAAAGCATAGGAAAAGAGGCAGAACGTCCACAATGATGCACTTGGCCAAAAAGGGCGTATGCGTTTTTTCCTGAATATATTCAGGAAAAAACGCATACGCCCTTTTTGGCCAACGAAGCAAGCTTGCAAAGCAAATCTGCACTACAATGAAGTCTCACTTCCCCCCGGTCAAAAGGGCCATCTGCAAAAAGTGTAAAATCCAGAAAGGCAGGACAGGCCATGGAGAACTGGGAGCCTTGTTATGCTGATGGGCGGGATGTAAATTGCCAACAGACACTCGGGAGAAGTGTATGGTGTTTCCTGAAACATCTAAAAAACAAAGCAACAGAGCCTAGGGCACTTCCACTTATGGTCCTATAGCTTAGGGAAATTAAAATCAAAAAGGCACATGCACCCCAAAGTTTGGGACGCCTCTGTTTACAAGAACCTCGTTTACCGTACAAGTTCAATATCACAGAAAGTGAAAAATGGATAAAGAAATTGTGGTACTTACGTACAATGCAGTATCACTCAGCAATGAAATCTATGTCATCAGGCCCATAGCAGCATAATGAGTGGATTCAGGTACGATGATTCTAACTGAAATAAGTCACACAGAAAAAGAAACATCATAAGATATCACTAATACACGGAATGTAAACTTGGCTACACAGGAACTGAATTACAGAACAGAACAGGGTCTCAAATTTAGAAAACCAACTTATGCTTGCTTAAGGGGAAAGGTGAGTTGGGGTGCTGCATAAAACCAGAGATTGAAATGAGCACAGATAAAGTTCCTTAAGCCAAATATGGAATAGACAAGAGCTACTCCTTGCTCAACGAAATGGACTCAACGCCCCATATTAAACGCCTAAGAATGTACCTGACTAGTAAGTATCTTAAAACCTATGGATTGCTATGACTCCAAAAGAGAATCAAGCATGTGTACAGGGGCATAAACGCAGCAGTGATAGGATTGGAGAGGTTCGGTGAGCAAATGAAGACCCTTTGAAGTCATATTGCATGGTACCCATTCCACGGTTCTCAACTCTCCAGGTTTAAGGTATTCTTCCTTCAGCTAAAACTTGCATGTGGAACCCAGAGTATGATCAACTGTGTGAACGGGAGACGTGTTCAAACATGTCTCAGTTTTCCTCCTATGGTACTCGGGTGCAACATTCCAGACGCTTTACTAACACTCTCCCCACTTGGAGAGTCAGCGCCTTTAACCTCCTGTTTGGCCCAGTTTGCAATTTCTGCGGAAGATGAACAGGAATAGGGAGAACCAATGAGAGACTAGCTGGAGGTGTCTGGACGGGCAAATTTAACTCTCATTTCCCACCAGGAAGAGGAAATAACCAAAGGCTCAGCGTGCCGTGCCGGAACCAGATTAGGGCCTGAAGCCATCCTGCGGTGTTGCGGCCAGGTCACAAGAAAGCGAGTTGAAGAAAGGAGCTCAGGGGCACTGTAATTCACAAACCTGCAGAGTTATAAATGACAGCTATCGTCCAAAAATATACTGAAGTAAGGCTGCCAAGAGGACTTGAAAGCGGGGCAGAATTGCAGGAAACCGATTTCAGGAGGTAGACTGGAATTGCATTGAAAGCATAGGAAAAGAGGCAGAACGTCCACAATGATGCACTTGGCCAAAAAGGGCGTATGCGTTTTTTCCTGAATATATTCAGGAAAAAACGCATACGCCCTTTTTGGCCAACCAAGCAAGCTTGCAAAGGAAATCTGCACTACAATGAAGTCTCACTTCCCCCCGGTCAAAAGGGCCATCTGCAAAAAGTGTAAAATCCAGAAAGGCAGGACAGGCCATGGAGAACTGGGAGCCTTGTTATGCTGATGGGTGGGATGTAAATTGCCAACAGACACTCCGGAGAAGTGTATGGTGTTTCCTGAAACATCTAAAAAACAAAGCAACAGAGCCTAGGGCACTTCCACTTATGGTCCTATAGCTTAGGGAAATTAAAATCAAAAAGACACAGCCACCCCAAAGTTTGAGACAGCTCTTTTTACAGAAATCTCTTCTACGGCACAAGTTAAATATCCCAGAGAGCAAATAATGGATAAAGAAGTTGCAGTACTTATGTACAACAAAATACCACTCAGCAATGAAATCTATGTCACCAGGCCCGTACCAGCATAATGAGTGGATTGAGGCACGATGATTCTAAGTGAAATAAGTCACACAGAAAAAGAAACATCATAAGGTATCACTAATACACGGAATGTGAACTTGGCTACACATGAACTGAATTACAAAACAGAACGGGGGTCTCAAGTTTAGAAAACCAACTTATGCCTGCTTAAGGGGGAAGGTGAGTTGGGGTGCTGCATAAAAGCAGAGTTTGAAATTAGCACAGATACCGTTCCATAAGCCAAATATGTAATAGACAAGACCTACCCCTTGCTCAACGAAATGGATTCAACAATGAGGTATCACCTCACACCTGGTAGAATAGGCATCATAGAAAATCTACAAACAAAAAATGCTTGAAAGGGTGTGGAGAAAATGAACCCTCTTCCACTATTGTTGGGAATATAAATTGATACAGTCATTATGGAGAACAATATGGAATTTCTTAAGAAACTAACAATAGAATTACCATATGATACAGCAATCCCAGTACTGGACATATACCCAGACAAAACCATAAATCAAAAAGAGTCATTCACCGCAATGTTCATTGCATCACTATTTACAATATCGAGGTAATGGAAGCAACCTAAATGCCCACAGACAGACGAATGCATAAAGCTGTGGTACATATATAAAATGGAATATTACTAAGCCATGAAAAGGAATGAAATTGGGTCATTTGTAGAGACGTCGATGGATCTAGAGACTGTCATACAGAGTGAAGTAAGTCAGAAAGAGAAAAACAAATCTTGTATATTCATGCATATATGTGGAACCTAGAAAAACTGTACAGATTAACCATTTTGCAAGGCATAAATAGAGCAACAGATGTAGACAACAAACGTATGGACAACAAGGGGGGAAAGCTGTTGGGGGGGTGGTGGTGGGAGGAGTTGAGAGACTGGGATTGGCATGTATACATTTATATGTATAAAATAGATAACCAATAAGAACCTGCTGTATAAAAATATAAAATAAAATTCAAAATTAAAAAGAAATAAAATTTAAAAAATAAAACAGAAAAAACAATTATTCCCTGCACATACATGTATTTATATGAATAAATTATTTCCATGCTTATATCTGTAAATACAAAAAAGAGGAATAAAATCTACCTTGAACCAAAAACGAAAAAGAGAAAAAAAACACAGAACCCACCAGTTACACAGAGGAAAACCGTATCAGGGCACTTGCTCCAGTTGTAAACAATTCTGAAGTTGGTCAGTGGTGGGGAATCGTCTCCCATTCAGCCAGCAGCCCCCACGCAACAAGCGTCCTCATTGCAAAGCTGGGGCACCGTGCCGAGGCATCTGTGAGTAAACGTGAGCTGAGCCCCAGGCCAGTTGCTGCTGAACTATTCCCACCCGTCCCAGGTAAAACACCTGAATATATACAAGGACTTGAAAGCCTAGAGGAAGGGCCATAGAGCCACACGAGTGACAGCATGCCGGCCGACTAGGTGTCTGCAGGCCAGCAAGGATGGTCCTGGCCCTGGGTGCTCTTCTGGAAGATTTCCATTTCCCTGCCTGAGATACCCATCCTGTCCCTGCCCCCACTGCTTTTTTCCTTCCTCACCTCTGCCCAGGGAGAAATTCCAGCAGCAGGTATGGGTGACACATCCTCTTCTTTAGCAGGTGGCAGCCTGGCAACTGCTGCAGAAAGTCCAGCAGAGCCCCACTCACACTGGGCCACCCACAAAGCCGTGGCCTCTCACTCCCTCCCACCAGCCCAGCCCCGAGACTGCTGACAGGGCAGAGAAAATGGCGTCAGGCACGGCTGCAGGGGCTCTTGCTGCCTGGAGTGGTATTTATATTGATCTCAACCCAGGCACACCTGGGGAGGGCTGGCCGGCACGGTAAGGCTGCCCAGGTCAGCCAATCATCACCCCTCAGGGGCTCACAGTTGCAGAAATTGGAACTTGCTGAACCGGCCAGGTCCAAGGAACAGGTGTGGGCTCCTGAGAGTCAGGATAGACAAGGGGCTGCAGCTTTGGCTTGTTTTCTAATCATTTTATCTGGCCCATGAGTGGGAGACAACTTCAAGAAAACCCTCTCCTAATGAGAGGAACCCAGGAGTCAGGGAGAGGAGGGGTGGGTGGTGGTTGGAGACAGAGGCCTGGTGCCCCGAGTGCAGTGGAAGTCTCTGGAAGACCAGGTGGAGGGAGGCCTCACGGAGTGATGCCCAGGGTCACAGACCTGTCGCAGCTGCTGTTTGTTAGTTCAAGTCCTGCTCTGAGGTGCTCTGTGTCAGCTCTGAGCGACAGGTGAGCTGGGGGTGCTCTGCAATGAGGGCTATGTGCACGGTTCCTGTGTGCCCAGCCCTGCCACGGTACCTGCAAGGGTAGCTCTGTATCCTGGGAGGGGCCTGACCACGAGAGCCCCGTGGGCTGGGGTGGGGGTGGGGTACCTGCCCAGGTGAGCTCCATATTCTGGGATTGGTCTGACCACGAGAGCCCCATGGGCTGCTGGGGACCTGGTAAAGGATGTCAGGACAGTCAGTGAAGCCACCGAGGATATACCTCCAGTTGCTCCTAATTCCTACACCCTGCTGGTCATTCTACCAACCACCAGGACATGGTATTCTGTATTAGTCTTCAATGATGCCTTCTTTTGTATTCCATTAGTCCCAGAGTCACAAGAAATTTTGGCTTGTGAGTGGCAGGACTCAACATACAACTAAAACAATACTTCCGGGCCGTGCGGCCCCAAGGGTGCAAAAATTCCCACACCATCTTTGGGGAAAGCTTAGCTAAAGACCTAAAAGTTCTACCTCTGGAAAAGGAAACCCTCCTTCAATATGCAGACGACATTCTGATCGCCAGCCCTACTAAGGAGGCCTCTGAACTACCAAGCCAATAAAGGATAGAAGTTGTCCAAGAAAAAGCTCAAATATCACAGACTGCAGTGACCTGCCTGGGCTTCATTCTCACAGAAGGTCAGAGAAGCCCATCCCAGGAAAGGGAAGAAACCATTTTCAGCCTTACCCCTTTCTAAAACTAGAAGACAGCTTAGGGGTTCCTGGGGAGGCCAGGGTTTGCTGCTTCTGGATCCCTAACTACAGTCTACTAGCTGGGCCTCTATATGAAACACTGAAAGGAAAAGATGATGATCCTTTTGAATAGAATCCAGAAGTGGCCTTTCAAGAATGGAAAGAGCAGTCAATTCAGACCCTTGCCCTGGAACTCCCTAATTTAGCTAAACCCTTTGACCTTTACATTCCCGGTGAAAGGTGAATCGCCATTGGAGAATTAGTGCAAAAACTGGGACCACTTGAAATGGAACAATGCAAGAATGCCATCCAGGTAGGATAAACTACGGTCACCAAGGGGCTTGGCCCACTGCCACATCTGGCCAAGATACTGGCGGTATCTAAAAACCTGGAAATCAGCAGCCCAAAAGGCCACCTCCCTCCTAAGGGAAAAGGACCCCACGTGGTGATCCTAACCACCAACCATGCCCTGAAGTTGCAGGGTTCGCTCCGTGGGCACACCGACCTCGAGTGAGGAGGCCCTCCAACTCCAACATCCAGAGAGATAACCGGGGGCAACAGGGCACCATGACGACTCGTGTGAACATCACTTGACCTGGAGTTTCTCTCATAAAACAACAAGAGTGTGTCCCAAAAGAGTAGACTACTGCTTGCAGGACTTACTGCATCCAGAGGGGAGCTAATAATCTTGGCGGGGGAACCGTATATCACACTGTCACCATAGAAAAGCCTACAGACACCGTGATGATGGTGGCCAATAAGACCGGCTGGACTCCTGTTTACTTCAAAAGGCTGTTGACTCAGTGGCCATCATGGTCCTTGATCACCACTGACCCTGGACTGTCTGGGAGTTGAGCGGGCAGGGCTCTGACACCTGGTGCTGTTTGTACATTAATTCAGGGGCCTAATTGAAGAAAGTGCAGACTACTGGTCAGAGCATCTAGGCTGGCAGAAACGGTCAGCCTAAGGTGGCCGAACAAATGTGGGGCGGGGTGAAACCGGCCCCCACAGCGTCTCTGCACATCTCTTTCCTGGACCCTTAAAGGTCATTAGAATCTATAACACTTCCAATGCTGGTGCTCAGGTGGACGAGCAGGGAGGCAGGGGTCCTGGGGACAATCAACGTCACCGGGAGGCTGCTGGGGAGAAGCTCTGACCCTCGCCCCAGGGTATGAGGGCTCCCAACTCAGCACTCAGCAGTTACAGAAGAAGGGTCTGCACCCTCAGCACTCCAAGAATGAGGAACGGGACAAAAGGCAGAGGAGGGGTTTGTCCCCAGCAAAGCCCATTAAAAATCCCTGGGAGATAAAAATAGAATCTGGGCAATAAAGTCAAGTCTAACCTTTTTTATCCTTTGTGCTTTGTCTAATTTCACGTGCTCCTAGGGTCCCGCATGCAGAGGTTCCACACCCGGCACTTCAGACCAGATTTCCTAGTGCAGAATGGCTGGGTCGACACCTCAGCTCCTGGGGCCCAGTGCAGACTCCACGATATAGAGCCTGAGCTACAGCCAACCCGGCCCTCGAGAGCTCCGCCCCCTCCCTCCCACTGACTCTGACAGGATCTCTACACAGCAGCCCAGCCCACAGCCCACGGGGTAGTGCATGCTCTCACCTCTCCATTCTCTGATCAAAATATAAAGTTTCCTTTGCTTGTGAACCAAACTCAGTCTCGATCTCTTGGCCCCAATGACACTAGGCAGGGGGACACTTGTTGGGGTCCACTCTGGAGGATCAGTAACAGAAATTGAGACTATTGTAACCTCAATGAACAGATGTGTGAGCCAAACTGTAGTTAACATAGAACAGTGTATAAAGCTCGGGTAAAATAAGATGTTTCTAACACTTCCATTTGATATTTCCATCACTTTATTATAAGCAAGTTCAGTGAAAAGGTTTGTCTTATTTGTCAGGTCAATATTAGAGAAATGAAGTGATTTCTTTCCAAGGATGTACATCTAATAATCTTGGTTAAAGCTTCAATCTTGTTTTAAATGCTTTTCCATTGAAAATGATACCTCTCTTTCAGCTCCCCCATTTCTGAGAAGTATAAAATCTTATAATTTATTATTACCAAAGGGGAAAGGTGGGAGGAGGGATAAATTAACAGTTTGGGATTAACACATACACACTGCTATGTATAAAATAGATCATCAACAAGGAACTACTGTATAGCACAGGGAACTACACTCAACATTTTGGAATAACCTATAAGGGGAAATAATCTGAAAAAGAATAGATATTTTTATTGACATCATCTATCAATGACAGTTAAAGTGTAACCTAAGGGAAGCTGGTGGTGAGTGCTTCTGACCCTGAAGACTTCAATCATCTAAAGTTTGGACTCTGCCTACTTCCCAAGGCCCTTAATGAACATATGTGTAGCCGTAGCTTAAAAACTTCCCCAGTTTGGGTTTCGGGGAGACACTGATTTTGAAAAAGCCCTGGTGTTCTCCTTACATGAATGGGACTCTTCCTACTGCTAAAACATGTCTGTCACACCCAGAGGATGGTATACCGTCTGATCGGGAAGAGTTTGGAAAAGGCATCTCATCTCCTCATCTCCTGGTGCTCGGGTTCACCCCTCCAGCGTCTTTACTAACAGTCTCCCCACTTGGAGATGTCAGCACTGTCAACATCCTGTTGCGTACAGTTTGGAATTTGTCCAGAGGATGAAGCGGAAGGATGAGGAACAATGAGAGACAAGTCCTAGGTGTTCAGACAGGCACATGTCACTCTAATTTCCAATCAGGAAGACGAATTGACCAAAGGCTAGGGTTGCCCATGGAAACAGTATAGGGCTTGAGGAAATCCCGCTGCTTTGTGGCCAGTTCCCATAAACACAAGTTGAACAATGGAACTCAGGGGCAGTAAAATTCACAAAACTGCAGAGTTGAAAATATCCATCACTGAAAAATGTCTTGAGGAAAGTCAGAGAAAAGGACTTGTAAGCAAGGGAGAATGGCAGGAAAGGGATTTGAGGAGGTAGAAAGGACTCGCCATTAAGCACAAGAAAAGGAGCTGAACATTGCCAACATTGCAGTTGGCCAAAAAGGCTGTATGCGTTTTTTTCTGTATATATTCAAGAAAAGGGCATACACTTTTTTAGCCAACCAAACAGGTGGGCACTGGAAGTCAATACTACAAAAGATATCACTTCGCATCAGTCAGAAGAGCCATCCTCATAAAGCGTAAACAACAGAAATGCAGGACAGGGCAACGAGAAGAGGGAGCCCTGTGAGGCTTATAGTGGAAATGTATATTGCCAACGGCCATTCTGGAGAAGTGTATTGTGTTTACTAAAGCATCTAAAAAATGAGCTACAGAGCATAGGGCACTTGCACTCATGGGCGTATATCTTGGGAAAAACAAAAATCGAGAGGACACAGGCACCCCAATGTTTACCCCCTCTCTGTTTAAAAGATCCTCGACTAGGATATAACTTAAATGTCTCTGGAGGGAAAAAATGGATAGAGATGTGGTACTTAGGTAGAGTGGAATATTATTCAGCCTGGAAATCAATGAAATATGGCCAGTTGTAACAACTCCGGAGGAGTTACGTATGATCATTCTAAGTGACAGAATTCAAAAAGAAAAAGACACATATCATAAGATATCACTTAAAGGTGGAATCCAAAATGGCTACACATGAAATAAATTACAAAACAAAAACATAGTCAAATATGTAGAAAACACGCATAAGGCTGCTAAACGGGAAAGGTGGGGAGGGGTGAGGCATCATCCAGGAGGTTGAAATTAGCAAAGATACCATTCCAAATACCAAACTGATAATCAACAAGGCCTACACGGTAGCTAAAAGAACTGCACTCAGCACACTCAAGTCACCGGAAAAGAATATATACGACTGGTAAGAATCTGAAAAAGAATTTATTGATGTCTCTCTGTACGTGAATCAAGTGGATGTACAGCAGCAAGAAACAGAGCTTTGAAAATCAGCTGTAACCAATATAGTAATAAATTGAAAAAAAAAATGACAGAGAGACAGAGAAAACCTCTTACAACTTTTCCTCAGGGACAGTGATGCAACATGGATTGAACACATCTAGACCCACAGCAGGATGAGACATAAGGCTGGAAACTGTTTGCGCTAAGAGAAATGTGAGGTTGGGTGAGGAAATGCACACCCTTTAAAGTAATACTACCTGGTACCCATTCAATGGGTCCCAAATCTGCAGGTTCAAGGGATCTTCCTACAGCTAAAACATGCATGGAAAACCCAGAGGACTGTACACCATGTGATCGGGAGATGTGTCTAAAATGCACCTCATTTATCCTCTCCTGGTGCTCCTGTTCACCATTCCAGCCACGTTACTTAGAATCTCCCCACTTGGAGAATCAGCACATTTAAACTTCTGTTTCACACATTTTGCAAATTGTGAGGAGGATGAACGGGAAGAGGGGGAACCAATGAGAGAATAGTTGTAGGGGTTTGGACGGGCACATATCACTCTAATTTCCCATTAAGAATAAGAATTAAAGAAAGGCTCAGCCTGCCTCGCCGGAGCCAAAATAGGGCCTGAAGCAATCCTGCGGGTTTGAGGCCAGCTCACAAAAGAACAACTTAAAAAATGGAGCTCAGGGTCACTGCAATTCACAAACCTGCAGAGTTATAAATGAAAACTAACGTCCAAAAATATGTTGAGGTAAGGCAAAGAAGAGGATCTGAATGCAAGACAGAATTGCAAGAAACAGATTTCAAGAGATAGATTGGACTCGTCTTTAACGCACATGAAAAGCGGCAGAATTTCGACAATGATGCAGTTGGCCCAAAAGGTCATATGCGTTTTTTCCTGATTATATCCAGGAAAAAACGCATATGCACTTTATGGGCAACGAAGCAAGCAAGCAATGCAAATGTGCACAACAAAGAAGTCTCACTTCCCACCGGTCAAAAGGGCCATCCTAAAAAATTGTAAAAACCAGAAATGCAGGACAGGCCATGGAGAACAGGGAGCCTTTATACGCTGATGGGCAGTGTGTGAACTGCCGAGAGCCACTCTGGAGAAGTGTATGGTGGTTCCTAAATCATCTAAAAAACAGAGCTACAGAGCATAGGACACTTCCAATCATGGGAGTATATCTAGGGAAGTCTAAAAATCAACAAGACACAAGCACACCAGAGTTTAGGGCTACTCTGTTTACAAGAACCTCAACTTCAGTACACCTTAAATATCCCAGGAAAGAGAACAATGGATAAAGAAGATGTGGTACTTATGTACAATGGAATATCTCTTCACCATGAAATCAATATAATAAGGCTAGTAGAAGGATAAAGAGTGGATTTAGGTCCGATAATACTACTTGAAATAAGTCAAACAGAAAAAGAAACATATCATAAGATATCACTTATAGAGGGAGGGTAAATATGGCTGCACAAGAAATGAATTACAGAACAGAACAGTGTCTCACATTTAGAAAACACACTTATGTCAGCTTAAGGGGAAAGGAGAGGTGGGGTGATGCATAAAACCAGAGTTTGAAATTAGCACAGATACCATTCAATAAACCAAATAGATATTAGACAAGATCTACACCTTGCTCAATGAACTGGCCTCAACACACCCTATACACCGCAGAGAAATATATCTGAGTAATAAGAATCTTAAAACCCATGTATTGATATATCTCCATAAGGGAATCAAGTGTGTGCAGAGCGGCACAAACACAGCAGTGAAAATGAGCTAAACCCCATTATAGAAATAAATTTTAAAAACAAAACGCTGAAACAATGAAAGAGAGAAAAATTCTTACAAAATTCGCTCAGGGGCTGTGATGCAACCTGGATTGACCACATATAAACCCACAGCTGGATAAGACATAAGGCTGGACACTTGGGGCTGAGAGGATTGGTGAGCTTTGGTGAGCAACTGCCGAAAGTTTAATGCAATACTTCATGCTACTCATTCCAAGGGTCCCAACACTCCAGGTGGAAGGGAATCTTCCTACAGCTAAACCATGCTTGGGAAACCCAGTGACTGGTATACCATATGATCGGGAAAGGTTTCTAAAACACACCTCATTTTTCCTCTCCTGGGGCTCCGGATTGACATTCCAGCCGCTTTACTAACAACATCCCCACATGGAGTCAATGCCTTTAAGTTCTGGTATCGCACAGTCTGCAGTTAGTGCGGAGGATGAATGGGAATAGGGTGAACCAGTGAGAAACTATCTGTAGCGGTTTCAATGGGCACATGTCACTCTAATTTCACATCAGTAAGAAGAATTAACCAAAGGCACAGCAAGGTGCCCCAGAAGAAAAATACGGCTTCAAGGTATCCTGTGGTTATGGGGCAAGACCACAAAAATAAGAGCTGAAAAACGGAGCTAAGGGCCACTGCAATTCAAAAACCTGCAGAGTTATAAACGCCAACTATTTTCAAAAAAATATATTGAGGTAAGGCTATGAAGAGGCATTGAAAGCAAGACAGAATTGCAGGAAACCGATTTCAGGAGGTAGACTGGAATTGCATTGAAAACATATGAAGAGAGTCAGAACCTCGACAATGATGCACTTGGCCAAAAAGGGCGTATGCGTTTTTTCCTGAATATATTCAGGAAAAAACGCATACGCCCTTTTTGGCCAACCAAACAAGCTTGCAAAGGAAATCTGCACTACAATGAAGTCTCACTTCCACCTGGTCAAAAGGGCCATCTGAAAACAGTGCAAAATCCAGAAAGGCACGACAGGCCATGGAGAACTGGGAGCATTCTTATGCTGATGGGCGGGATGTAAATTGCCAACAGACACTCGGGAAAAGTGTATGGTGTTTCCTGAAACATCTAAAAAACAAAGCAACAGAGCCTAGGGCACTTCCACTTATGGTCCTATAGCTTAGGGAAATTAAAATCAAAAAGACAAAGCCACCCCAAAGTTTGGGACGCCTCTGTTTACAAGAACCTCGTTTACCGTACAAGTTCAATATCACAGAAAGTGAAAAATGGATAAAGAACTTGTGGTACTTACGTACAATGCAGTATCACTCAGCAATGAAATCTATGTCATCAGGCCCGTAGCACATAATGAGTGGATTCAGGTACGATGATTCTAACTGAAATAAGTCACACAGAAAAAGAAACATCATAAGATATCAGTAATACACGGAATGTAAACTTGGCTACACAGGAACTGAATTACACAACAGAACAGGGTCTCAAATTTAGAAAACCAACTTATGCTTGCTTAAGAGTAAAGGTGAGTTGGGGTGCTGCATGAAACCAGAGATTGAAATGAGCACAGATAAAGTTCCTTTAGCCAAATATGGAATAGACAAGAGCTACTCCTTGCTCAACGAAATGGACTCAACACCGCATATTAAACGCCTAAGAATGTACCTGACTAGTAAGTATCTTAAAACCTATGGATTGGTATGTCTCCAAAAGAGAATCAAGCGTGTGTACAGGGGCATAAACGCAGCAGTGATAGGATTGGAGAGGTTCGGTGAGCAAATGAAGACCCTTTGAAGTCATATTGCATGGTACCCATTCCACGGGTTTCAACTACCCAGGTTTAAGGTATTCTTCCTTCAGCTAAAACATGCATGTGGAACCCAGAGTATGATCAACCATGTGAACGGGAGACGTGTTCAAATATGTCTCAGTTTTCCTCCCCTGGTACTCGGGTGCAACATTCCAGACGCTTTACTAACACTCTCCCCACTTGGAGAGTCAGCGCCTTTAACCTCCTGTTTGGCCCAGTTTGCAATTTCTGCGGAAGATGAACAGGAATAGGGAGAACCAATGAGAGACTAGCTGGAGGTGTCTGGACGGGCAAATTTAACTCTCATTTCCCACCAGGAAGAGGAAATAACCAAAGGCTCAGCGTGCCGTGCCGGAACCAGATTGGGCCTGAAGCCATCCTGCGGTGTTGCGGCCAGGTCACAAGAAAGCGAGTTGAAGAAAGGAGCTCAGGGGCACTGTAATTCACAAACCTGCAGAGTTATAAATGACAGCTATCGTCCAAAAATATACTGAAGTAAGGCTGCCAAGAGGACTTGAAAGCGGGACAGAATTGCAGGAAACCGATTTCAGGAGGTGGACTGGAATTGCATTGAAAGCATAGGAAAAGAGGCAGAACGTCCACAATGATGCACTTGGCCAAAAAGGGCGTATGCGTTTTTTCCTGAGTATATTCAGGAAAAAACGCATACGCACTTTTTGGCCAACCAAGCAAACTTGCAAAGGAAATCTGCACTACAATGAAGTCTCACTTCCCCCCGGTCAAAAGGGGTATCTGAAAAAAGTGTAAAATCCAGAAAGGCAGGACAGGCCATGGAGAACAGGGACCCTTGTTATGCTGATGGGCGGGATGTAAATAGCCAACAGCCACTCGGGCGAAGTGTATGGTGTTTCCTGAAACATCTAAAAAGCAAAGCAACAGAGCCCAGGGCACTTCCACTTATGGTCCTATAGATTAGGGAAATTAAAATCAAAAAGACACAGCCACCCCAATGTTTGGGACGCCTCTGTTTACAAGAACCTCGTTTACCATACAAGTTCAATATCACAGAAAGTGAAAAATGGATAAAGATCTTGTGGTACTCACGTACAATGCAGTATCACTCAGCAATGAAATCTATGTCATCAGGCCCTTAGCAGCATAATGAGTGGATTCAGGTACGATGATTCTAACTGAAATAAGTCACACAGAAAAAGAAACATCATAAGATATCACTAATACACGGAATGTAAACTTGGCTACACAGGACCTGAATTCCAAAACAGAAAAGGGTCTCAAATTGAGAAAACCAACTTATGCTTGCTTAAGGGGAAAGGTGAGTTGGGGTGCTGCATAAAACCAGAGATTGAAATGAGCACAGATAAAGTTCCTTAAGCGAAATATGGTATAGACAAGAGCTACTCCTTGCTCAACGAAATGGACTCAACACACCATATTAAACGCCTAAGAATGTACCTGACTAGTAAGTATCTTAAAACCTATGGATTGCTATGTCTCTAAAAGAGAATCAAGCGTGTGTACAGGGGCATAAACGCAGCAGTGATAGGATTGGAGAGGTTCAGTGAGCAAATGAAGACCCTTTGAAGTCATATTGTATGGTACCCATTACACGGGTCTCAACTCTCCAGGTTTAAGGTATTCTTCCTTCAGCTAAAACATGCATGTGGAACCTAGAGTATGATCAACCGTGTGAACGGGAGACGTGTTCAAATATGTCTCAGTTTTCCTCCCCTGGTACTCGGGTGCAACATTCCGGACGCTTTACTAACACTCTCCCCACTTGGAGAGTCAGCGCCTTTAACCTCCTGTTTGGTCCAGTTTGCAATTTCTACGGAAGATGAACAGGAATAGGGAGAACCAATGAGAGACTAGCTGGAGGTGTCTAGACGGGCAAATTTAACTCTCATTTCCCACCAGGAAGAGGAAATAACCAAAGGCTCAGCGTGCCGTGCCGGAACCAGGTTAGGGCCTGAAGACATCCTGCGGTGTTGCGGACAGCTCACAAGAAAGCGAGTTGAAGAAAGGAGCTCAGGGGCACTGTAATTCACAAACCTGCAGAGTTATAAATGACAGCTATCGTCCAAAAATATACTGAAGTAAGGCTGCCAAGAGGACTTGAAAGCGGGGCAGAATTGCAGGAAACCGATTTCAGGAGGTAGACTGGAATTGCATTGAAAGCATAGGAAAAGAGGCAGAACGTCCACAATGATGCACTTGGCCAAAAAGGGCGTATGCGTTTTTTCCTGAATATATTCAGGAAAAAACGCATACGCCCTTTTTGGCCAACCAAGCAAGCTTGCAAAGGAAATCTGCACTACAATGAAGTCTCACTTCCCCCCGGTCAAAAGGGCCATCTGAAAAAAGTGGAAAATCCAGAAAGGCAGGACAGGCCATGGAGAACTGGGAGCCTTGTTATGCTGATGGGCGGGATGTAAATTGCCAACAGACACTGGGGAGAAGTGTATGGTGTTTCCTGAAACATCTAAAAAACAAAGTAACAGAGCCTAGGGCACTTCCACTTATGGTCCTATAGCTTAGGGAAATTAAAATCAAAAAGACACAGCCACCCCAATGTTTGGGACGCCTCTGTTTACAAGAACCTCGTTTACAGTACAAGTTCAACATCGCAGAAAGTGAAAAATGGATAAAGAAGTTGTGGTATTTACTTACAAAGCAATATCACTCAGCAATGAAATCTATGTCATCAGGCCCTTAGCAGCACAATGAGTGGATTCAGGTATGATGATTCTAACTGAAATAAGTCACACAGAAAAAGAAACATCATAAGATATCACTAATACACGGAATGTAAACTTGGCTACACAGGAACTGAATTCCAAAACAGAACAGGATCTCAAATGTAGAAAACCAACTTATGCTTGCTTAAGGGGAAAGGTGAGTTGGGGTGCTGCATAAAACCAGAGATTGAAATGAGCACAGATAAAGTTCCTTAAGCCAAATATGGAATAGACAAGAGCTACTCCTTGCTCAACGAAATGGACTCAACACCCCATATTAAACGACTAAGAATGTACCTGACTAGTAAGTATCTTAAAACCTATGGATTTCTATTTCTCCAAAGAGAATCAAGAATGCGTACAGCAGCATAAACGCAGCAGTGATAGGATTGGAGAGGTTCGGTGAGCAAATGAAGACACTTTGAAGTCATATTGCATGGTACCCATTCCATGGGTCTCAACTCTCCAGGTTTAAGGGATTCTTCCTTCAGCTAAAACATGCATGTGTAACACAGAGTATGATCAACCACGTGATCGGGAGACATGTTCAAATATGTCTCAGTTTTCGTCCCCTGGGACTCGGGTGCAACATTCCAGACACTTTACTAACACTCTCCCCACTTGGAGAATCAGTGCCTTTAACCTCCTGTTTGGTCCAGTTTGCAATTTCTGCGGAAGATGAACAGGATTAGGGAGAACCAATGAGAGACTAGCTGGAGGTGTCTGGACGGGCAAATTTAACTCAAATTTCCCACCAGGAAGAGGAATTAACCAAAGGCTCAGCGTGCCGTGCCGGAACCAGATTAGGGCCTGAAGCAATCCTGCGGTGTTGCGGCCAGCTCACAAGCAAGCGAGTTGAAGAAAGGAGCTCAGGGGCACTGTAATTCACAAACCTGAGGAGTTATAAATGACAGCTATCGTCCAAAAATATACTGAAGTAAGGCTGCCAAGAGGACTTGAAAGCGGGGCAGAATTGCAGGAAACCGATTTCAGGAGGTAGACTGGAATTGCATTGAAAGCATAGGAAAAGAGGCAGAACGTCCACAATGATGCACTTGGCCAAAAAGGGCGTATGCGTTTTTTCCTGAATATATTCAGGAACAAACGCATACGCCCTTTTTGGCCAACCAAGCAAACTTGCAAAGGAAATCTGCACTACAATGTAGTCTCACTTCCCCCCGGTCAAAAGGGCCATCTGAAAATGTGTAAAATCCAGAAAAGCAGGACAGGCCATGGAGAACTGGGAGCCTTGTTATGCTGATGGGGGGGATGTAAATTGCCAACAGACACTCGGGAGAAGTGTATGGTGTTTCCTGAAACATCTAAAAAACAAAGCAACAGAGCCTAGGGCACTTCCACTTATGGTCCTATAGCTTAGGGAAATTAAAATCAAAAAGACACAGCCACCCCAAAGTTTGGGACGCCTCTGTTTACAAGAACCGCATTTACCGTACAAGTTCAATATCACAGAAAGTGAAAAATGGATAAAGAACTTGTTGTACTTACGTACAATGCAGTATCACTCAGCAATGAAATCTATGTCATCAGGCCCGTAGCAGAATAATGAGTGGATTCAGGTATGATGATTCTAACTGAAATAAGTCACACAGAAAAAGAAACATCATAAGATATCACTAATACACGGAATGTAAACTTGGCTGCACAGGAACTGAATTCCAAAACAGAACAGGGTCTCAAATTTAGAAAACCAACTTATGCTTGCTTAAGGGTAAAGGTGAGTTGGGGTGCTGCATAAAACCAGAGACTGAAATGAGCACAGATAAAGTTCCTTAAGCCAAATATGGAATAGACAAGAGCTACTCCTTGCTCAACGAAATGGACTCAACACCCCATATTAAACGCCTAAGAATGTACCTGACTAGTAAGTATCTTAAAACCTATGGATTGCTATGTCTCCAAAAGAGAATCAAGCGTGTGTACAGGGGCATAAACGCAGTAGCGATAGGATTGGAGAGGTTCGGTGAGCAAATGAAGACCCTTTGAAGTCATATTGCATGGTACCCATTACACGGGTCTCAACTCTCCAGGTTTAAGGTATTCTTCCTTCAGCTAAAACATGCATGTGGAACCCAGAGTATGATCAACCGTGTGAACGGGAGACGTGTTCAAATATGTCTCAGTTTTCCTCCCCTGGTACTCGGGTGCAACATTCCAGACGCTTTACTAACACTCTCCCCACTTGGAGAGTCAGCGCCTTTAACCTCCTGTTTGGCCCAGTTTGCAATTTCTGCGGAAGCTGAACAGGAATAGGGAGAACCAATGAGAGACTAGCTGGAGGTGTCTGGACGGGCAAATTTAACTCTCATTTCCCACCAGGAAGAGGAAATAACCAAAGGCTCAGTGTGCCATGCCGTAACCAGATTAGGGCCTGAACCCATCCTGCGGTGTTGCGGCCAGGTCACAAGAAAACGAGTTGAAGAAAGGAGCTCAGGGGCACTGTAATTCACAAACCTGCAGAGTTATAAATGACAGCTATCGTCCAAAAATATACTGAAGTAAGGCTGCCAAGAGGACTTGAAAGCGGGGCAGAATTGCAGGAAACCGATTTCAGGAGGTAGACTGGAATTGCATTGAAAGCATAGGAAAAGAGGCAGAACGTCCACAATGATGCACTTGGCCAAAAAGGGCGTATGCGTTTTTTCCTGAATATATTCAGGAAAAAACGCATACGCCCTTTTTGGCCAACGAAGCAAGCTTGCAAAGGAAATCTGCACTACAATGAAGTCTCACTTCCCCCCGGTCAAAAGGGCCATCTGAAAAAAGTGTAAAATCCAGAAAGGCAGGACAGGCCATGGAGAACTGGGAGCCTTGTTATGCTGATGGGCGGGATGGAAATTGCCAACAGACACTCGGGAGAAGTGTATGGTGTTTCCTGAAACATCTAAAAAACAAAGCAACAGAGCCTAGGGCACTTCCACTTATGGTCCTATAGCTTAGGGAAATTAAAATCAAAAAGACACAGCCACCCCAAAGTTTGGGACGCCTCTGTTTACAAGAACCTCGTTTACAGTACAAGTTCAACATCGCAGAAAGTGAAAAATGGATAAAGAAGTTGTGGTATTTACTTACAAAGCAATATCACTCAGCAATGAAATCTATGTCATCAGGCCCGTAGCAGCATAATGAGTGGATTCAGGTATGATGATTCTAACTGAAATAAGTCACACAGAAAAAGAAACATCATAAGATATCACTAATACACGGAATGTAAACTTGTCTACACAGGAACTGAATTCCAAAACAGAACAGGGTCTCAAATTTAGAAAACCAACTTATGCTTGCTTAAGGGTAAAGGTGAGTTGGGGTGCTGCATAAAACCAGAGATTGAAATGAGCACAGATAAAGTTCCTTAAGCCAAATATGGAATAGACAAGAGCTACTCCTTGCTCAATGAAATGGACTCAACACCCCATATTAAACGCCTAAGAATGTACCTGACTAGTAAGTATGTTAAAACCTATGGATTGCTATGTCTCCGAAAGAGAATCAAGCGTGTGTACAGGGGCATAAACGCAGCAGTGATAGGATTGGAGAGGTTCAGTGAGCAAATGAAGACCCTTAGAAGTCATATTGTATGGTACCCATTCCACGGGTCTCAACTCTCCAGGTTTAAGGTATTCTTCCTTCAGCTAAAACATGCATGTGGAACCCAGAGTATGATCAACCGTGTGAACGGGAGACGTGTTCAAATATATCTCAGTTTTCGTACCCTGGTACTCGGGTGCAACATTCCAGACACTTTACTAACACTCTCCCCACTTGGAGAGTCAGCGCCTTTAACCTCCTGTTTGGCCCAGTTTGCAATTTCTGCGGAAGATGAACAGGAATAGGGAGAACCAATGAGAGACTAGCTGGAGGTGTCTGGACGGGCAAATTTAACTCTCATTTCCCACCAGGAAGAGGAAATAACCAAAGCCTCAGCGTGCCGTGCCAGAACCAGATTAGGGCCTGAAGCCATCCTGCGGTGTTGCGGCCAGGTCACAAGAAAGCGAGTTGAAGAAAGGAGCTCAGGGGCACTGTAATTCACAAACATGCAGAGTTATAAATGACAGCTATCGTCCAAAAATATACTGAAGTAAGGCTGCCAAGAGGACTTGAAAGCGGGGCAGAATTGCAGGAAACCGATTTCAGGAGGTAGACTGGAATTGCATTGAAAGCATAGGAAAAGAGGCAGAACGTCCACAATGATGCACTTGGCCAAAAAGGGCGTATGCGTTTTTTCCTGAATATATTCAGGAAAAAACGCATACGCCCTTTTTGGCCAACCAAGCAAGCTTGCAAAGGAAATCTGCATTACAATGAAGTCTCACTTCCCCCCGGTCAAAAGGGCCATCTGAAAAAAGTGGAAAATCCAGAAAGGCAGGACAGGCCATGGAGAACTGGGAGCCTTGTTATGCTGATGGGCGGGATGTAAATTGCCAACAGACACTCGGGGGAAGTGTATGGTGTTTCCTGAAACATCTAAAAAACAAAGCAACAGAGCCTAGGGCACTTCCACTTATGGTCCTATAGCTCAGGGAAATTAAAATCAAAAAGACACAGCCACCCCAAAGTTTGGGACGCCTCTGTTTACAAGAACCGCATTTACCGTACAAGTTCAATATCACAGAAAGTGAAAAATGGATAAAGAACTTGTTGTACTTACGTACAATGCAGTATCACTCAGCAATGAAATCTATGTCATCAGGCCCATAGCAGCATAATGAGTGGATTCAAGTACGATGATTCTAACTGAAATAAGTCACACAGAAAAAGAAACATCATAAGATATCACTAATACACAGAATGTAAACTTGGCTACACAGGAACTGAATTAAAGAACAAAACAGGGTCTCAAATTTAAAAAACCAACTTATGCTTGCTTAAGGGGAAAGGTGAGTTAGGGTGCTGCATAAAACCAGAGATTGAAATGAGCACAGATAAAGTTCCTTAAGCCAAATACGGAATAGACAAGACATACTCCTTGCTCAACGAAATGGACTCAACACCCCATATTAAACGCCTTAGAATGTACCTGACTAGTTAGTATCTTAAAACCTATGGATTGCTATGTCTCCAAAAGAGAATCAAGCGTGTGTACAGGGGCATAAACGCAGTAGCGATAGGATTGGAGAGGTTCGGTGAGCAAATGAAGACCCTTTGAAGTCATATTGCATGGTACCCATTACACGGGTCTCAACTCTCCAGGTTTAAGGTATTCTTCCTTCAGCTAAAACATGCATGTGGAACCCAGAGTATGATCAACCATGTGAACGGGAGACGTGTTCAAATATGTCTCAGTTTTCCTCCCCTGGTACTCGGGTGCAACATTCCAGACGCTTTACTAACACTCTCCCCACTTGGAGAGTCAGTCCCTTTAACCTCCTGTTTGGCCCAGTTTGCAATTTCTGCAGAAGATGAACAGGAATAGGGAGAACCAATGAGAGACTAGCTGGAGGTGTCTGGACGGGCAAATTTAACTCTCATTTCCCACCAGGAAGAGGAAATAACCAAAGGCTCAGCGTGCCGTTCCGGAACCAAATTAGGGCCTGAAGCCATCCTGCGGTGTTGCGGCCAGCTCAAAAGAAATCGAGTTGAAGAAAGGAGCTCAGGGGCACTGTAATTCACAAACCTGCAGAGTTATAAATGACAGCTCTCGTCCAAAAATATACTGAAGTAAGGCTGCCAAGAGGACTTGAAAGCGGGGCAGAAGTGCAGGAAACCGATTTCAGGAGGTAGACTGGAATTGCATTGAAAGCATAGGAAAAGAGGCAGAACGTCCACAATGATGCACTTGGCCAAAAAGGGCGTATGCGTTTTTTCCTGAATATATTCAGGAAAAAACGCATACGCCCTTTTTGGCCAACCAAGCAAGCTTGCAAAGGAAATCTGCACTACAATGAAGTCTCACTTCCCCCCGGTCAAAAGGGCCATCTGAAAGAAGTGTAAAATCCAGAAATGTAGGAATGACCATTGAGAACTGGGAGCTTTGTTATGCTGATGGGCGGGATGTAAATTGCCAACAGACACTCGGGAGAAGTGTATGGTGTTTCCTGAAACATCTAAAAAACAAAGCAACAGAGCCTAGGGCACTTCCTCTTATGGTCCTATAGCTTAGGGAAATTAAAATCAAAAAGACACAGCCACCCCAAAGTTTGGAACAGCTGTGTTAACAAGAACCTCGTTTACAGTACAAGTATAACATCGCAGAAAGTGAAAAATGGATAAAGAAGTTGTGGTATTTACTTACAAAGCAATATCACTCAGCAATGAAATCTATGTCATCAGGCCCTTAGCAGCACAATGAGTGGATTCAGGTATGATGATTCTAACTGAAATAAGTCACACAGAAAAAGAAACATCATAAGATATCAGTAATACACGGAATGTAAACTTGGCTACACGGGAACTGAATTACAGAACAGAACAGGTTCTCAAATTTAGAAAACCAACTTACGCTTGCTTAAGGGTAAAGGTGAGCTGGGGTGCTGCATAAAACCAGAGATTGAAATGAGCACAGATAAAGTCCCTTAAGCCAAATATGGAATAGACAAGAGCTACTCCTTGCTCAACGAAATGGACTCAACACCCCATATTAAACGCCTAAGAATGTACCTGACTAGTAAGTATCTTAAAACCTATGGATTGCTATGTCTCCAAAAGAGAAGCAAGCGTGTGTACAGGGGCATAAATGCAGCAGTAATAGGACTGGAGAGGTTCGGTGAGCAAATGAAGACCCTTTGAAGTCATATTGCATGGTACCCACTACACGGGTCTCAACTCTCCAGGTTTAAGGTATTCTTCCTTCAGCTAAAACATGCATGTGGATCCCAGAGTATGATCAACCATGTGAACGGGAGACGTGTTCAAATATGTCTCAGTTTTCCTCCCCTGGTACTCGGGTGCAACATTCCAGACGCTTTACTAACACTCTCCCCACTTGGAGAGTCAGCGCCTTTAACCTCCTGTTTGGCCCAGTTTGCAATTTCTGCGGAAGATGAACAGGAATAGGGAGAACCAATGAGAGACTAGCTGGAGGTGTCTGGACGGGCAAATTTAACTCTCATTTCCCACCAGGAAGAGGAAATAACCAAAGGTTCAGCGTGCCGTGCCGGAACCAGATTAGGGCCTGAAGCCATCCTGCGGTGTTGCGGCCAGGTCACAAGAAAGCGAGTTGAAGAAAGGAACTCAGGGGCACTGTAATTCACAAACCTGCAGAGTTATAAATGACAGCTATCGTCCAAAAATATACTGAAGTAAGGCTGCCAAGAGGACTTGAAAGCGGGGCAGAATTGCAGGAAACCGATTTCAGGAGGTAGACTGGAATTGCATTTCAAGCATAGGAAAAGAGGCAGAACGTCCACAATGATGCACTTGGCCAAAAAGGGCGTATGCGTTTTTTCCTGAATATATTCAGGTAAAAACGCATACGCCCTTTTTGGCCAACCAAGCAAGCTTGCAAAGGAAATCTGCACTACAATGAAGTCTCACTTCCCCATGGTCAAAAGGGCCATCTGAATAAAGTGTAAAATCCAGAAAGGCAGGACAGGCCATGGAAAACTGGGAGCCTTGTTATGCTGATGGGCGGGATGTAAATTGCAAACAGACACTCGGGAGAAGTGTATGGTGTTTCCTGAAACATCTAAAAAACAAAGCAACAGAGCCTAGGGCACTTCCACTTATGGTCCTATAGCTCAGGGAAATTAAAATCAAAAAGACACAGCCACCCCAAAGTTTGGGACGCCTCTGTTTACAAGGACCTCATTCACCTTACAAGTTCAATATCACAGAAATTGAAAAATGGATAAAGAACTTGTGGTACTTACGTACAATGCAGTATCACTCAGCAATGAAATCTATGTCACCAGTCCCTTAGCAGCATAATGAGTGGATTCAGGTACGATGATTCTAACTGAAATAAGTCACACAGAAAAAGAAACATCATAAGATATCACTAATACACGGAATGTAAACTTGGCTACACAGGAACTGAATTCCAAAACAGAACAGGGTCTCAAATTTAGAAAACCAACTTATGCTTGCTTAAGGGGAAAGGTGAGTTGGGGTGCTGTATAAAACCAGAGATTAAAATGAGCACAGATAAAGTTCCTTAAGCCAAATATGGAATAGACAAGAGCTACTCCTTGCTCAACGAAATGGACTCAACACCGCATATTAAACGCCTAAGAATGTACCTGACTAGTAAGTATCTTAAAACCTATGGATTGCTATGTCTCTGAAAGAGAATCAAGCGTGTGTACAGGGGCATAAACGCAGCAGTGATAGGATTGGAGAGGTTCGGTGAGCAAATGAAAACCCTTTGAAGTCATATTGCATGGTACCCATTCCACGGGTTTCAACTACCCAGGTTTAAGGTATTCTTCCTTCAGCTAAAACATGCATGTGGAACCTAGAGTATGATCAACCATGTGATCGGGAGACGTGTTCAAATATGTCTCAGTTTTCATACCCTGGTACTCGGGTGCAACATTCCAGACACTTTACTAACACTCTCCCAACTTAGAGAGTCAGTCCCTTTAACCTCCTGTTTGGCCCAGTTTGCAATTTCTGCGGAAGATGAACAGGAATAGAGAGAACCAATGAGAGACTAGCTGGAGGTGTCTGGACGGGCAAATTTAACTCTCATTTCCCACCAGGAAGAGGAATTAAGCAAAGGCTCAGTGTGCCGTGCCGGAACCAGATTAGGGCCTGAAGCCATCCTGCGGTGTTGCGGCCAGCACACAAGAAAGCGAGTTGAAGAAAGGAGCTCAGGGGCACTGTAATTCACAAACCTGCAGAGTTATGAATGACAGCTATCGTCCAAAAGCACACTGAAGTAAGGCTGCCAAGAGGACTTGAAAGCGGGGCAGAATTGCAGGAAACCGATTTCAGGAGGTAGACTGGAATTGCATTGAAAGCATAGGAAAAGAGGCAGAACGTCCACAATGATGCACTTGGCCAAAAAGGGCGTATGCGTTTTTTCCTGAATATATTCAGGAAAAAACGCATACGCCCTTTTTGGCCAACCAAGCAAGCTTGCAAAGCAAATCTGCACTACAATGAAGTCTCACTTCCCCCCGGTCAAAAGGGCCATCTGCAAAAAGTGTAAAATCCAGAAAGGCAGGACAGGCCATGGAGAACTGGGAGCCTTGTTATGCTGATGGGCGGGATGTAAATTGCCAACAGACACTCGGGAGAAGTGTATGGTGTTTCCTGAAACATCTAAAAAACAAAGCAACAGAGCCTAGGGCACTTCCACTTATGATCCTATAGCTTATGGAAATTAAAATCAAAAAGGCACATGCACCCCAAAGTTTGGGACGCCTCTGTTTACAAGAACCTCGTTTACCGTACAAGTTCAATATCACAGAAAGTGAAAAATGGATAAAGAACTTGTGGTACTTACGTACAATGCAGTATCACTCAGCAATGAAATCTATGTCATCAGGCCCATAGCAGCATAATGAGTGGATTCAGGTACGATGATTCTAACTGAAATAAGTCACACAGAAAAAGAAACATCATAAGATATCACTAATACACGGAATGTAAACTTGGCTACACAGGAACTGAATTACAGAACAGAACAGGGTCTCAAATTTAGAAAACCAACTTATGCTTGCTTAAGGGTAAAGGTGAGTTGGGGTGCTGCATGAAACCAGAGATTGAAATGAGCACAGATAAAGTTCCTTTAGCCAAATATGGAATAGACAAGAGCTACTCCTTGCTCAACGAAATGGACTCAACACCGCATATTAAACGCCTAAGAATGTACCTGACTAGTAAGTATCTTAAAACCTATGGATTGGTATGTCTCCAAAAGAGAATCAAGCGTGTGTACAGGGGCATAAACGCAGCAGTGATAGGATTGGAGAGGTTCGGTGAGCAAATGAAGACCCTTTGAAGTCATATTGCATGGTACCCATTCCACGGGTTTCAACTACCCAGGTTTAAGGTATTCTTCCTTCAGCTAAAACATGCATGTGGAACCCAGAGTATGATCAACCATGTGAACGGGAGACGTGTTCAAATATGTCTCAGTTTTCCTCCCCTGGTACTCGGGTGCAACATTCCAGACGCTTTACTAACACTCTCCCCACTTGGAGAGTCAGCGCCTTTAACCTCCTGTTTGGCCCAGTTTGCAATTTCTGCAGAAGATGAACAGGAATAGGGAGAACCAATGAGAGACTAGCTGGAGGTGTCTGGACGGGCAAATTTAACTCTCATTTCCCACCAGGAAGAGGAAATAACCAAAGGCTCAGCGTGCCGTGCTGGAACCAGATTGGGCCTGAAGCCATCCTGCGGTGTTGCGGCCAGGTCACAAGAAAGCGAGTTGAAGAAAGGAGCTCAGGGGCACTGTAATTCACAAACCTGCAGAGTTATAAATGACAGCTATCGTCCAAAAATATACTGAAGTAAGGCTGCCAAGAGGACTTGAAAGCGGGGCAGAATTGCAGGAAACCGATTTCAGGAGGTAGACTGGAATTGCATTGAAAGCATAGGAAAAGAGGCAGAACGTCCACAATGATGCACTTGGCCAAAAAGGGCGTATGCGTTTTTTCCTGAGTATATTCAGGAAAAAACGCATACGCACTTTTTGGCCAACCAAGCAAACTTGCAAAGGAAATCTGCACTACAATGAAGTCTCACTTCCCCCCGGTCAAAAGGGCCATCTGAAAAAAGTGTAAAATCCAGAAAGGCAGGACAGGCCATGGAGAACTGGGAGCCTTGTTATGCTGATGGGCGGGATGGAAATTGCCAACAGACACTCGGGAGAAGTGTATGGTGTTTCCTGAAACATCTAAAAAACAAAGCAACAGAGCCTAGGGCACTTCCACTTATGGTCCTATAGCTCAGGGAAATTAAAATCAAAAAGACACAGCCACCCCAAAGTTTGGGACGCCTCTGTTTACAAGGACCTCATTCACCATACAAGTTCAATATCACAGAAATTGAAAAATGGATAAAGAACTTGTGGTACTTACGTACAATGCAGTATCACTCAGCAATGAAATCTATGTCACCAGTCCCTTAGCAGCATAATGAGTGGATTCAGGTACGATGATTCTAACTGAAATAAGTCACACAGAAAAAGAAACATCATAAGATATCACTAATACACGGAATGTAAACTTGGCTACACAGGAACTGAATTCCAAAACAGAAAAGGGTCTCAAATTTAGAAAACCAACTTACGCTTGCTTAAGGGGAAAGGTGAGTTGGGGTGCTGTATAAAACCAGAGATTAAAATGAGCACAGATAAAGTTCCTTAAGCCAAATATGGAATAGACAAGAGCTACTCCTTGCTCAACGAAATGGACTCAACACCGCATATTAAACGCCTAAGAATGTACCTGACTAGTAAGTATCTTAAAACCTATGGATTGCTATGTCTCTGAAAGAGAATCAAGCGTGTGTACAGGGGCATAAACGCAGCAGTGATAGGATTGGAGAGGTTCGGTGAGCAAATGAAAACCCTTTGAAGTCATATTGCATGGTACCCATTCCACGGGTTTCAACTACCCAGGTTTAAGGTATTCTTCCTTCAGCTAAAACATGCATGTGGAACCTAGAGTATGATCAACCATGTGATCGGGAGACGTGTTCAAATATGTCTCAGTTTTCATACCCTGGTACTCGGGTGCAACATTCCAGACGCTTTACTAACACTCTCCCAACTTAGAGAGTCAGTCCCTTTAACCTCCTGTTTGGCCCAGTTTGCAATTTCTGCGGAAGATGAACAGGAATAGAGAGAACCAATGAGAGACTAGCTGGAGGTGTCTGGACGGGCAAATTTAACTCTCATTTCCCACCAGGAAGAGGAATTAAGCAAAGGCTCAGTGTGCCGTGCCGGAACCAGATTAGGGCCTGAAGCCATCCTGCGGTGTTGCGGCCAGCACACAAGAAAGCGAGTTGAAGAAAGGAGCTCAGGGGCACTGTAATTCACAAACCTGCAGAGTTATGAATGACAGCTATCGTCCAAAAGCACACTGAAGTAAGGCTGCCAAGAGGACTTGAAAGCGGGGCAGAATTGCAGGAAACCGATTTCAGGAGGTAGACTGGAATTGCATTGAAAGCATAGGAAAAGAGGCAGAACGTCCACAATGATGCACTTGGCCAAAAAGGGCGTATGCGTTTTTTCCTGAATATATTCAGGAAAAAACGCATACGCCCTTTTTGGCCAACCAAGCAAGCTTGCAAAGCAAATCTGCACTACAATGAAGTCTCACTTCCCCCCGGTCAAAAGGGCCATCTGCAAAAAGTGTAAAATCCAGAAAGGCAGGACAGGCCATGGAGAACTGGGAGCCTTGTTATGCTGATGGGCGGGATGTAAATTGCCAACAGACACTCGGGAGAAGTGTATGGTGTTTCCTGAAACATATAAAAAACAAAGCAACAGAGCCTAGGGCACTTCCACTTATGGTCCTATAGCTTAGGGAAATTAAAATCAAAAAGGCACATGCACCCCAAAGTTTGGGACGCCTCTGTTTACAAGAACCTCGTTTACCGTACAAGTTCAATATCACAGAAAGTGAAAAATGGATAAAGAACTTGTGGTACTTACGTACAATGCAGTATCACTCAGCAATGAAATCTATGTCATCAGGCCCATAGCAGCATAATGAGTGGATTCAGGTACGATGATTCTAACTGAAATAAGTCACACAGAAAAAGAAACATCATAAGATATCACTAATACACGGAATGTAAACTTGGCTACACAGGAACTGAATTACAGAACAGAACAGGGTCTCAAATTTAGAAAACCAACTTATGCTTGCTTAAGGGTAAAGGTGAGTTGGGGTGCTGCATGAAACCAGAGATTGAAATGAGCACAGATAAAGTTCCTTTAGCCAAATATGGAATAGACAAGAGCTACTCCTTGCTCAACGAAATGGACTCAACACCGCATATTAAACGCCTAAGAATGTACCTGACTAGTAAGTATCTTAAAACCTATGGATTGGTATGTCTCCAAAAGAGAATCAAGCGTGTGTACAGGGGCATAAACGCAGCAGTGATAGGATTGGAGAGGTTCGGTGAGCAAATGAAGACCCTTTGAAGTCA
Organism: Stenella coeruleoalba; assembly: GCF_951394435.1. Lineage (NCBI taxonomy): Eukaryota > Metazoa > Chordata > Mammalia > Artiodactyla > Delphinidae > Stenella > Stenella coeruleoalba. The sequence continues at coordinate 744,619 of NW_027646154.1, read as the reverse complement.
TATTGCATGGTACCCATTCCACGGGTTTCAACTACCCAGGTTTAAGGTATTCTTCCTTCAGCTAAAACATGCATGTGGAACCCAGAGTATGATCAACCATGTGAACGGGAGACGTGTTCAAATATGTCTCAGTTTTCCTCCCCTGGTACTCGGGTGCAACATTCCAGACGCTTTACTAACACTCTCCCCACTTGGAGAGTCAGCGCCTTTAACCTCCTGTTTGGCCCAGTTTGCAATTTCTGCGGAAGATGAACAGGAATAGGGAGAACCAATGAGAGACTAGCTGGAGGTGTCTGGACGGGCAAATTTAACTCTCATTTCCCACCAGGAAGAGGAAATAACCAAAGGCTCAGCGTGCCGTGCCGGAACCAGATTGGGCCTGAAGCCATCCTGCGGTGTTGCGGCCAGGTCACAAGAAAGCGAGTTGAAGAAAGGAGCTCAGGGGCACTGTAATTCACAAACCTGCAGAGTTATAAATGACAGCTATCGTCCAAAAATATACTGAAGTAAGGCTGCCAAGAGGACTTGAAAGCGGGGCAGAATTGCAGGAAACCGATTTCAGGAGGTAGACTGGAATTGCATTGAAAGCATAGGAAAAGAGGCAGAACGTCCACAATGATGCACTTGGCCAAAAAGGGCGTATGCGTTTTTTCCTGAGTATATTCAGGAAAAAACGCATACGCACTTTTTGGCCAACCAAGCAAACTTGCAAAGGAAATCTGCACTACAATGAAGTCTCACTTCCCCCCGGTCAAAAGGGGTATCTGAAAAAAGTGTAAAATCCAGAAAGGCAGGACAGGCCATGGAGAACAGGGACCCTTGTTATGCTGATGGGCGGGATGTAAATAGCCAACAGCCACTCGGGAGAAGTGTATGGTGTTTCCTGAAACATCTAAAAAGCAAAGCAACAGAGCCCAGGGCACTTCCACTTATGGTCCTATACATTAGGGAAATTAAAATCAAAAAGACACAGCCACCCCAATGTTTGGGACGCCTCTGTTTACAAGAACCTCGTTTACCATACAAGTTCAATATCACAGAAAGTGAAAAATGGATAAAGATCTTGTGGTACTTACGTACAATGCAGTATCACTCAGCAATGAAATCTATGTCATCAGGCCCTTAGCAGCATAATGAGTGGATTCAGGTACGATGATTCTAACTGAAATAAGTCACACAGAAAAAGAAACATCATAAGATATCACTAATACACGGAATGTAAACTTGGCTACACAGGACCTGAATTCCAAAACAGAAAAGGGTCTCAAATTGAGAAAACCAACTTATGCTTGCTTAAGGGGAAAGGTGAGTTGGGGTGCTGCATAAAACCAGAGATTGAAATGAGCACAGATAAAGTTCCTTAAGCCAAATATGGAATAGACAAGAGCTACTCCTTGCTCAACGAAATGGACTCAACACCCCATACTAAACGCCTAAGAATGTACCTCACTTGTAAGTATCTTAAAACCTATGGATTGCTATGTCTCCGAAAGAGAATCAAGCGTGTGTACAGGGGCATAAACGCAGCAGTGATAGGATTGGAGAGGTTCGGTGAGGAAATGAATACCCTTTGAAGTCATATTGCATGGTTCCCATTCCACGGGTTTCAGCTACCCAGGTTTAAGGTATTCTACCTTCAGCTAAAACATGCATGTGGAACCTAGAGTATGATCAAGCATGTGAACGGGAGACGTGTTCAAATATGTCTCAGTTTTTGTACCCTGGTACTCGGGTGCAAAATTCCAGTTGCTTTACTAACACTCTCCCCACTTGGAGAGTCAGCGCCTTTAACCTCCTGTTTGGCCCAGTTTGCAATTTCTGCAGAAGATGAACAGGAATAGGGAGAACCAATGAGAGACTAGCTGGAGGTGTGTGGACGGGCAAATTTAACTCTCATTTCCCACCAGGAAGACGAAATAACCAAAGGCTCAGCGTGCCGTGCCGGAACCAGATTAGGGCCTGAAGCCATCCTGCGGTGTTGCGGCCAGGTCACAAGAAAGCGAGTTGAAGAAAGGAGCTCAGGGGCACTGTAATTCACAAACCTGCAGAGTTATAAATGACAGCTATCGTCCAAAAATATACTGAAGTAAGGCTGCCAAGAGGACTTGAAAGCGGGGCAGAATTGCAGGAAACCGATTTCAGGAGGTAGACTGGAATTGCATTGAAAGCATAGGAAAAGAGGCAGAACGTCCACAATGATGCACTTGGCCAAAAAGCGCGTATGCGTTTTTTCCTGAATATATTCAGGAAAAAACGCATACGCGCTTTTTGGACAACGAAGCAAACTTGCAAAGGAAATCTGCACTACAATGAAGTCTCACTTCCCCCCGGTCAAAAGGGCCATCTGAAAAAAGTGTAAAATCCAGAAAGGCAGGACAGGCCATGGAGAACTGGGAGCCTTGTTATGCTGATGGGCGGGATGGAAATTGCCAACAGACACTCGGGAGAAGTGTATGGTGTTTCCTGAAACATCTAAAAAACAAAGCAACAGAGCCTAGGGCACTTCCACTTATGGTCCTATAGCTTAGGGAAATTAAAATCAAAAAGACACAGCCACCCCAAAGTTTGGGACACCTCTGTTTACAAGAACCTCGTTTACAGTACAAGTTCAACATCGCAGAAAGTGAAAAATGGAGAAAGAAGTTGTGGTATTTACTTACAAAGCAATATCACTCAGCAATGAAATCTATGTCATCAGGCCCCTAGCAGCACAATGAGTGGATTCAGGTACGATGATTCTAACTGAAATAAGTCACACAGAAAAAGAAACATCATAAGATATCACTAATACACGGAATGTAAACTTGGCTACACAGGAACTGAATTACACAACAGAACAGTGTCTCAAATTTAGAAAACCAACTTATGCTTGCTTAAGGGTAAAGGTGAGTTGGGGTGCTGCATAAAACCAGAGATTGAAATGAGCACAGATAAAGTTCCTTAAGCCAAATATGGAATAGACAAGAGCTACTCCTTGCTCAACGAAATGGACTCCACACCCCAAATTAAACGCCTAAGAATGTACCTGACTAGTAAGTATCTTAAAACCTATGGATTGCTATGTCTCCTAAAGAGAATCAAGCGTGTGTACAGGGACATAAACGCAGCAGTGATAGGATTGGAGAGGTTCGGTGAGCAAATGAAGACCCTTTGAAGTCATATTGCATGGTACCCATTACACGGGTCTCAACTCTCCAGGTTTAAGGTATTCTTCCTTCAGCTAAAACATGCATGTGGAACCCAGAATATGATCAACCGTGTGAACGGGAGACGTGTTCAAATATGTCTCAGTTTTCCACCCCTGGTAGTCGGGTGCAACATTCCAGATGCTTTACTAACACTCTCCTCACTTGAGGAGTCAGCGCCTTTAACCTCCTGTTTGGCCCAGTTTGCAATTTCTGCGGAAGATGAACAGGAATAGGGAGAACCAATGAGAGACTAGCTGGAGGTGTCTGGACGGGCAAATTTAACTCTCATTTCCCACCAGGAAGAGGAAATAACCAAAGGCTCAGCGTGCCTTGCCGGAACCAGATTAGGGCCTGAAGCCATCCTGCGGTGTTGCGGCCAGCTCAAAAGAAAGCGAGTTGAAGAAAGGAGCTCAGGGGCACTGTAATTCACAAACCTGCAGAGTTATAAATGACAGCTATCGTCCAAAAATATACTGAAGTAAGGCTGCCAAGAGGACTTGAAAGCGGGGCAGAATTGCAGGAAACCGATTTCAGGAGGTAGACTGGAATTGCATTGAAAGCATAGGAAAAGAGGCAGAACGTCCACAATGATGCACTTGGCCAAAAAGGGGCGTATGCGTTTTTTCCTGAATATATTCAGGAAAAAACGCATACGCCCCTTTTTGGCCAACCAAGCAAGCTTGCAAAGGAAATCTGCAGTACAATGAAGTCTCACTTCCCCTCGGTCAAAAGGGCCATCTGAAAAAAGTTTAAAATCCAGAAAGGCAGGACAGGCCATGGAGAACTGGGAGCCTTGTTATGCTGATGGGCGGGATGTAAATTGCCAACAGACACTCGGGAGAAGTGTATGGTGTTTCCTGAAACATCTAAAAAACAAAGCAACAGAGCCTAGGGCACTTCCACTTATGGTCCTATAGCTTAGGGAAATTAAAATCAAAAAGACACAGCCACCCCAAAGTTTGGGACGCCTTTGTTTACAAGAACCTCGTTTACCGTACAAGTTCAATATCACAGAAAGTGAAAAATGGATAAAGAAGTTGTGGTATTTACTTACAAAGCAATATCACTCAGCAATGAAATCTATGTCATCAGGCCCTTAGCAGCATAATGAGTGGATTCAGGTACGATGATTCTAACTGAAATAAGTCACACAGAAAAAGAAACATCATAAGATATCAGTAATACATGGAATGTAAACTTGGCTACACAGGAACTGAATTACAGAACAGAACAGGGCCTCAAATTTAGAAAACCAACTTATGCTTGCTTAAGGGTAAAGGTGAGTTGGGGTGCTGCATAAAACCAGAGATTGAAATGAGCACAGATAAAGTTCCTTAAGCCAAATATGGAATAGACAAGAGCTACTCCTTGCTCAACGAAATGGACTCAACACCGCATATTAAACGCCTAAGAATGTACCTGACTAGTAAGTATCTTAAAACCTATGGATTGCTATGTCTCCGAAAGAGAATCAAGCATGTGTACAGGGGCATAAACGCAGCAGTGATAGGATTGGAGAGGTTCGGTGAGCAAATGAAGACCCTTTGAAGTCATATTGCATGGTACCCATTCCACGGGTTTCAACTACCCAGGTTTAAGGTATTCTTCCTTCAGCTAAAACATGAATGTGGAACCTAGAGTATGATCAACCATGTGAACGGGAGACGTGTTCAAATATGTCTCAGTTTTCGTACCCTGGTACTCGGGTGCAACATTCGAGACGCTTTACTAACACTCTCCCGACTTGTAGACTCAGTCCCTTTAACCTCCTGTTTGGCCCAGTTTGTAATTTCTGCGGATAATGAATAGGAATAGCGAGAACCAATGAGAGACTAGCTGGAGGTGTCTGGACGGGCAAATTTAACTCTCATTTCCCACCAGGAATAGGAAATAACCAAAGGCTCAGCGTGCCGTGCCGGAACCAGATTAGGACCTGAAGCCATCTTGCGGTGTTGCGGCCAGCTCACAAGAAAGCGAGTTGAAGAAAGGAGCTCAGGGGCTCTGTAATTCACAAACCTCCAGAGTTATAAATGACAGCTATCGTCCAAAAATACACTGAAGTAAGGCTGCCAAGAGGACTTGAAAGCGGGGCAGAATTGCAGGATACCGATTTCAGGAGGTAGCCTGGAATTGCATTGAAAGCATAGGAAAAGAGGCAGAACGTCCACAATGATGCACTTGGCCAAAAAGGGCGTATGCGTTTTTTCCTGAATATATTCAGGAAAAAACGCATACGCCCTTTTTGGCCAACCAAGCAAGCTTGCAAAGGAAATCTGCACTACAATGAAGTCTCACTTCCCCCCGGTCAAAAGGGCCATCTGAAAAAAGTGGAAAATCCAGAAAGGCAGGACAGGCCATGGAGAACTGGGAGCCTTGTTATGCTGATGGGCGGGATGTAAATTGCCAACAGACACTCGGGAGAAGTGTATGGTGTTTCCTGAAACATCTAAAAAACAAAGCAACAGAGCCTAGGGCACTTCCACTTATGGTCCTATAGCTTAGGGAAATTAAAATCAAAAAGACACAGCCACCCCAAAGTTTGGGACGCCTCTGTTTACAAGAACCTCATTTACCATACAAGTTCAGTATCACAGAAAGTAAAAAATGGATAAAGAACTTGTGGTACTTACGTACAATGCAGTATCACTCAGCAATGAAATCTATGTCATCAGGCCCGTAGCAGCATAATGAGTGGATTCAGGTACGATGATTCTAACTGAAATAAGTCACACAGAAAAAGAAACATCATAAGATATCAGTAATACACGGAATGTAAACTTGGCTACACAGGAACTGAATTCCAAAACAGAACAGGGTCTCAAACTTAGAAAACCAACATATGCTTGCTTAAGGGTAAAGGTGAGTTGGGGTGCTGCATAAAACCAGAGATTGAAATGAGCACAGATAAAGTTCCTTAAGCCAAATATGGAATAGACAAGAGCTACTCCTTGCTCAACGAAATGGACTCAACACTCCATATAAAACGCGTAAGAATGTACCTGACTAGTAAGTATCTTAAATCCTATGGATTGCTATGTCTCGAAAAGAGAATCAAGCATGTGTACAGGGGCATAAACGCAGCAGTGATAGGATTGGAGAGGTTCGGTGAGCAAATGAAGACCCTTTGAAGTCATATTGCATGGTACCCATTCCACGGGTCTCAACTCTCCAGGTTTAAGGTATTCTTCCTTCAGCTAAAACATGCATGTGGAACCCAGAGTATGATCAACCGTGTGAACGGGAGACGTGTTCAAATATGTCTCAGTTTTCCTCCCCTGGTACTCGGGTGCAACATTCCAGACGCTTTACTAACACTCTCCCCACTTGGAGAGTCAGCGCCTTTAACCTCCTGTTTGGCCCAGTTTGCAATTTCTGCGGAAGATGAACAGGAATAGGGAGAACCAATGAGAGACTAGCTGGAGGTGTCTGGACGGGCAAATTTAACTCTCATTTCCCACCAGGAAGAGGAAATAACCAAAGGCTCAGTGTGCCATGCCGTAACCAGATTAGGGCCTGAACCCATCCTGCGGTGTTGCGGCCAGGTCACAAGAAAACGAGTTGAAGAAAGGAGCTCAGGGGCACTGTAATTCACAAACCTGCAGAGTTATAAATGACAGCTATCGTCCAAAAATATACTGAAGTAAGGCTGCCAAGAGGACTTGAAAGCGGGGCAGAATTGCAGGAAACCGATTTCAGGAGGTAGACTGGAATTGCATTGAAAGCATAGGAAAAGAGGCAGAACGTCCACAATGATGCACTTGGCCAAAAAGGGCGTATGCGTTTTTTCCTGAATATATTCAGGAAAAAACGCATACGCCCTTTTTGGCCAACGAAGCAAGCTTGCAAAGGAAATCTGCACTACAATGAAGTCTCACTTCCCCCCGGTCAAAAGGGCCATCTGAAAAAAGTGTAAAATCCAGAAAGGCAGGACAGGCCATGGAGAACTGGGAGCCTTGTTATGCTGATGGGCGGGATGTAAATTGCCAACAGACACTCCGGAGAAGTGTATGGTGTTTCCTGAAACATCTAAAAAACAAAGCAACAAAGCCTAGGGCACTTCCACTTATGGTCCTATAGCTTAGGGAAATTAAAATCAAAAAGACACAGCCACCCCAAAGTTTGGGACGCCTCTGTTTACAAGAACCTCGTTTACAGTACAAGTTCAACATCGCAGAAAGTGAAAAATGGATAAAGAAGTTGTGGTATTTACTTACAAAGCAATATCACTCAGCAATGAAATCTATGTCATCAGGCCCGTAGCAGCATAATGAGTGGATTCAGGTATGATGATTCTAACTGAAATAAGTCACACAGAAAAAGAAACATCATAAGATATCACTAATACACGGAATGTAAACTTGTCTACACAGGAACTGAATTCCAAAACAGAACAGGGTCTCAAATTTAGAAAACCAACTTATGCTTGCTTAAGGGGAAAGGTGAGTTGGGGTGCTGCATAAAACCAGAGATTGAAATGAGCACAGATAAAGTTCCTTAAGCCAAATATGGAATAGACAAGAGCTACTCCTTGCTCAATGAAATGGACTCAACACCCCATATTAAACGCCTAAGAATGTACCTGACTAGTAAGTATCTTAAAACCTATGGATTGCTATGTCTCCGAAAGAGAATCAAGCGTGTGTACAGGGGCATAAACGCAGCAGTGATAGGATTGGAGAGGTTCAGTGAGCAAATGAAGACCCTTTGAAGTCATATTGTATGGTACCCATTCCACGGGTCTCAACTCTCCAGGTTTAAGGTATTCTTCCTTCAGCTAAAACATGCATGTGGAACCCAGAGTATGATCAACCGTGTGAACGGGAGACGTGTTCAAATATATCTCAGTTTTCGTACCCTGGTACTCGGGTGCAACATTCCAGACACTTTACTAACACTCTCCCCACTTGGAGAGTCAGCGCCTTTAACCTCCTGTTTGGCCCAGTTTGCAATTTCTGCGGAAGATGAACAGGAATAGGGAGAACCAATGAGAGACTAGCTGGAGGTGTCTGGACGGGCAAATTTAACTCTCATTTCCCACCAGGAAGAGGAAGTAATCAATGGCTCAGCGTGCCGTGCCGGAACCAGTTTAGGGCCTGAAGCTATCCTGCGGTGTTGCGGCCAGCTCACAAGAAAGCGAGTTGAAGAAAGGAGCTCAGGGGCACTGTAATTCACAAACCTGCAGAGTTATAAATGACAGCTATCGTCCAAAAATATACTGAAGTAAGGCTGCCAAGAGGACTTGAAAGCGGGGCAGAATTGCAGGAAACCGATTTCAGGAGGTAGACTGGAATTGCATTGAAAGCATAGGAAAAGAGGCAGAACGTCCACAATGATGCACTTGGCCAAAAAGGGCGTATGCGTTTTTTCCTGAATATATTCAGGAAAAAACGCATACGCCCTTTTTGGCCAACCAAGCAAGCTTGCAAAGGAAATCTGCATTACAATGAAGTCTCACTTCCCCCCTGTCAAAAGGGCCATCTGAAAAAAGTGGAAAATCCAGAAAGGCAGGACAGGCCATGGAGAACTGGGAGCCTTGTTATGCTGATGGGCGGGATGTAAATTGCCAACAGACACTCGGGGGAAGTGTATGGTGTTTCCTGAAACATCTAAAAAACAAAGCAACAGAGCCTAGGGCACTTCCACTTATGGTCCTATAGCTCAGGGAAATTAAAATCAAAAAGACACAGCCACCCCAAAGTTTGGGACGCCTCTGTTTACAAGGACCTCATTCACCGTACAAGTTCAATATCACAGAAATTGAAAAATGGATAAAGAACTTGTGGTACTTACGTACAATGTAGTATCACTCAGCAATGAAATCTATGTCACCAGTCCCTTAGCAGCATAATGAGTGGATTCAGGTACGATGATTCTAACTGAAATAAGTCACACAGAAAAAGAAACATCATAAGATATCACTAATACACGGAATGTAAACTTGGCTACACAGGAACTGAATTCCAAAACAGAACAGGGTCTCAAATTTAGAAAACCAACTTATGCTTGCTTAAGGGGAAAGGTGAGTTGGGGTGCTGCATAAAACCAGAGATTGAAATGAGCACAGATAAAGTTCCTTAAGCCAAATATGGAATAGACAAGAGCTACTCCTTGCTCAACGAAATGGACTCAACACCGCATATTAAACGCCTAAGAATGTACCTGACTAGTAAGTATCTTAAAACCTATGGATTGCTATGTCTCCGAAAGAGAATCAAGCGTGTGTACAGGGGCATAAACGCAGCAGTGATAGGATTGGAGAGGTTCGGTGAGCAAATGAAAACCCTTTGAAGTCATATTGCATGGTACCCATTCCACGGGTTTCAACTACCCAGGTTTAAGGTATTCTTCCTTCAGCTAAAACATGCATGTGGAACCTAGAGTATGATCAACCATGTGATCGGGAGACGTGTTCAAATATGTCTCAGTTTTCATACCCTGGTACTCGGGTGCAACATTCCAGACGCTTTACTAACACTCTCCCAACTTAGAGAGTCAGTCCCTTTAACCTCCTGTTTGGCCCAGTTTGCAATTTCTGCGGAAGATGAACAGGAATAGGGAGAACCAATGAGAGACTAGCTGGAGGTGTCTGGACGGGCAAATTTAACTCTCATTTCCCACCAGGAAGAGGAATTAAGCAAAGGCTCAGTGTGCCGTGCCGGAACCAGATTAGGGCCTGAAGCCATCCTGCGGTGTTGCGGCCAGCACACAAGAAAGCGAGTTGAAGAAAGGAGCTCAGGGGCACTGTAATTCACAAACCTGCAGAGTTATGAATGACAGCTATCGTCCAAAAGCACACTGAAGTAAGGCTGCCAAGAGGACTTGAAAGCGGGGCAGAATTGCAGGAAACCGATTTCAGGAGGTAGACTGGAATTGCATTGAAAGCATAGGAAAAGAGGCAGAACGTCCACAATGATGCACTTGGCCAAAAAGGGCGTATGCGTTTTTTCCTGAATATATTCAGGAAAAAACGCATACGCCCTTTTTGGCCAACCAAGCAAGCTTGCAAAGCAAATCTGCACTACAATGAAGTCTCACTTCCCCCCGGTCAAAAGGGCCATCTGCAAAAAGTGTAAAATCCAGAAAGGCAGGACAGGCCATGGAGAACTGGGAGCCTTGTTATGCTGATGGGCGGGATGTAAATTGCCAACAGACACTAGGGAGAAGTGTATGGTGTTTCCTGAAACATCTAAAAAACAAAGCAACAGAGCCTAGGGCACTTCCACTTATGGTCCTATAGCTTAGGGAAATTAATATCAAAAAGGCACATGCACCCCAAAGTTTGGGACGCCTCTGTTTACAAGAACCTCGTTTACCGTACAAGTTCAATATCACAGAAAGTGAAAAATGGATAAAGAACTTGTGGTACTTACGTACAATGCAGTATCACTCAGCAATGAAATCTATGTCATCAGGCCCATAGCAGCATAATGACTGGATTCAGGTACGATGATTCTAACTGAAATAAGTCACACAGAAAAAGAAACATCATAAGATATCACTAATACACGGAATGTAAACTTGGCTACACAGGAACTGAATTACAGAACAGAACAGGGTCTCAAATTTAGAAAACCAACTTATGCTTGCTTAAGGGGAAAGGTGAGTTGGGGTGCTGCATAAAACCAGAGATTGAAATGAGCACAGATAAAGTTCCTTAAGCCAAATATGGAATAGACAAGAGCTACTCCTTGCTCAACGAAATGGACTCAACGCCCCATATTAAACGCCTAAGAATGTACCTGACTAGTAAGTATCTTAAAACCTATGGATTGCTATGACTCCAAAAGAGAATCAAGCATGTGTACAGGGGCATAAACGCAGCAGTGATAGGATTGGAGAGGTTCGGTGAGCAAATGAAGACCCTTTGAAGTCATATTGCATGGTACCCATTCCACGGTTCTCAACTCTCCAGGTTTAAGGTATTCTTCCTTCAGCTAAAACTTGCATGTGGAACCCAGAGTATGATCAACTGTGTGAACGGGAGACGTGTTCAAACATGTCTCAGTTTTCCTCCCATGGTACTCGGGTGCAACATTCCAGACGCTTTACTAACACTCTCCCCACTTGGAGAGTCAGCGCCTTTAACCTCCTGTTTGGCCCAGTTTGCAATTTCTGCGGAAGATGAACAGGAATAGGGAGAACCAATGAGAGACTAGCTGGAGGTGTCTGGACGGGCAAATTTAACTCTCATTTCCCACCAGGAAGAGGAAATAACCAAAGGCTCAGCGTGCCGTGCCGGAACCAGATTAGGGCCTGAAGCCATCCTGCGGTGTTGCGGCCAGGTCACAAGAAAGCGAGTTGAAGAAAGGAGCTCAGGGGCACTGTAATTCACAAACCTGCAGAGTTATAAATGACAGCTATCGTCCAAAAATATACTGAAGTAAGGCTGCCAAGAGGACTTGAAAGCGGGGCAGAATTGCAGGAAACCGATTTCAGGAGGTAGACTGGAATTGCATTGAAAGCATAGGAAAAGAGGCAGAACGTCCACAATGATGCACTTGGCCAAAAAGGGCGTATGCGTTTTTTCCTGAATATATTCAGGAAAAAACGCATACGCCCTTTTTGGCCAACCAAGCAAGCTTGCAAAGGAAATCTGCACTACAATGAAGTCTCACTTCCCCCCGGTCAAAAGGGCCATCTGCAAAAAGTGTAAAATCGAGAAAGGCAGGACAGGCCATGGAGAACTGGGAGCCTTGTTATGCTGATGGGTGGGATGTAAATTGCCAACAGACACTCCGGAGAAGTGTATGGTGTTTCCTGAAACATCTAAAAAACAAAGCAACAGAGCCTAGGGCACTTCCACTTATGGTCCTATAGCTTAGGGAAATTAAAATCAAAAAGACACAGCCACCCCAAAGTTTGGGACAGCTCTTTTTACAGAAATCTCTTCTACGGCACAAGTTAAATATCCCAGAGAGCAAATAATGGATAAAGAAGTTGCAGTACTTATGTACAACAGAATACCACTCAGCAATGAAATCTATGTCACCAGGCCCGTACCAGCATAATGAGTGGATTGAGGCACGATGATTCTAAGTGAAATAAGTCACACAGAAAAAGAAACATCATAAGGTATCACTAATACACGGAATGTGAACTTGGCTACACATGAACTGAATTACAAAACAGAACGGGGTCTCAAGTTTAGAAAACCAACTTATGCCTGCTTAAGGGGGAAGGTGAGTTGGGGTGCTGCATAAAAGCAGAGTTTGAAATTAGCACAGATACCGTTCCATAAGCCAAATATGTAATAGACAAGACCTACCCCTTGCTCAACGAAATGGATTCAACAATGAGGTATCACCTCACACCTGGTAGAATAGGCATCATAGAAAATCTACAAACAAAAAATGCTTGAAAGGGTGTGGAGAAAATGAACCCTCTTCCACTATTGTTGGGAATATAAATTGATACAGTCATTATGGAGAACAATATGGAATTTCTTAAGAAACTAACAATAGAATTACCATATGATACAGCAATCCCAGTACTGGACATATACCCAGACAAAACCATAAATCAAAAAGAGTCATTCACCGCAATGTTCATTGCATCACTATTTACAATATCGAGGTAATGGAAGCAACCTAAATGCCCACAGACAGACGAATGCATAAAGCTGTGGTACATATATAAAATGGAATATTACTAAGCCATGAAAAGGAATGAAATTGGGTCATTTGTAGAGACGTCGATGGATCTAGAGACTGTCATACAGAGTGAAGTAAGTCAGAAAGAGAAAAACAAATCTTGTATATTCATGCATATATGTGGAACCTAGAAAAACTGTACAGATTAACCATTTTGCAAGGCATAAATAGAGCAACAGATGTAGACAACAAACGTATGGACAACAAGGGGGGAAAGCTGTTGGGGGGGTGGTGGTGGGAGGAGTTGAGAGACTGGGATTGGCATGTATACATTTATATGTATAAAATAGATAACCAATAAGAACCTGCTGTATAAAAATATAAAATAAAATTCAAAATTAAAAAGAAATAAAATTTAAAAAATAAAACAGAAAAAACAATTATTCCCTGCACATACATGTATTTATATGAATAAATTATTTCCATGCTTATATCTGTAAATACAAAAAAGAGGAATAAAATCTACCTTGAACCAAAAACGAAAAAGAGAAAAAAAACACAGAACCCACCAGTTACACAGAGGAAAACCGTATCAGGGCACTTGCTCCAGTTGTAAACAATTCTGAAGTTGGTCAGTGGTGGGGAATCGTCTCCCATTCAGCCAGCAGCCCCCACGCAACAAGCGTCCTCATTGCAAAGCTGGGGCACCGTGCCGAGGCATCTGTGAGTAAACGTGAGCTGAGCCCCAGGCCAGTTGCTGCTGAACTATTCCCACCCGTCCCAGGTAAAACACCTGAATATATACAAGGACTTGAAAGCCTAGAGGAAGGGCCATAGAGCCACACGAGTGACAGCATGCCGGCCGACTAGGTGTCTGCAGGCCAGCAAGGATGGTCCTGGCCCTGGGTGCTCTTCTGGAAGATTTCCATTTCCCTGCCTGAGATACCCATCCTGTCCCTGCCCCCACTGCTTTTTTCCTTCCTCACCTCTGCCCAGGGAGAAATTCCAGCAGCAGGTATGGGTGACACATCCTCTTCTTTAGCAGGTGGCAGCCTGGCAACTGCTGCAGAAAGTCCAGCAGAGCCCCACTCACACTGGGCCACCCACAAAGCCGTGGCCTCTCACTCCCTCCCACCAGCCCAGCCCCGAGACTGCTGACAGGGCAGAGAAAATGGCGTCAGGCACGGCTGCAGGGGCTCTTGCTGCCTGGAGTGGTATTTATATTGATCTCAACCCAGGCACACCTGGGGAGGGCTGGCCGGCACGGTAAGGCTGCCCAGGTCAGCCAATCATCACCCCTCAGGGGCTCACAGTTGCAGAAATTGGAACTTGCTGAACCGGCCAGGTCCAAGGAACAGGTGTGGGCTCCTGAGAGTCAGGATAGACAAGGGGCTGCAGCTTTGGCTTGTTTTCTAATCATTTTATCTGGCCCATGAGTGGGAGACAACTTCAAGAAAACCCTCTCCTAATGAGAGGAACCCAGGAGTCAGGCAGAGGAGGGGTGGGTGGTGGTTGGAGACAGAGGCCTGGTGCCCCGAGTGCAGTGGAAGTCTCTGGAAGACCAGGTGGAGGGAGGCCTCACGGAGTGATGCCCAGGGTCACAGACCTGTCGCAGCTGCTGTTTGTTAGTTCAAGTCCTGCTCTGAGGTGCTCTGTGTCAGCTCTGAGCGACAGGTGAGCTGGGGGTGCTCTGCAATGAGGGCTATGTGCACGGTTCCTGTGTGCCCAGCCCTGCCACGGTACCTGCAAGGGTAGCTCTGTATCCTGGGAGGGGCCTGACCACGAGAGCCCCGTGGGCTGGGGTGGGGGTGGGGTACCTGCCCAGGTGAGCTCCATATTCTGGGATTGGTCTGACCACGAGAGCCCCATGGGCTGCTGGGGACCTGGTAAAGGATGTCAGGACAGTCAGTGAAGCCACCGAGGATATACCTCCAGTTGCTCCTAATTCCTACACCCTGCTGGTCATTCTACCAACCACCAGGACATGGTATTCTGTATTAGTCTTCAATGATGCCTTCTTTTGTATTCCATTAGTCCCAGAGTCACAAGAAATTTTGGCTTGTGAGTGGCAGGACTCAACATACAACTAAAACAATACTTCCGGGCCGTGCGGCCCCAAGGGTGCAAAAATTCCCACACCATCTTTGGGGAAAGCTTAGCTAAAGACCTAAAAGTTCTACCTCTGGAAAAGGAAACCCTCCTTCAATATGCAGACGACATTCTGATCGCCAGCCCTACTAAGGAGGCCTCTGAACTACCAAGCCAATAAAGGATAGAAGTTGTCCAAGAAAAAGCTCAAATATCGCAGACTGCAGTGACCTGCCTGGGCTTCATTCTCACAGAAGGTCAGAGAAGCCCATCCCAGGAAAGGGAAGAAACCATTTTCAGCCTTACCCCTTTCTAAAACTAGAAGACAGCTTAGGGGTTCCTGGGGAGGCCAGGGTTTGCTGCTTCTGGATCCCTAACTACAGTCTACTAGCTGGGCCTCTATATGAAACACTGAAAGGAAAAGATGATGATCCTTTTGAATAGAATCCAGAAGTGGCCTTTCAAGAATGGAAAGAGCAGTCAATTCAGACCCTTGCCCTGGAACTCCCTAATTTAGCTAAACCCTTTGACCTTTACATTCCCGGTGAAAGGTGAATCGCCATTGGAGAATTAGTGCAAAAACTGGGACCACTTGAAATGGAACAATGCAAGAATGCCATCCAGGTAGGATAAACTACGGTCACCAAGGGGCTTGGCCCACTGCCACATCTGGCCAAGATACTGGCGGTATCTAAAAACCTGGAAATCAGCAGCCCAAAAGGCCACCTCCCTCCTAAGGGAAAAGGACCCCACGTGGTGATCCTAACCACCAACCATGCCCTGAAGTTGCAGGGTTCGCTCCGTGGGCACACCGACCTCGAGTGAGGAGGCCCTCCAACTCCAACATCCAGAGAGATAACCGGGGGCAACAGGGCACCATGACGACTCGTGTGAACATCACTTGACCTGGAGTTTCTCTCATAAAACAACAAGAGTGTGTCCCAAAAGAGTAGACTACTGCTTGCAGGACTTACTGCACCCAGAGGGGAGCTAATAATCTTGGCGGGGGAACCGTATATCACACTGTCACCATAGAAAAGCCTACAGACACCGTGATGATGGTGGCCAATAAGACCGGCTGGACTCCTGTTTACTTCAAAAGGCTGTTGACTCAGTGGCCATCATGGTCCTTGATCACCACTGACCCTGGACTGTCTGGGAGTTGAGCGGGCAGGGCTCTGACACCTGGTGCTGTTTGTACATTAATTCAGGGGCCTAATTGAAGAAAGTGCAGACTACTGGTCAGAGCATCTAGGCTGGCAGAAACGGTCAGCCTAAGGTGGCCGAACAAATGTGGGGCGGGGTGAAATCGGCCCCCACAGCGTCTCTGCACATCTCTTTCCTGGACCCTTAAAGGTCATTAGAATCTATAACACTTCCAATGCTGGTGCTCAGGTGGACGAGCAGGGAGGCAGGGGTCCTGGGGACAATCAACGTCACCGGGAGGCTGCTGGGGAGAAGCTCTGACCCTCGCCCCAGGGTATGAGGGCTCCCAACTCAGCACTCAGCAGTTACAGAAGAAGGGTCTGCACCCTCAGCACTCCAAGAATGAGGAACGGGACAAAAGGCAGAGGAGGGGTTTGTCCCCAGCAAAGCCCATTAAAAATCCCTGGGAGATAAAAATAGAATCTGGGCAATAAAGTCAAGTCTAACCTTTTTTATCCTTTGTGCTTTGTCTAATTTCACGTGCTCCTAGGGTCCCGCATGCAGAGGTTCCACACCCGGCACTTCAGACCAGATTTCCTAGTGCAGAATGGCTGGGTCGACACCTCAGCTCCTGGGGCCCAGTGCAGACTCCACGATATAGAGCCTGAGCTACAGCCAACCCGGCCCTCGAGAGCTCCGCCCCCTCCCTCCCACTGACTCTGACAGGATCTCTACACAGCAGCCCAGCCCACAGCCCACGGGGTAGTGCATGCTCTCACCTCTCCATTCTCTGATCAAAATATAAAGTTTCCTTTGCTTGTGAACCAAACTCAGTCTCGATCTCTTGGCCCCAATGACACTAGGCAGGGGGACACTTGTTGGGGTCCACTCTGGAGGATCAGTAACAGAAATTGAGACTATTGTAACCTCAATGAACAGATGTGTGAGCCAAACTGTAGTTAACATAGAACAGTGTATAAAGCTCGGGTAAAATAAGATGTTTCTAACACTTCCATTTGATATTTCCATCACTTTATTATAAGCAAGTTCAGTGAAAAGGTTTGTCTTATTTGTCAGGTCAATATTAGAGAAATGAAGTGATTTCTTTCCAAGGATGTACATCTAATAATCTTGGTTAAAGCTTCAATCTTGTTTTAAATGCTTTTCCATTGAAAATGATACCTCTCTTTCAGCTCCCCCATTTCTGAGAAGTATAAAATCTTATAATTTATTATTACCAAAGGGGAAAGGTGGGAGGAGGGATAAATTAACAGTTTGGGATTAACACATACACACTGCTATGTATAAAATAGATCATCAACAAGGAACTACTGTATAGCACAGGGAACTACACTCAACATTTTGGAATAACCTATAAGGGGAAATAATCTGAAAAAGAATAGATATTTTTATTGACATCATCTATCAATGACAGTTAAAGTGTAACCTAAGGGAAGCTGGTGGTGAGTGCTTCTGACCCTGAAGACTTCAATCATCTAAAGTTTGGACTCTGCCTACTTCCCAAGGCCCTTAATGAACATATGTGTAGCCGTAGCTTAAAAACTTCCCCAGTTTGGGTTTCGGGGAGACACTGATTTTGAAAAAGCCCTGGTGTTCTCCTTACATGAATGGGACTCTTCCTACTGCTAAAACATGTCTGTCACACCCAGAGGATGGTATACCGTCTGATCGGGAAGAGTTTGGAAAAGGCATCTCATCTCCTCATCTCCTGGTGCTCGGGTTCACCCCTCCAGCGTCTTTACTAACAGTCTCCCCACTTGGAGATGTCAGCACTGTCAACATCCTGTTGCGTACAGTTTGGAATTTGTCCAGAGGATGAAGCGGAAGGATGAGGAACAATGAGAGACAAGTCCTAGGTGTTCAGACAGGCACATGTCACTCTAATTTCCAATCAGGAAGACGAATTGACCAAAGGCTAGGGTTGCCCATGGAAACAGTATAGGGCTTGAGGAAATCCCGCTGCTTTGTGGCCAGTTCCCATAAACACAAGTTGAACAATGGAACTCAGGGGCAGTAAAATTCACAAAACTGCAGAGTTGAAAATATCCATCACTGAAAAATGTCTTGAGGAAAGTCAGAGAAAAGGACTTGTAAGCAAGGGAGAATGGCAGGAAAGGGATTTGAGGAGGTAGAAAGGACTCGCCATTAAGCACAAGAAAAGGAGCTGAACATTGCCAACATTGCAGTTGGCCAAAAAGGGTGTATGCGTTTTTTTCTGTATATATTCAAGAAAAGGGCATACACTTTTTTAGCCAACCAAACAGGTGGGCACTGGAAGTCAATACTACAAAAGATATCACTTCGCATCAGTCAGAAGAGCCATCCTCATAAAGCGTAAACAACAGAAATGCAGGACAGGGCAACGAGAAGAGGGAGCCCTGTGAGGCTTATAGTGGAAATGTATATTGCCAACGGCCATTCTGGAGAAGTGTATTGTGTTTACTAAAGCATCTAAAAAATGAGCTACAGAGCATAGGGCACTTGCACTCATGGGCGTATATCTTGGGAAAAACAAAAATCGAGAGGACACAGGCACCCCAATGTTTACCCCCTCTCTGTTTAAAAGATCCTCGACTAGGATATAACTTAAATGTCTCTGGAGGGAAAAAATGGATAGAGATGTGGTACTTAGGTAGAGTGGAATATTATTCAGCCTGGAAATCAATGAAATATGGCCAGTTGTAACAACTCCGGAGGAGTTACGTATGATCATTCTAAGTGACAGAATTCAAAAAGAAAAAGACACATATCATAAGATATCACTTAAAGGTGGAATCCAAAATGGCTACACATGAAATAAATTACAAAACAAAAACATAGTCAAATATGTAGAAAACACGCATAAGGCTGCTAAACGGGAAAGGTGGGGAGGGGTGAGGCATCATCCAGGAGGTTGAAATTAGCAAAGATACCATTCCAAATACCAAACTGATAATCAACAAGGCCTACACGGTAGCTAAAAGAACTGCACTCAGCACACTCAAGTCACCGGAAAAGAATATATACGACTGGTAAGAATCTGAAAAAGAATTTATTGATGTCTCTCTGTACGTGAATCAAGTGGATGTACAGCAGCAAGAAACAGAGCTTTGAAAATCAGCTGTAACCAATATAGTAATAAATTGAAAAAAATAAATGACAGAGAGACAGAGAAAACCTCTTACAACTTTTCCTCAGGGACAGTGATGCAACATGGATTGAACACATCTAGACCCACAGCAGGATGAGACATAAGGCTGGAAACTGTTTGCGCTAAGAGAAATGTGAGGTTGGGTGAGGAAATGCACACCCTTTAAAGTAATACTACCTGGTACCCATTCAATGGGTCCCAAATCTGCAGGTTCAAGGGATCTTCCTACAGCTAAAACATGCATGGAAAACCCAGAGGACTGTACACCATGTGATCGGGAGATGTGTCTAAAATGCACCTCATTTATCCTCTCCTGGTGCTCCTGTTCACCATTCCAGCCACGTTACTTAGAATCTCCCCACTTGGAGAATCAGCACATTTAAACTTCTGTTTCACACATTTTGCAAATTGTGAGGAGGATGAACGGGAAGAGGGGGAACCAATGAGAGAATAGTTGTAGGGGTTTGGAAGGGCACATATCACTCTAATTTCCCATTAAGAATAAGAATTAAAGAAAGGCTCAGCCTGCCTCGCCGGAGCCAAAATAGGGCCTGAAGCAATCCTGCGGGTTTGAGGCCAGCTCACAAAAGAACAACTTAAAAAATGGAGCTCAGGGTCACTGCAATTCACAAACCTGCAGAGTTATAAATGAAAACTAACGTCCAAAAATATGTTGAGGTAAGGCAAAGAAGAGGATCTGAATGCAAGACAGAATTGCAAGAAACAGATTTCAAGAGATAGATTGGACTCGTCTTTAACGCACATGAAAAGCAGCAGAATTTCGACAATGATGCAGTTGGCCCAAAAGGTCATATGCGTTTTTTCCTGATTATATCCAGGAAAAAACGCATATGCACTTTATGGGCAACGAAGCAAGCAAGCAATGCAAATGTGCACAACAAAGAAGTCTCACTTCCCACCGGTCAAAAGGGCCATCCTAAAAAATTGTAAAAACCAGAAATGCAGGACAGGCCATGGAGAACAGGGAGCCTTTATACGCTGATGGGCAGTGTGTGAACTGCCGAGAGCCACTCTGGAGAAGTGTATGGTGGTTCCTAAATCATCTAAAAAACAGAGCTACAGAGCATAGGACACTTCCAATCATGGGAGTATATCTAGGGAAGTCTAAAAATCAACAAGACACAAGCACACCAGAGTTTAGGGCTACTCTGTTTACAAGAACCTCAACTTCAGTACACCTTAAATATCCCAGGAAAGAGAACAATGGATAAAGAAGATGTGGTACTTATGTACAATGGAATATCTCTTCACCATGAAATCAATATAATAAGGCTAGTAGAAGGATAAAGAGTGGATTTAGGTCCGATAATACTACTTGAAATAAGTCAAACAGAAAAAGAAACATATCATAAGATATCACTTATAGAGGGAGGGTAAATATGGCTGCACAAGAAATGAATTACAGAACAGAACAGTGTCTCACATTTAGAAAACACACTTATGTCAGCTTAAGGGGAAAGGAGAGGTGGGGTGATGCATAAAACCAGAGTTTGAAATTAGCACAGATACCGTTCAATAAACCAAATAGATATTAGACAAGATCTACACCTTGCTCAATGAACTGGCCTCAACACACCCTATACACCGCAGAGAAATATATCTGAGTAATAAGAATCTTAAAACCCATGTATTGATATATCTCCATAAGGGAATCAAGTGTGTGCAGAGCGGCACAAACACAGCAGTGAAAATGAGCTAAACCCCATTATAGAAATAAATTTTAAAAACAAAACGCTGAAACAATGAAAGAGAGAAAAATTCTTACAAAATTCGCTCAGGGGCTGTGATGCAACCTGGATTGACCACATATAAACCCACAACTGGATAAGACATAAGGCTGGACACTTGGGGCTGAGAGGATTGGTGAGCTTTGGTGAGCAACTGCCGAAAGTTTAATGCAATACTTCATGCTACTCATTCCAAGGGTCCCAACACTCCAGGTGGAAGGGAATCTTCCTACAGCTAAACCATGCTTGGGAAACCCAGTGACTCGTATACCATATGATCGGGAAAGGTTTCTAAAACACACCTCATTTTTCCTCTCCTGGGGCTCCGGATTGACATTCCAGCCGCTTTACTAACAACATCCCCACATGGAGTCAATGCCTTTAAGTTCTGGTATCGCACAGTCTGCAGTTAGTGCGGAGGATGAATGGGAATAGGGTGAACCAGTGAGAAACTATCTGTAGCGGTTTCAATGGGCACATGTCACTCTAATTTCACATCAGTAAGAAGAATTAACCAAAGGCACAGCAAGGTGCCCCAGAAGAAAAATACGGCTTCAAGGTATCCTGTGGTTATGGGGCAAGACCACAAAAATAAGAGCTGAAAAACGGAGCTAAGGGCCACTGCAATTCAAAAACCTGCAGAGTTATAAACACCAACTATTTTCAAAAAAATATATTGAGGTAAGGCTATGAAGAGGCATTGAAAGCAAGACAGAATTGCAGGAAACCGATTTCAGGAGGTAGACTGGAATTGCATTGAAAACATATGAAGAGAGTCAGAACCTCGACAATGATGCACTTGGCCAAAAAGGGCGTATGCGTTTTTTCCTGAATATATTCAGGAAAAAACGCATACGCCCTTTTTGGCCAACCAAACAAGCTTGCAAAGGAAATCTGCACTACAATGAAGTCTCACTTCCACCTGGTCAAAAGGGCCATCTGAAAACAGTGCAAAATCCAGAAAGGCACGACAGGCCATGGAGAACTGGGAGCATTCTTATGCTGATGGGCGGGATGTAAATTGCCAACAGACACTCGGGAAAAGTGTATGGTGTTTCCTGAAACATCTAAAAAACAAAGCAACAGAGCCTAGGGCACTTCCACTTATGGTCCTATAGCTTAGGGAAATTAAAATCAAATAGACAAAGCCACCCCAAAGTTTGGGACGCCTCTGTTTACAAGAACCTCGTTTACCGTACAAGTTCAATATCACAGAAAGTGAAAAATGGATAAAGAACTTGTGGTACTTACGTACAATGCAGTATCACTCAGCAATGAAATCTATGTCATCAGGCCCGTAGCAGCATAATGAGTGGATTCAGGTACGATGATTCTAACTGAAATAAGTCACACAGAAAAAGAAACATCATAAGATATCAGTAATACACGGAATGTAAACTTTGTACACAGGAACTGAATTATACAACAGAACAGGGTCTCAAATTTAGAAAACCAACTTATGCTTGCTTAAGGGTAAAGGTGAGTTGGGGTGCTGCATGAAACCAGAGATTGAAATGAGCACAGATAAAGTTCCTTTAGCCAAATATGGAATAGACAAGAGCTACTCCTTGCTCAACGAAATGGACTCAACACCGCATATTAAACGCCTAAGAATGTACCTGACTAGTAGGTATCTTAAAACCTATGGATTGCTATGTCTCTAAAAGAGAATCAAGCGTGTGTACAGGGGCATAAACGCAGCAGTGATAGGATTGGAGAGGTTCGGTGAGCAAATGAAGACCCTTTGAAGTCATATTGCATGGTACCCATTCCACGGGTTTCAACTACCCAGGATTAAGGTATTCTTCCTTCAGCTAAAACATGCATGTGGAACCTAGAGTATGATCAACCATGTGATAGGGAGACGTGTTCAAATATGTCTCAGTTTTCGTACCCTGGTACTCGGGTGCAACATTCCAGACGCTTTACTAACACTCTCCCGACTTGGAGAGTCAGTCCCTTTAACCTCCTGTTTGGCCCAGTTTGCAATTTCTGCGGAAGATGAACAGGCATAGCGAGAACCAATGGGAGACTAGCTGGAGGTGTCTGGACGGGCAAATTTAACTCTTATTTCCCACCAGGAAGAGGAATTAACCAAAGGCTCAGCGTGCCGTGCCGGAACCAGATTAGGGCCTGAAGCCATCCTGCGGTGTTGCGGCCAGCTCACAAGAAAGCGATTTGAAGAAAGGAGCTCAGGGGCACTGTAATTCACAAACCTGCAGAGTTATAAATGACAGCTATCGTCCAAAAATATACTGAAGTAAGGCTGCCAAGAGGACTTGAAAGCGGGGCAGAATTGCAGGAAACTGATTTCAGGAGGTAGATTGGAATTGCATTGAAAGCATAGGAAAAGAGGCAGAATGTCCACAATGATGCACTTGGCCAAAAAGGGCATATGCGTTTTTTCCTGAATATATTCAGGAAAAAACGCATACGCCCTTTTTGGCCAACCAAGCAAGCTTGCAAAGGAAATCTGCAGTAAAATGAAGTCTCACTTCCCGCCGGTCAAAAGGGCCATTTGAAAAAAGTGTAAAATACAGAAAGGCAGAAAAGGCCATGGAGAACTGGGAGCCTTGTTATGCTGATGGGCGGGATGTAAATTGCCAACAGACACTCGGGAGAAGTGTATGGTGTTTCCTGAAACATCTAAAAAACAAAGCAACAGAGCCTAGGGCACTTCCACTTATGGTCCTATAGCTTAGGGAAATTAAAATCAAAAAGACACAGCCACCCCAAAGTTTGGGACGGCTCTGTTTACAAGAACCTCGTTTACGGTACAAGTTCAATATCACAGAAAGTGAAAACTGGATAAAGAAGTTGTGGTCCTTACGTACAATGCAGTATCACTCAGCAATGAAATCTATGTCATCAGGCCCGTAGCAGCATAATGAGTGGATTCAGGTACGATGATTCTAACTGAAATAAGTCACACAGAAAAAGAAACATCATAAGGTATCACTAATACACGGAATGTAAACTTGGCTACACAGGAACTGAATTACAGAACAGAACAGGGTCTCAAATTTAGAAAACCAACTTATGCTTGCTTAAGGGTAAAGGTGAGTTGGGGTGCTGCATAAAACCAGACATTGAAATGAGCACAGATAAAGTTCCTTAAGCCAAATATGGAATAGACAACAGCTACACCTTGCTCAACGAAATGGACTCAACACCGCATATTAAACGCCTAAGAATGTACCTGACTAGTAAGTATCTTAAAACCTATGGATTGCTATGTTTCCGAAAGAGAATCAAGCATGTGTACAGGGGCAAAAAGCAGCAGTGATAGGATAGGAGAGGTTCGGTGAGCAAATGACGACCATTTGAAATCATATTGCATGGTACCCATTCCACGGGTTTCAACTACCCAGGTTTAAGGTATTCTTCCTTCAGCTAAAACATGCATGTGGAACGTAGAGTATGATCAACCATGTGATCGGGAGACGTGTTCAAATATGTCTCAGTTTTCGTACCCTGGTACTCGGGTGCAACATTCCAGACGCTCTACTAACACTCTCCCGACTTGGAGAGTCAGTCCCTTTAACCTCCTGTTTGGCCCAGATTGCAATTTCTGTGGAAGATGAACAGGAATAGCAAGAACCAATGAGAGACTAGCTGGAGGTGCCAGGACGGGCAAATTTAACTCTCATTTCCCACCAGGAAGAGGAATTAACCAAAGGCTCAGCGTGCCGTGCCGGAACCAGATTAGGGCCTGAAACCATCCGGCGGTGTTGCGGCCAGTTCACAAGAAAGCGAGTCGAAGAAAGGAGCTCAGGGGCACTGTAATTCACAAACCTGCAGAGTTATAAATGACAGCTATCGTCCAAAAATATACTGAAGTAAGGCTGCCAAGAGGACTTGAAAGCGGGGCAGAATTGCAGGAAACCGATTTCAGGAGGTAGACTGGAATTGCATTGAAAGCACAGGAAAAGAGGCAGAAAGTCCACAATGATGCACTTGGCCAAAAAGGGCGTATGCGTTTTTTCCGGAATATATTCAGGAAAAAACGCATACGCCCTTTTTGGCCAACCAAGCAAGCTTGCAAAGGAAATCTGCACTACAATGAAGTCTCACTTCCTCCCAGGTCAAAAGGGCCATCTGAAAAAAGTGTAAAATCCAGAAAGGCAGGACAGGCCATGGAGAACTGGGAGCCTTGTTATGCTGTCGGGCGGGATGTAAATTGCCAACAGACACTAGGGAGAAGTGTATGGTGTTTCCTGAAATATCTAAAAAACAAAGCAACAGAGCCTAGGACATTTCCGCTTATGGTCCTATAGCTTAGGGAAATTAAAATCAAAAAGACACAGCCACCCCAAAGTTTGGGACGCCTCTGTTTACAAGAACCTCGTTTACAGTACAAGTTCAACATCGCAGAAAGTGAAAAATGGATAAAGAAGTTGTGGTATTTACTTACAAAGCAATATCACTCAGCAATGAAATCTATGTCATCAGGCCCTTAGCAGCACAATGAGTGGATTCAGGTATGATGATTCTAACTGAAATAAGTCACACAGAAAAAGAAACATCATAAGTTATCACTAATACACGGAATGTAAACTTGGCTACACCTGAACTGAATTACAGAACAGAACATGGTCTCTAATTTAGAAAAGCAACTTATGTTTGCTTAAGGGTAAAGGCGACTTGGGGTGCTGCATAAAACCAGAGATTGAAGTGAGCACAGATAAAGTTCCTTAAGCCAAATATGGAATAGACAAGAGCTACTCCTTGCTCAACGAAATGGACTCAACACCGCATATTCAACGCCTAAGAATGTACCTGAGTAGTAAGTATCTTAAAACCTATGGATTGCTATGTCTCCGAAAGAGAATCAAGCATGTGTACAGGGGCAAAGACGCAGCAGTGATAGGATTGGAGAGGTTTGGTGAGCAAATGAAGACCCTTTGAAGTCATATTGCATGGTACCCATTTCACGGGTCTCAACTCTCCAAGTTAAAGGTATTCTTCCTTCAGCTAAAACATGCATGTGGAACCCAGAGTATGATCAACTGTGTGATTGGGAGACGTGTTCAAATATGTCTCAGTTTTGGTCCCCTGGAACTCGGGTGCAACATTCCAGACGCTTTACTAACAATCTCCCGACTTGGAGAGTCAGTGCCTTTAACCTCCTGTTTGCTCCAGTTTGCAATTTCTGTGGAAGATGAACAGGAGTAGGGAGAACCAATGAGGGACTAGCTGGAGGTGTCTGGACGGGCAAATTTAACTCTCATTTCCCACCAGGAAGAGGAATTAACCAAAGACTCAGCGTGCCATGCCGGAACCAGATTAGGGCCTGAAGCAATCCTGTTGTGTTGGGGCCAGCTCACAAGAAAACGAGTTGAAGAAAGGAGCTCAGGGGCACTGTAATTCACAAACCTGTAGAGTTATAAATGACAGCTATCGTCCGAAAATATACTGACGTAAGGCTGCCAAGAGGACTTGAAAGCGGGGCAGAATTGCAGGAAACTAATTTCAGGAGGTAGACTGGAATTGCATTTAAAGCATAGGAAAAGAGGCAGAATGTCGAAAATGATGCACTTGGCCAAAATGACGTATGCATTTTTTCCTGAATATATTCATGAAAAAACGCATACGCCCTTTTTGGCCAACCAAGCAAGCTTGCAAAGGAAATCTGCACTACAATGAAGTCTCACTTCCTGCCGGTCAAAAGGGCCATCTGAAAAAAGTGTAAAATCCAGAAAGGGAGGACAGGCCATGGAGAACTGGGAGCCTTGTTATGCTGATGGGCGGGATGTAAATTGCCAACAGACACTCCGGAGAAGTGTATGGTGTTTCCTGAAACATCTAAAAAACAAAGGAACAGAGCCAAGGGCACTTCCACTTATGGTCCTATAGCTTCGGGAAATTAAAATCAAAAAGACACAGCCACCCCAAAGTTTGGAACGGCTCTGTTTACAAGAACCTCGTTTACAGTACAAGTTCAACATTGCAGAAAATGAAAAATGGATAAAGAAGTTGTGGTATTTACTTACAAAGCAATATCACTCAGCAATGAAATCTATGTCATCAGGCCCTTAGCAGCACAATGAGTGGATTCATGTATGATGATTCTAACTGAAATAAGTCACACAGAAAAGGAAACATTATAAGATATCACTAATACACGGAATGTAAACTTGGCTACACAGGAACTGAATTACAGAACAGAACATGGTCTCTAATTTAGAAAAGCAACTTATGCTTGCTTAAGGGTAAAGGTGAGTTGGGGTGCTGCATAAAACCAGAGATTGAAGTGAGCACAGATAAAGTTCCTTAAGCCAAATATGGAATAGACAAGAGCTACTCATTGCTCAACAAAATGGACTCAACACCGCATATTCAACGCCTAAGAATGTACCTGACTAGTAAGTATCTTAAAACCTATGGATTGCTATGTCTCCGAAAGAGAATCAAGCATGTGTACAGGGGCATAAACGCAGCAGTGATAGGATTGGAGAGGTTCAGTGAGCAAATGAAGACCCTTTGAAGTCATATTGCATGGTACCCATTCCACGCGTTTCAACTACCCAGGTTTAAGGTATTCTTCCTTCAGCTAAAACATGCATGTGGAACCTAGAGTATGATCAACCATGTGATCGGGAGACGTGTTCAAATATGTCTCAGTTTTCGTACCGTGGTACTCGGGTGCAACATTCCAGAGGCTTTACTAACACTCTCCCGACTTGGAGAGTCAGTGCCTTTAACCTCCTGTTTGGCCCAGTTTGCAATTTCTGCGGAAGATGAACAGGAATAGCGAGAACCAATGAGAGACTAGCTGGAGGTGTCTGGACGGGCAAATTTAACTCTCATTTCCCACCAGGAAGAGGAAATAACCAAAGGCTCAGTGTGCCGTGCCGGAACCAGATTAGGGCCTGAAGCCATCCTGCGGTGTTGCGGCCAGCTCACAAGAAAGCGAGTTGAAGAAAGGAGCTCAGGGGCACTGTAATTCACAAACCTGTAGAGTTATAAATGACAGCTATCGTCCAAAAATATACTGAAGTAAGGCTGCCAAGAGGACTTGAAAGCGGGGCAGAATTGCAAGAAACCAATTTCAGGAGGTAGACTGGAATTGCATTGAAAGCATAGGAAAAGAGGCAGAACGTCCACAATGATGCACTTGGCCAAAAAGGGCGAATGCGTTTTTTCCTGAATATATTCAGGAAAAAACGCATACGCCCTTTTTGGCCAACCAAGCAAGCTTGCAAAGGAAATCTGCACTACAATGAAGTCTCACTTCCCCCCGGTCAAAAGGGCCATCTGAAAAAGATGTAACATCCAGAAAGGCAGGACAGGCCATGGAGAACTGGGAGCCTTGTTATGCTGATGGGCGGGATGTAAATTGCCAACAGACACTCAGGAGAAGTGTATGGTGTTTCCTGAAACATCTAAAAAGCAAAGCAACAGAGCCTAGGGCACTTCCACTTATGGTCCTATAGCTTAGGGAAATTAAAATCAAAAAGACAGAGCAACTCCAATGTTTGGAACGGCTCTGTTTAAAAGAACCTCGTTTACAGTACAAGTTCAACATCGCAGAAAGTGAAAAATGGATAAAGAAATTGTGGTATTTACTTACAAAGCAATATCACTCAGCAATGAAATCTATGTCATCAAGCACTTAGCAGCACAATGAGTGGATTCAGGTACGATGATTCTAACTGAAATAAGTCACACAGAAAAAGAAACATCATAAGCTATCAGTAATACACGGAATGTAAACTTGGCTACACAGGAACTGAATTCCAAAACAGAACAGGGTCTCAAATTAAGAAAACAAACTTATGCTTGCTTAAGGGGAAAGGTGAGTTGGGGTGCTGCATAAAACCAGAGATTGAAATGAGCACAGATAAAGTTCCTTAAGCCAAATATGGAATAGACAAGAGCTACTCCTTGCTCAACGAAATGGACTCAACACCCCATATTAAACGCCTAAGAATGTACCTGACTAGTAAGTATCTTAAAACCTATGGATTGCTATGTCTCCGAAAGAGAATCAAGCATGTGTACAGGGGCATAAACGCAGCAGTGATAGGATTGGAGAGGTTCGGTGAGCAAATGAAGACCCTTTGAAGTCATATTGCATGGTACCCATTCCACGGGTTTCAACTACCCAGGTAAAGGTATTCTTCCTTCAGCTAAAACATGCATGTGGAACCTAGAGTATGATCAACCATGTGATCGGGAGACGTGTTCAAATATGTCTCAGTTTTTGTACACTGGTACTCGGGTGCAACATTCCAGATGCTTTACTAACACTCTCCCGACTTGGAGAGTCAGTCCCTTTAACCTCCTGTTTGGCCCAGTTTGCAATTTCTGCGGAAGATGAACAGGAATAGCGAGAACCAATGAGAGACTAGCTGGAGGTTTCTGGACGGGCAAATTTAACTCTCATTTCCCACCAGGAAGAGGTATTAACCAAGGGCTCAGCGTGCCGTGCCGGAAACAGATTAGGGCCTGAAGCCATTCTGCGGTGTTGCGGCCAGCTCAAAAGTAAGCGAGTTGAAGAAAGGAGCTCAGGGGCACTGTAATTCACAAACCTGCAGAGTTATAAATGACAGCTATCGTCCAAAAATATACTGAAGTAAGGCTGCCAAGAGGACTTGAAAGCGGGGCAGAATTGCAGGAAACCGATTTCAGGAGGTAGCCTGGAATTGCATTGAAAGCATAGAAAAAGAGGCAGAACGTCAACAATGATGCACTTGGCCAAAAAGTGCGTATGCGTTTTTTCCTGAATATATTCAGGAAAAAACGCATACGCCCTTTTTGGCCAACAAAGCAAACTTGCAAAAGAAATCTGCACTACAATGAAGTCTCACTTCCCCCCGGTCAAAAGGGCCATCTGAAAAAAGTGTAAAATCCAGAAAGGCAGGACAGGCCATGGAGAACTGGGAGCCTTGTTATGCTGATGGGCGGGATGTAAATTGCCAACAGACACTCGGGAGAAGTGTATGGTGTTTCCTGAAACATCTAAAAATCAAAGCAACAGAGCCTAGGGCACTTCCACTTATGGTCCTATAGCTAGGGAAATTAAAATCAAAAAGACACAGCCACCCCAAAGTTGGGAAACCTCTGTTTACAAGAACCTCATTTACCGTACAAGTTCAATATCACAGAAAGTGAAAAATGGATAAAGAACTTGTGGTACTTACGTACAATGCAGTATCACTCAGCAATGAAATCTATGTCATCAGACCCGTAGCAGCATAATGAGTGGATTCAGGTACGATGATTCTAACTGAAATAAGTCACACAGAAAAAGAAACATCATAAGATATCAGTAATACACGGAATGTAAACTTGGCTACACAGGAACTGAATTACACAACAGAACAGGGTCTCAAATTTAAAAAACCAACTTATGCTTGCTTAAGGGGAAAGGTGAGTTGGGGTGCTGCATAAAACCAGAGATTGAAATGAGCACAGATAAAGTTCCTTTAGCCAAATATGGAATAGACAAGAGCTACTCCTTGCTCAACGAAATGGACTCAACACCGCATATTAAACGCCTAAGAATGTACCTGACTAGTAAGTATCTTAAAACCTATGGATTGCTATGACTCCGAAAGAGAATCAAGCATGTGTACAGGGGCATAAACGCAGCAGTGATAGGATTGGAGAGGTTCGGTGAGCAAATGAAGACCCTTTGAAGTCATATTGCATGGTACCCATTCCACGGGTTTCAACTACCCAGTTTTAAGGTATTCTTCCTTCAGCTAAAACATGCATGTGGAACCTAGAGTATGATCAACCATGTGATCGGGAGACGTGTTCAAATATGTCTCAGTTTTCGTACCCTGGTACTCTGGTGCAACATTCCAGACGCTTTACTAACACTCTCCCGACTTGGAGAGTCAGTCCCTTTAACCTCCTGTTTGGCCCAGTTTGCAATTTCTGCGGAAGATGAACAGGAATAGCGAGAACCAATGAGAGACTAGCTGGAGGTGTCTGGACGGGCAAATTTAACTCTCATTTCCCACCAGGAAGAGGAATTAACCAAAGGCTCAGCGTGCCGTGCCGGAACCAGATTAGGGCCTGAAGCCATCCTGCGGTGTTGCGGCCAGGTCACAAGAAAGCGAGTTGAAGAAAGGAGCTCAGGGGCACTGTAATTCACAAACATGCAGAGTTATAAATGACAGCTATCGTCCAAAAATATACTGAAGTCAGGCTGCCAAGAGGACTTGAAAGCGGGGCAGAATTGCAGGAAACCGATTTCAGGAGGTAGACTGGAATTGCATTGAAAGCATAGGAAAAGAGGCAGAACGTCCACAATGATGCACTTGGCCAAAAAGGGCGTATGCGTTTTTAACTGAATATATTCAGGAAAAAACGCATACGCCCTTTTTGGCCAACCAAGCAAGCTTGCAAAGGAAATCTGCACTACAATGAAGTCTCACTTCCCCCCAGTCAAAAGGGCCATCTGAAAAAAGTGTAAAATCCAGAAAGGCAGGACAGGCCATGGAGAACTGGGAGCCTTGTTATGCTGATGGGCGGGATGTAAATTGCCAACAGACACTCGGGAGAAGTGTATGGTGTTTCCTGAAACATCTAAAAAACAAAGCAACAGAGCCTAGGGCACTTCCACTTATGGTCCTATAGCTTAGGGAAAGTAAAATCAAAAAGACAAAGCCACCCCAAAGTTTGGGACGCCTCTGTTTACAAGAACCTCGTTTACCGTACAAGTTCAATATCACAGAAAGTGAAAAATGGATAAAGAACTTGTGGTACTTACGTACAATGCAGTATCACTCAGCAATGAAATCTATGTCATCAGGCCCGTAGCAGCATAATGAGTGGATTCAGGTACGATGATTCTAACTGAAATAAGTCACACAGAAAAAGAAACATCATAAGGTATCACTAATACACGGAATGTAAACTTGGCTACACAGGAACTGAATTACAGAACAGAACAGGGTCTCAAATTTAGAAAACCAACTTATGCTTGCTTAAGGGTAAAGGTGAGTTGGGGTGCTGCATGAAACCAGAGATTGAAATGAGCACAGATAAAGTTCCTTTAGCCAAATATGGAATAGACAAGAGCTACTCCTTGCTCAACGAAATGGACTCAACACCGCATATTAAACGCCTAAGAATGTACCTGACTAGTAAGTATCTTAAAACCTATGGATTGCTATGTCTCCGAAAGAGAATCAAGCATGTGTACAGGGGCATAAACGCAGCAGCGATAGGATTGGAGAGGTTCGGTGAGCAAATGAAGACCCTTTGAAGTCATATTGCATGGTACCCATTCCACGGGTTTCAACTACCCAGGTTTAAGGTATTCTTCCTTCAGCTAAAACATGCATGTGGAACCTAGAGTATGATCAACCATGTGATCGGGAGACGTGTTCAAATATGTCTCAGTTTTCGTACCCTGGTACTCGGGTGCAACATTCCAGATGCTTTCCTAACACTCTCCCGACTTGGAGAGTCAGTCCCTTTAACCTCCTGTTTGGCCCAGTTTGCAATTTCTGCGGAAGATGAACAGGAATAGCGAGAACCAATGAGAGACTAGCTGGAGGTGTCTGGACGGGCAAATTTAACTCTCATTTCCCACCAGGAAGAGGAATTAACCAAAGGCACAGCGTGCCGTTCCGGAACCAGATTAGGGCCTGAAGCCATCCTGCGGTGTTGCGGCCAGGTCACAAGAAAGCGAGTTGACGAAAGGAGCTCAGGGGCACTGTAATTCACAAACATGCAGAGTTATAAATGACAGCTATCGTCCAAAAATATACTGAAGTCAGGCTGTCAAGAGGACTTGAAAGCGGGGCAGAATTGCAGGAAACCGATTTCAGGAGGTAGACTGGAATTGCATTGAAAGCATAGGAAAAGAGGCAGAACGTCCACAATGATGCACTTGGCCAAAAAGGGCATATGCGTTTTTTCCTGAATATATTCAGGAAAAAACGCATACGCCCTTTTTGGCCAACCAAGCAAGCTTGCAAAGGAAATCTGCACTACAATGAAGTCTCACTTCCCCCTGGTCAAAAGGGCCATCTGAAAAATGTGTAAAATCCAGAAAGGCAGGACAGGCCATGGAGAACTGGGAGCCTTGTTATGCTGATGGGCGGGATGTAAATTGCCAACAGACACTCGGGAGAAGTGTATGGTGTTTCCTGAAACATCTAAAAAACAAAGCAACAGAGCCTAGGGCACTTCCACTTATGGTCCTATAGCTTAGGGAAATTAAAATCAAAAAGACAAAGCCACCCCAAAGTTTGGGACGCCTCTGTTTACAAGAACCTCGTTTACCGTACAAGTTCAATATCACAGAAAGTGAAAAATGGATAAAGAACTTGTGGTACTTACGTACAGTGCAGTATCCCTCAGCAATGAAATCTATGTCATCAGACCCGTAGCAGCATAATGAGTGGATTCAGGTACGATGATTCTAACTGAAATAAGTCACACAGAAAAAGAAACATCATAAGATATCAGTAATACACGGAATGTAAACTTGGCTACACAGGAACTGAATTACAGAACAGAACAGGGTCTCAAATTTAGAAAACCAACTTATGCTTGCTTAAGGGTAAAGGTGAGTTGGGGTGCTGCATGAAACCAGAGATTGAAATGAGCACAGATAAAGTTCCTTTAGCCAAATATGGAATAGACAAGAGCTACTCCTTGCTCAACGAAATGGACTCAACACCGCATATTAAACGCCTAAGAATGTACCTGACTAGTAAGTATCTTAAAACCTATGGATTGCTATGTCTCCGAAAGAGAATCAAGCATGTGTACAGGGGCATAAACGCAGCAGTGATAGGATTCTAGAGGTTCGGTGAGCAAATGAAGACCCTTTGAAGTCATATTGCATGGTACCCATTCCACGGGTTTCAACTACCCAGGTTTAAGGTATTCTTCCTTCAGCTAAAACATGCATGTGGAACCTAGAGTATGATCAACCATGTGATCGGGAGACGTGTTCAAATATGTCTCAGTTTTCGTACCCTGGTACTCGGGTGCAACATTCCAGACGCTTTACTAACACTCTCCCGACTTGGAGAGTCAGTCCCTTTAACCTCCTGTTTGGCCCAGTTTGCAATTTCTGCGGAAGATGAACAGGAATAGCGAGAACCAATGAGAGACTAGCTGGAGGTGTCTGGACGGGCAAATTTAACTCTCATTTCCCACCAGGAAGAGGAATTAACCAAAGGCTCAGCGTGCCGTGCCGGAACCAGATTAGGGCCTGAAGCCATCCTGCGGTGTTGCGGCCAGGTCACAAGAAAGCGAGTTGAAGAAAGGAGCTCAGGGGCACTGTAATTCACAAACATGCAGAGTTATAAATGACAGCTATCGTCCAAAAATATACTGAAGTAAGGCTGCCAAGAGGACTTGAAAGCGGGGCAGAATTGCAGGAAACTAATTTCAGGATGTAGACTGGAATTGCATTGAAAGCATAGGAAAAAAGGCAGAGCGTCCACAATGATGCACTTGGCCAAAAAGGGCGTATGCGTTTTTTCCTGAATATATTCAGAAAAAAACGCATACGCCCTTTTTGGCCAACCAAGCAAACTTGCAAAGGAAATCTGCACTACAATCAAGTCTCACTTCACCCCGGTCAAACGGGCCATCTGAAAAAAGTGTAAAATCCAGAAAGGCAGGACAGGCCATGGAAAACTGGGAGCCTTGTTATGCTGATGGGCAGGAGGTAAATTGCCAACAGACACTCGGGAGAAGTGTATGGTGTTTCCTGAAACATCTAAAAAACAATGCAACAGAGCCTAGAGCACTTCCACTTACGGTCCTATAGATTAGGGAAATTAAAATCAAAAAGACACAGCCACCCCAAAGTTTGAGATGGCTCTGTTTACAAGAACCTCATTTACGGTACAAGTTCAATATTACAGAAAGTGAAAAATGGATAAAGAAGTTGTGGTACTTACGTACAATGCAATATCCCTCAGCAATGAAATCTATGTCATCAGGCCCTTAGCAGCATATGAGTGGATTCAGGTATGATGATTCTAACTGAAATAAGTCACACAGAACAATTAACATCATAAGATATCACTAATACACAGAATGTAAACTTGGCTACACAGGAACTGAATTACAAAACAGAACAGGGTCTCAAATGTAGAAAACCAACTTATGCTTGCTGAAGGGGAAAGGTGAGTTGGGGTGCTGCATAAAACCAGAGATTGAAATGAGCACAGATAAAGTTCCTTAAGCCTAATATGTAAGAGACAAGAGCTTCTCCTTGCTGAACGAAATGGACTCAACACCCTGTATTAAACGCCTAAGAATGTACCTGAGTAGTAAGTATCTTAAAACCTATGGATTGCTATGTCTCCGAAAGAGAATCAAGCGTGTGTACAGGGGCATAAATGCAGCAGTGATAGGATTGGAGAGGTTCGGTGAGCAAATGAAGACCCTTTGAAGTCATATTGCATGGTATCCATTCCACGGGTCTCAACTCTCCAGGTTTAAGGGATTCTTCCTTCAGCTAAAACATGCATGTGGAACCCAGAGTATGATCAACCGTGTGATCGGGAGACGTGTTCAAATATGTCTCAGTTTTCGTCCCCTGGTACTCGGGTGCAACATTCCAGACGCTTTACTAAGACTCTCCCCACTTGGAGAGTCAGTGCCTTTAAACTCCTGTTTGGCCCAGTTTGCAATTTCTGAGGAAGATGAACAGGAATAGGGAGAACCAATGAGAGACTAGCTGGAGGGGTCTGGACGGGCAAATTTAACTCTCATTTCCAACCAGGAAGAGGAATTAACCAAAGGCTCAGTGTGCAGTGCCGGAACCACACTAGGGCCTGAAACAATCCTGCGGTGTTGCAGCCAGCTCACAAGAAAGCGAGTTGAAGAAAGGAGCTCAGGGGCACTGTATTTCACAAACCTCCAGAGTTATAAATGACAGCTATCGTCCAAAAATATATTGAAGTAAGGCTGCCAAGAGGACTTGAAAGCGGGGCAGAATTGCAAGAAACCGATTTCAGGAGGTAGACAGGAATTGCATTTAAAGCATAGGAAGAGGGGCAGAACGTCCACAATGATGCACTTGGCCAAAAAGAGCGTATCCGTTTTTTCCTGAATATATTCAGGAAAAAACGCATACGCCCTTTTTGGCCAACCAAGCAAGATTGCAAAGGTAAACTGTACTACAATGAAGTCTCACTGCCCCCCGGTCAAAAGGGCCATCTGAAAAAAGTGTAAAATCCAGAAAGGCAGGCAGTCAATGGAGAACTGGGAGCTTTATTATGCTGATGGGCGGGATGAAAATTGCCAACAGCCACTCTGGAGAAGTGTATGGTGTTTCCTGAAACATCTAAAAAACAAAGCAACAGAGCTTAGGGCAGTTCCACTTATGGTCCTATAGCTTAGGGAAATTAAAATGGAAAAGACACAGCCACACCAAAATTTGGGACATCTCTGTTTACAAGAACCTCGTTTACAGTACAAGTTCAACATCGCAGAAAGTGAAAAATGGATAAAGAAGTTGTGGTATTTACTTACAAAGCAATATAACTCAGCAATGAAATCTATGTCATCAGGCCCTTAGCAGCACAATGAGTGGATTCAGGTATGATGATTCTAACTGAAATAAGTCACACAGAAAAAGAAACATCATAAGATATCAGTAATACACAGAATGTAAACTTGGCTACAAAGGAACTGAATTACAGAACAGAACAGGGTCTCAAATTTAGAAACCAACTTATGCTTGCTTAAGGGGAAAGGTGAGTTGGGGTGCTGCATAAAACCAGAGATTGAAATGTGCACAGATAAAGTTCCTTAAGCCAAATATGGAATAGACAAGAGCTACTCCTTGCTCAACGAAATGGACTCAACACCGCATATTAAACGCCTAAGAATGTACCTGACTACTAAGTATCTTAAAACCTATGGATTGCTATGTCTCCAAAAGAGAATCAAGCATGTGTACAGGGGCATAAACGCAGCAGTGATAGGATTGGAGAGGTTCGGTGAGCAAATGAAGACCCTTTGAAGTCATATTGCATGGTACCCATTCCACGGGTTTCAACTCTCCAGGTTTAAGGTATTCTTCCTTCAGCTAAAACATGCATGTGGAACCTAGAGTATGATCAACCATGTGATCGGGAGACGTGTTCAAATATGTCTCAGTTTTCATACCCTGGTACTCGGGTGCAACATTCCAGACGCTTTACTAACACTCTCCCCACTTGGAGAGTCAGCGCCTTTAACCTCCTGTTTGGCCCAGTTTGCAATTTCTGCGGAAGATGAACAGGAATAGCGAGAACCAATGAGAGACTAGCTGGAGGTGTCTGGACGGGCAAATTTAACTCTCATTTCCCACCAGGAAGAGGAATTAACCAAAGGCTCAGCGTGCCGTGCCGGAACCAGATTAGGGCCTGAAGCCATCCTGCGGTGTTGCGGCCAGCTCACAAGAAAGCGAGTTGAAGAAAGGAGCTCAGGGGCACTGTAATTCACAAACCTGAGGAGTTATAAATGACAGCTATCGTCCAAAAATATACTGAAGTAAGGCTGCCAAGAGGACTTCAAAGCGGGACAGAATTGCAGGAAACCGATTTCAGGAGGTAGACTGGAATTGCATTGAAAGCATAGGAAAAGAGGCAGAACGTCCACAATGATGCACTTGGCCAAAAAGGGCGTATGCGTTTTTTCCTGAATATATTCAGGAAAAAACGCATACGCCCTTTTTGGCCAACCAAGCAAACTTGCAAAGGAAATCTGCACTACAATGAAGTCTCACTTCACCCCGGTCAAACGGGCCATCTGAAAAAAGTGTAAAATCCAGAAAGGCAGGACAGGCCATGGAGAACTGGGAGCCTTGTTATGCTGATGGGCGGGATGTAAATTGCCAACAGACACTCGGGAGAAGTGTATGGTGTTTCCTGAAACATCTAAAAAACAATGCAACAGAGCCTAGAGCACTTCCACTTATGGTCCTATAGCTTAGGGAAATTAAATTCAAAAATACACAGCCACCCCAAAGTTTGGGACGCCTCTGTTTACAAGAACCTCGTTTACCATACACGTTCAATATCACAGAAAGTGAAAAATGGATAAAGAACTTGTGGTACTTACGTACAATGCAGTATCACTCAGCAATGAAATCTATGTCATCAGGCCCGTAGCAGCATAATGAGTGGATTCAGGTACGATGATTCTAACTGAAATAAGTCACACAGAAAAAGAAACATCATAAGATATCACTAATACACGGAATGTAAACTTGGCTACACAGGAACTGAATTACAGAACAGAACAGGGTCTCAAATTTAGAAAACCAACTTATGCTTGCTTAAGGGTAAAGGTGAGTTGGGGTGCTGCATATAACCAGAGATTGAAATGAGCACAGATAAAGTTCCTTAAGCCAAATATGGAATAGACAAGAGCTACTCCTTGCTCAACGAAATGGACTCAACACCCCATATTAAACCCCTAAGAGTGTACCTGACTAGTAAGTATCTTAAAACCTATGGATTGCTATGTCTCCGAAAGAGAATCAAGCATGTGTACAGGGGCATAAACGCAGCAGTGATAGGATTGGAGAGTTTCGGTGAGCAAATGAAGACCCTTTGAAGTCATATTGCATGGTACCCATTCCACGGGTTTCAACTACCCAGGTTTAAGTTATTCTTCCTTCACCTAAACATGCATGTGGAACCCAGAGTATGATCAACCATGTGATCGGGAGACGTGTTCAAATATGTCTCAGTTTTCGTAACCTGGTACTCGGGTGCAACATTCCAGACGCTTTACTAACACTCTCCCCACTTGGAGAGTCAGCGCCTGTAACCTCCTGTTTGTCCCAGTTTGCAATTTCTGCGGAAGATGAACAGGAATAGCGAGAACCAATGAGAGACTAGCTGGAGGTGTCTGGACGGGCAAATTTAACTCTCATTTCCCACCAGGAAGAGGAAATAACCAAAGGCTCAGCGTGCCGTGCCAGAACCAGATTAGGGCCTGAAGCCATCCTGTGGTGTTTCGGCCAGCTCACAAGAAAGCGAGTTGAAGAAAGGAGCTCAGGGGCACTGTAATTCACAAGCCTGCAGAGTTATAAATGACAGCTATCGTCCAAAAATATACTGAAGTAAGGCTGCCAAGAGGACTTGAAAGCGGGGCAGAATTGCAGGAAACCGATTTCAGGAGGTAGACTGGAATTGCATTGAAAGCATAGGAAAAGAAGCAGAACGTCCACAATGATGCACTTGGCCAAAAAGGGCGTATGCGTTTTTTCCTGAATATATTCAGGAAAAAACACATACGCACTTTTTGGCCAACCAAGCAAGCTTGCAAATGAAATCTGCACTACAATGAAGTCTCACTTCCCCCTGGTCAAAAGGGCCATCTGAAAAAAGTGTAAAATCCAGAAAGGCAGGACAGGCCATGGAGAACTGGGAGCCTTGTTATGCTGATGGGCAGGACGTAAATTGCCAACAGATACTCGGGAGAAGTGTATGGTGTTTCCTGAAACATCTAAAAAACAAAGCAACAGAGCCTAGGACACTTCCACTTATGGTCGTATACCTTAGGGAAATTAAAATCAAAAAGACACAGCCACCCCAAAGTATGGAACGGCCCTGTTTACAAGAACCTCGTTTACACTACAAGTTCAACATCGTAGAAAGTGAAAAATTGATAAAGAAGTTGTGTTATTTACTTACAAAGCAATATCACTCAGCAATGAAATCTACGTCATCAGGCCCTTAGCACCACAATGAGTGGATACAAGTATGATGATTCTAACTGAAATAAGTCACACAGAAAAAGAAAAATCATAGGATATCAGTAATACACGGAATGTAAACTTGGCTACACAGGAACTGAATTACAGAACAGAACAGGGTCTCAAATTTAGAAAACCAACTTATGCTTGCTTAAGGGGAAAGGTGAGTTGGAGTGCTGCATAAAACCAGAGATTGAAATGTGCACAGATAAAGTTCCTTAAGCCAAATATGGAATAGACAAGAGCTACTCTTTGCTCAATGAAATGGACTCAACACCGCATATTATACGCCTAAGAATGTACCTGACTAGTAAGTGTCTTAAAACCTATGGATTGCTATGTCTCCGAAAGAGAATCAAGCATGTGTTGAGGTGCATAAACGCAGCAGTGATAGGATTGGAGAGGTTCGGTGAGCAAATGAAGACCCTTTGAAATCATATTGCATGGTACCCATTCCACGGGTGTCAACTACCCAGGTTTAAGGTATTCTTCCTTCAGCTAAAACATGCATGTGGAACCTAGAGTATGATCAACCATGTGATCGGGAGACGTGTTCAAATATGTCTAAGTTTTCGTAACCTGGTACTCCGGTGCAACATTCCAGACGCTTTACTAACACTCTCCCGACTTGGAGAGTCAGTCCCTTTAACCTCCTGTTTGGCCCAGTTTGCAATTTCTGCGGAAGATGAACAGGAATAGCGAGAACCAATGAGAGACTAGCTGGAGGTGTCTGGATGGGCAAATTTAACTCTCATTTCCCACCAGGAAGAGGAATTAACCAAAGGCTCAGCATGCCGTGCCGGAACCAGATTAGGGCCTGAAGCCATCCTGCGGTGTTGCGGCCAGGTCACAAGAAAGCGAGTTGAAGAAAGGAGCTCAGGGGCACTGTAATGCACAAACCTGAGGAGTTATAAATGACAGCTATCGTCCAAAAATATACTGAAGTAAGTCTGCCAAGAGGACTTGAAAGCGGGGCAGAATTGCAGGAAACCGATTTCAGGAGGTAGACTGGAATTGCATTGAAAGCATAGGAAAAGACGCAGAGCGTCCACAATGATGCACTTGGCCAAAAAGGGCGTATGCGTTTCTTCCTGAATATATTCAGGAAAAACGCATACGCCCTTTTTGGCCAACCAAGCAAGCTTGCAAAGGAAATCTGCACTACAATGAAGTCTCACTTCCCCCCGGTCAAACGGGCCATCTGAAAAAAGTGTAAAATCCAGAAAGGCAGGACAGGCCATGGAGAACTGGGAGCATTGCTATGCTGATGGGCGGGATGTAAATTGCCAACAGAAACTCGGGAGAAGTGTATGGTGTTTCCTGAAACATCTATAAAACAAAGCAACAGAGCCTACGGCACTTCCACTTATGGTCCTATAGCTTAGGGAAATTAAAATCAAAAAGACACAGCCACCCCAAAGTTTGGGACGCCTCTGTTTACAAGAACCTCGTTTACTGTACAAGTTCAACATCGCAGAAAGTGAAAAATGGATAAAGAAGTTGTGGTATTTACTTACAAAGCAATATCACTCAGCAATGAAGTCTATGTCATCAGGCCCTTAGCAGCACAATGAGTGGATTCAGGTACGATGATTCTAACTGAAATAAGTCACACAGAAAAAGAAACATCATAAAATATCAGCAATACACGGAATGTAAACTTGGCTACACAGGAACTGAATTACAGAACAGAACAGGGTCTCAAATTTAGAAAACCAACTTATGCTTGCTTAAGGGGAAAGGTGAGTTGGGGTGCTGCATAAAACCAGAGATTGAAATGAGCACAGATAAAGTTCCTTAAGCCAAATATGGAATAGACAAGAGCTACTCCTTGCTCAACGAAATGGACTCAACACCCCATATTAAACGCCTAAGAATGTACCTGACTAGTAAGTATCTTAAAACCTATGGATTGCTATTTCTCCAAAAGAGAATCAAGCGTGTGTACAGGGGCATAAACGCAGCAGTGATAGGACTGCAGATGTTCGGTGAGCAAATGAAGACCCTTTGAAGTCATATTGCATGGTACCCATTAAACGGGTCTCAACTCTCCAGGTTTAAGGTATTCTTCCTTCAGCTAAAACATGCATGTGGAACCCAGAGTATGATCAACTGTGTGAACAGGAGACGTGTTCAAATATGTCTCAGTTTTCCTCCCCTGGTACTCGGGTGAAACATTCCAGACGCTTTACTAACACTCTCCCCACTTGGAGAGACAGCGCCTTTAACCTCCTGTTTGGCCCAGTTTGCAATTTCTGCGGAAGATGAACAGGATAGCGACAACCAATGAGAGACTAGCTGGAGGTGTCTGGACGGGCAAATTTAACTCTCATTTCCCACCAGGAAGAGGAATTAACCAAAGGCTCAGCGTGCCGTGCCGGAACCAGATTAGGGCCTGAAGCCATCCTGCGGTGTTGCGGCCAGCTCACAAGAAAGCGAGTTGAAGAAAGGAGCTCAGGGGCACTGTAATTCACAAACCTGCAGAGTTATAAATGACAGCTATCGTCCAAAAATATAGTGAAATAAGGCTGCCAAGAGGACTTGAAAGCGGGGCAGAATTGCAGGAAACCGATTTCAGGAGGTAGACAGGAATTGCATTGAAAGCATAAGAAAAGAGGCAGAATGTCCACAATGATGCACGTGGCCAAAAAGTGCGTATGCGTTTTTTCCTGAATATATTCAGGAAAAAACGCATACGCCCTTTTTGGCCAACCAAGCAAGCTTGCAAAGGAAATCTGCACTAAAATGAAGTCTCACATCCCCCCGGTCAAAAGGGCCATCTGAAAAAAGTGTAAAATCCAGAAAGGCAGGACAGGCCATGGAGAACTGGGAGCCTTGTTATGCTGATGGGCGGGATGTAAATTGCCAACAGACACTCGGGAGAACTGTATGGTGTTTCCTGAAACATCTAAAAAACAAAGCAACAGAGCCTAGGGCACTTCCACTTATGGTCCTATAGCTTAGGGAAACTAAAATCAAAAAGACACAGCCACCCCAATGTTTGGGACGCCTTTGTTTACAAGAACCTCGTTTACCGTACAAGTTCAATATCACAGAAAGTGAAAAGTGGATAAAGAAATTGTGGTACTTACGTACAATGCAGTATCACTCAGCAATGAAATCTATGTCATCAGGCCCTTAGTAGCACAATGAGTGGATTCAGGTATGATGATTCTAACTGAAATAAGTCACACAGAAAAAGAAACATCATAAGATATCAGTAATACACGGAACGTAAACTTGGCTACACAGGACCTGAATTCCAAAACAGAACAGGGTCTCAAATTGAGAAAACCAACTTATGCTTGCTTAAGGGGAAAGGTGAGTTGGGGTGCTGCATAAAACCAGAGATTGAAATGAGCACAGATAAAGTTCCTTAAGCCAAATATGGAATAGACAAGAGCTACTCCTTGCTCAACGAATTGGACTCAACACCCCATACTAAACGCCTAAGAATGTACCTCACTAGTAAGTATCGTAAAACCTATGGATTGCTATGTCTCCGAAAGAGAATCAAGCGTGTGTACAGAGGCATAAACGCAGC
The DNA here is from genome assembly GCF_951394435.1 of Stenella coeruleoalba. Taxonomy (NCBI): domain Eukaryota; kingdom Metazoa; phylum Chordata; class Mammalia; order Artiodactyla; family Delphinidae; genus Stenella; species Stenella coeruleoalba. The sequence continues at coordinate 701,476 of NW_027646154.1, read as the reverse complement.
AGTGATAGGATTGGAGAGGTTCGGTGAGGAAATGAATACCCTTTGAAGTCATATTGCATGGTTCCCATTCCACGGGTTTCAGCTACCCAGGTTTAAGGTATTCTACCTTCAGCTAAAACATGCATGTGGAACCTAGAGTATGATCAACCATGTGATCGGGAGACGTGTTCAAATATGTCTCAGTTTTTGTACCCTGGTACTCGGGTGCAAAATTCCAGACGTTTTACTAACACTCTCCCGACTTGGGGAGTCAGTCCCTTTAACCTCCTGATTGGCCCAGTTTGCAATTTCTGCGGAAGATGAACAGGAATAGGGAGAACCAATGAGAGACTAGCTGGAGGTGTCCGGACGGGCAAATTTAACTCTCCTTTCCCACCAGGAAGAGGAAATAACCAAAGGCTCAGCATGCCGTGCCGGAACCAGATTAGGGCCTGAAGCCATCCTGCAGTGTTGCGGCCAGGTCAGAAGGAAGCGAGTTGAAGAAAGGAGCTCAGGGGCACTGTAATTCACAAACCTGCAGAGTTATAAGTGACAGCTATCGTCCAAAAATATAGTGAAATAAGGCTGCCAAGAGGACTTGAAAGCGGGGCAGAATTGCAGGAAACCGATTTCAGGAGGTAGACTGGAATTGCATTGAAAGCATAGGAAAAGAGGCAGAACGTCCACAATGATGCACTTGGCCAAAAAGGGCATATGCGTTTTTTCCTGAATATATTCAGGAAAAAACGCATACGCCCTTTTTGGCCAACCAAGCAAGCTTGCAAAGGAAATCTGCACTACAATGAAGTCTCACTTCCCCCCAGTCAAAAGGGCCATCTGAAAATGTGTAAAATCCAGAAAGGCAACAGGCCATGGAGAACTGGGAGCCTTGTTATGCTGATCGGGGATATGTAAATTGCCAACAGACACTTGGGAGAAGTGTATGGTGTTTCCTGAAACATCTAAAAAACAAAGCAACAGAGCCTAGGGCACTTCCACTTATGGTCCTATAGCTTAGGGAAATTAAAATCAAAAAGACACAGCCACCCCAAAGTTTGGGACGCCTCTGTTTACAAGAATCTCGTTTACCGTACAAGTTCAGTATCACAGAAAGTGAAAAATGGATAAAGAATATGTGGTACTTACGTACAATGCAGTATCACTCAGCAATGAAATCTATGTCATCAGGCCCGTAGCAGCATAATGAGTGGATTCAGGTACGATGATTCTAACTGAAATAATTCACACAGAAAAAGAAACATCATAAGATATCAGTAATACACGGAATGTAAACTTGGCTACACAGGAACTGAATTACAGAACAGAACAGGGTCTCAAATTTAAAAAACCAAGTTATGCTTGCTTAAGGGGAAAGGTGAGTTGGGGTGCTGCATAAAACCAGAGATTGAAATGAGCAAAGATAAAGTTCCTTAAGTCAAATATGGTATAGACAAGAGCTATTCCTTGCTGAACGAAATGGACTCAACACCGCATATTAAACGCCTAAGAATGTACCTGACTAGTAAGTATCTTAAAATCTATGTATTGCTATGTCTCCGAAAGAGAATCAAGCGTGTGTACAGGGGCATAAACGCAGCAGTGATAGGATTGGAGAGGTTCGGTGAGCAAATGAAGACCCTTTGAAGTCATATTGCATGGTACCCATTCCACGGGTTTCAACTACCCAGGTTTAAGGTATTCTTCCTTCAGCTAAAACATGCGTGTGGAACCTAGAGTATGATCAACCATGTGATCGGGAGACGTGTTCAAATATGTCTCAGTTTTCGTCCCCTGTTACTCGTGTGCAACATTCCAGACGCTTTACTAACACTCTCCCCACTTGGAGAGTCAGTCGCTTTAACCTCCTGTTAGGCCCAGTTTGCAATTTCTGCGGAAGATGAACAGGAATAGCGAGAACCAATGAGAGACTAGCTGGAGGTGTCTGGACGGGCAAATTTAACTCTCATTTCCCACCAGGAAGAGAAATTAACCAAAGTCTCAGCGTGCCGTGCCGGAACCAGATTAGGGCCTGAAGCCATCCTGCGGTGTTGCGGCCAGGTCACAAGAAAGCGAGTTGAAGAAAGGAGCTCAGGGGCACTGTAATTCACAAACCTGAGGAGTTATAAATGACAGCTATCGTCCAAAAATATACTGAAGTAAGTCTGCCAAGAGGACTTGAAAGCGGGGCAGAATTGCAGGAAACCGATTTCAGGAGGTAGACTGGAATTGCATTGAAAGCATAGGAAAAGAGGCAGAACGTCCACAATGATGCACTTGGCCAAAAAGGGCATATGCGTTTTTTCCTGAATATATTCAGGAAAAAACGCATACGCCCTTTTTGGCCAACCAAGCAAGCTTGCAAAGGAAATCTGCACTAAAATCAAGTCTCACATCCCCCCGGTCAAAAGGGCCATCTGAAAAAAGTGTAAAATCCAGAAAGGCAGGACAGGCCATGGAGAACTGGGAGCCTTGTTATGCTGATGGGCGGGATGTAAATTGCCAACAGCCACTCGGGAGAAGTGTATGGTGTTTCCTGAAACATCTAAAAAACAAAGCAACAGAGCCTAGGGCACTTCCACTTATGGTCCTATAGCTTAGGGAAATTAAAATCAAAAAGACACAGCCACCCCAAAGTTTGGGACGCCTCTGTTTACAAGAACCTCATTTACCGTACAAGTTCAATATCACAGAAAGTGAAAAATGGATAAAGAACTTGTGGTACTTACGTACAATGCAGTATCACTCAGCAATGAAATCTATGTCATCAGGCCCGTAGCAGCATAATGAGTGGATTCAGGTATGATGATTCTAACTGAAATAAGGCACACAGAAAAAGAAACATCATAAGATATCACTAATACACGGAATGTAAACTTGGCTACACAGGAACTGAATTACAGAACAGAACAGGGTCTCAAATTTAAAAAACCAACTTATGCTTGCTTAAGGGGAAAGGTGAGTTGGGGTGCTGCATAAAACCAGAGATTGAAATGAGCACAGATAAAGTTCCTTAAGTCAAATATGGTATAGACAAGAGCTATTCCTTGCTGAACGAAATGGACTCAACACCGCATATTAAACGCCTAAGAATGTACCTGACTAGTAAGTATCTTAAAATCTATGTATTGCTATGTCTCCGAAAGAGAATCAAGCATGTGTACAGGGGCATAAACGCAGCAGTGATAGGATTGGAGAGGTTCGGTGAGCAAATGAAGACCCTTTGAAGTCATATTGCATGGTACCCATTCCACGGGTGTCAACTACCCAGGTTTAAGGTATTCTTCCTTCAGCTAAAACATGCATGTGGAACCTAGAGTATGATCAACCATGTGATCGGGAGACGTGTTCAAATATGTCTCAGTTTTCGTAACCTGGTACTCCGGTGCAACATTCCAGACGCTTTACTAACACTCTCCCGACTTGGAGAGTCAGTCCCTTTAACCTCCTGTTTGGCCCAGTTTGCAATTTCTGCGGAAGATGAACAGGAATAGCGAGAACCAATGAGAGACTAGCTGGAGGTGTCTGGACGGGCAAATTTAACTCTCATTTCCCACCAGGAAGAGGAATTAACCAAAGGCTCAGCATGCCGTGCCGGAACCAGATTAGGGCCTGAAGCCATCTTGCGGTGTTGCGGCCAGCTCACAAGAAAGCGAGTTGAAGAAAGGAGCTCAGGGGCACTGTAATTCACAAACCTGAGGAGTTATAAATGACAGCTATCGTCCAAAAATATACTGAAGTAAGTCTGCCAAGAGGACTTGAAAGCGGGGCAGAATTGCAGGAAACCGATTTCAGGAGGTAGACTGGAATTGCATTGAAAGCATAGGAAAAGAGGCAGAGCGTCCACAATGATGCACTTGGCCAAAAAGGGCGTATGCGTTTTTTCCTGAATATATTCAGGAAAAAACGCATACGCCCTTTTTGGCCAACCAAGCAAGCTTGCAAAGGAAATCTGCACTACAATGAAGTCTCACTTCCCCCCAGTCAAAAGGGCCATCTGAAAATGTGTAAAATCCAGAAAGGCAACAGGCCATGGAGAACTGGGAGCCTTGTTATGCTGATCGGGGATATGTAAATTGCCAACAGACACTTGGGAGAAGTGTATGGTGTTTCCTGAAACATCTAAAAAACAAAGCAACAGAGCCTAGGGCACTTCCACTTATGGTCCTATAGCTTAGGGAAATTAAAATCAAAAAGACACAGCCACCCCAAAGTTTGGGACGCCTCTGTTTACAAGAATCTCGTTTACCGTACAAGTTCAGTATCACAGAAAGTGAAAAATGGATAAAGAATATGTGGTACTTACGTACAATGCAGTATCACTCAGCAATGAAATCTATGTCATCAGGCCCATAGCAGCATAATGAGTGGATTCAGGTACGATGATTCTAACTGAAATAATTCACACAGAAAAAGAAACATCATAAGATATCAGTAATACACGGAATGTAAACTTGGCTACACAGGAACTGAATTACAGAACAGAACAGGGTCTCAAATTTAAAAAACCAAGTTATGCTTGCTTAAGGGGAAAGGTGAGTTGGGGTGCTGCATAAAACCAGAGATTGAAATGAGCAAAGATAAAGTTCCTTAAGTCAAATATGGTATAGACAAGAGCTATTCCTTGCTGAACGAAATGGACTCAACACCGCATATTAAACGCCTAAGAATGTACCTGACTAGTAAGTATCTTAAAATCTATGTATTGCTATGTCTCCGAAAGAGAATCAAGCGTGTGTACAGGGGCATAAACGCAGCAGTGATAGGATTGGAGAGGTTCGGTGAGCAAATGAAGACCCTTTGAAGTCATATTGCATGGTACCCATTCCACGGGTTTCAACTACCCAGGTTTAAGGTATTCTTCCTTCAGCTAAAACATGCGTGTGGAACCTAGAGTATGATCAACCATGTGATCGGGAGACGTGTTCAAATATGTCTCAGTTTTCGTCCCCTGTTACTCGTGTGCAACATTCCAGACGCTTTACTAACACTCTCCCCACTTGGAGAGTCAGTCGCTTTAACCTCCTGTTAGGCCCAGTTTGCAATTTCTGCGGAAGATGAACAGGAATAGCGAGAACCAATGAGAGACTAGCTGGAGGTGTCTGGACGGGCAAATTTAACTCTCATTTCCCACCAGGAAGAGAAATTAACCAAAGTCTCAGCGTGCCGTGCCGGAACCAGATTAGGGCCTGAAGCCATCCTGCGGTGTTGCGGCCAGGTCACAAGAAAGCGAGTTGAAGAAAGGAGCTCAGGGGCACTGTAATTCACAAACCTGAGGAGTTATAAATGACAGCTATCGTCCAAAAATATACTGAAGTAAGTCTGCCAAGAGGACTTGAAAGCGGGGCAGAATTGCAGGAAACCGATTTCAGGAGGTAGACTGGAATTGCATTGAAAGCATAGGAAAAGAGGCAGAACGTCCACAATGATGCACTTGGCCAAAAAGGGCATATGCGTTTTTTCCTGAATATATTCAGGAAAAAACGCATACGCCCTTTTTGGCCAACCAAGCAAGCTTGCAAAGGAAATCTGCACTAAAATCAAGTCTCACATCCCCCCGGTCAAAAGGGCCATCTGAAAAAAGTGTAAAATCCAGAAAGGCAGGACAGGCCATGGAGAACTGGGAGCCTTGTTATGCTGATGGGCGGGATGTAAATTGCCAACAGCCACTCGGGAGAAGTGTATGGTGTTTCCTGAAACATCTAAAAAACAAAGCAACAGAGCCTAGGGCACTTCCACTTATGGTCCTATAGCTTAGGGAAATTAAAATCAAAAAGACACAGCCACCCCAAAGTTTGGGACGCCTCTGTTTACAAGAACCTCATTTACCGTACAAGTTCAATATCACAGAAAGTGAAAAATGGATAAAGAACTTGTGGTACTTACGTACAATGCAGTATCACTCAGCAATGAAATCTATGTCATCAGGCCCGTAGCAGCATAATGAGTGGATTCAGGTATGATGATTCTAACTGAAATAAGGCACACAGAAAAAGAAACATCATAAGATATCACTAATACACGGAATGTAAACTTGGCTACACAGGAACTGAATTACAGAACAGAACAGGGTCTCAAATTTAAAAAACCAACTTATGCTTGCTTAAGGGGAAAGGTGAGTTGGGGTGCTGCATAAAACCAGAGATTGAAATGAGCACAGATAAAGTTCCTTAAGTCAAATATGGTATAGACAAGAGCTATTCCTTGCTGAACGAAATGGACTCAACACCGCATATTAAACGCCTAAGAATGTACCTGACTAGTAAGTATCTTAAAATCTATGTATTGCTATGTCTCCGAAAGAGAATCAAGCATGTGTACAGGGGCATAAACGCAGCAGTGATAGGATTGGAGAGGTTCGGTGAGCAAATGAAGACCCTTTGAAGTCATATTGCATGGTACCCATTCCACGGGTGTCAACTACCCAGGTTTAAGGTATTCTTCCTTCAGCTAAAACATGCATGTGGAACCTAGAGTATGATCAACCATGTGATCGGGAGACGTGTTCAAATATGTCTCAGTTTTCGTAACCTGGTACTCCGGTGCAACATTCCAGACGCTTTACTAACACTCTCCCGACTTGGAGAGTCAGTCCCTTTAACCTCCTGTTTGGCCCAGTTTGCAATTTCTGCGGAAGATGAACAGGAATAGCGAGAACCAATGAGAGACTAGCTGGAGGTGTCTGGACGGGCAAATTTAACTCTCATTTCCCACCAGGAAGAGGAATTAACCAAAGGCTCAGCATGCCGTGCCGGAACCAGATTAGGGCCTGAAGCCATCTTGCGGTGTTGCGGCCAGCTCACAAGAAAGCGAGTTGAAGAAAGGAGCTCAGGGGCACTGTAATTCACAAACCTGAGGAGTTATAAATGACAGCTATCGTCCAAAAATATACTGAAGTAAGTCTGCCAAGAGGACTTGAAAGCGGGGCAGAATTGCAGGAAACCGATTTCAGGAGGTAGACTGGAATTGCATTGAAAGCATAGGAAAAGAGGCAGAGCGTCCACAATGATGCACTTGGCCAAAAAGGGCGTATGCGTTTTTTCCTGAATATATTCAGGAAAAAACACATACGCCCTTTTTGGCCAACCAAGCAAGCTTGCAAAGGAAATCTGCACTACAATGAAGTCTCACTTCCCCCCGGTCAAAAGGGCCATCTGAAAATGTGTAAAATCCAGAAAGGCAACAGGCCATGGAGAACTGGGAGCCTTGTTATGCTGATCGGGGATATGTAAATTGCCAACAGACACTTGGGAGAAGTGTATGGTGTTTCCTGAAACATCTAAAAAACAAAGCAACAGAGCCTAGGGCACTTCCACTTATGGTCCTATAGCTTAGGGAAATTAAAATCAAAAAGACACAGCCACCCCAAAGTTTGGGACGCCTCTGTTTACAAGAATCTCGTTTACCGTACAAGTTCAGTATCACAGAAAGTGAAAAATGGATAAAGAATATGTGGTACTTACGTACAATGCAGTGTCACTCAGCAATGAAATCTATGTCATCAGGCCCGTAGCAGCATAATGAGTGGATTCAGGTACGATGATTCTAACTGAAATAATTCACACAGAAAAAGAAACATCATAAGATATCAGTAATACACGGAATGTAAACTTGGCTACACAGGAACTGAATTACAGAACAGAACAGGGTCTCAAATTTAAAAAACCAACTTATGCTTGCTTAAGGGGAAAGGTGAGTTGGGGTGCTGCATAAAACCAGAGATTGAAATGAGCAAAGATAAAGTTCCTTAAGTCAAATATGGTATAGACAAGAGCTATTCCTTGCTGAACGAAATGGACTCAACACCGCTTATTAAACGCCTAAGAATGTACCTGACTAGTAAGTATCTTAAAATCTATGTATTGCTATGTCTCCGAAAGAGAATCAAGCGTGTGTACAGGGGCATAAACGCAGCAGTGATAGGATTGGAGAGGTTCGGTGAGCAAATGAAGACCCTTTGAAGTCATATTGCATGGTACCCATTCCACGGGTTTCAACTACCCAGGTTTAAGGTATTCTTCCTTCAGCTAAAACATGCGTGTGGAACCCAGAGTATGATCAACCATGTGATCGGGAGATGTGTTCAAATATGTCTCAGTTTTCGTCCCCTGTTACTCGTGTGCAACATTCCAGACGCTTTACTAACACTCTCCCCACTTGGAGAGTCAGTCGCTTTAACCTCCTGTTAGGCCCAGTTTGCAATTTCTGCGGAAGATGAACAGGAATAGCGAGAACCAATGAGAGACTAGCTGGAGGTGTCTGGACGGGCAAATTTAACTCTCATTTCCCACCAGGAAGAGAAATTAACCAAAGTCTCAGCGTGCCGTGCCGGAACCAGATTAGGGCCTGAAGCCATCCTGCGGTGTTGCGGCCAGGTCACAAGAAAGCGAGTTGAAGAAAGGAGCTCAGGGGCACTGTAATTCACAAACCTGAGGAGTTATAAATGACAGCTATCGTCCAAAAATATACTGAAGTAAGTCTGCCAAGAGGACTTGAAAGCGGGGCAGAATTGCAGGAAACCGATTTCAGGAGGTAGACTGGAATTGCATTGAAAGCATAGGAAAAGAGGCAGAACGTCCACAATGATGCACTTGGCCAAAAAGGGCGTATGCGTTTTTTCCTGAATATATTCAGGAAAAAACGCATACGCCCTTTTTGGCCAACCAAGCAAGCTTGCAAAGGAAATCTGCACTACAATGAAGTCTCACTTCCCGCCGGTCAAAAGGGCCATCTGAAGAAATTGTAAAATCCAGAAAGGCAGCACCGGCCATGGAGAACTGGGAGCCTTGTTATGCTGATGGGCGGGATGTAAATTGCCAACAGACACTCGGGAGAAGTGTATGGTGTTTCCTGAAACATCTAAAAAACAAAGCAACAGAGCCTAGGGCACTTCCACTTATGGTCCTATAGCTTAGGGAAATTAAAATAAAAAAGACACAGCCACCCCAAAGTTTGGGACGCCTCTGTTTACAAGAACCTCATTTACCGTACAAGTTCAATATCGCAGAAAATGAAAAATGGATAAAGAACTTGTGGTACTTACGTACAATGCAGTATCACTCAGCAATGAAATCTATGTCATCAGGCCCGTAAGAGCATCATGAGTGGATTCAGGTACGATGATTCTAACTGAAATAAGTCACACAGAAAAAGAAACATCATAAGATATCACTAATACACGGAATGTAAACTTGCCTACACAGGAACTGAATTCCAAAACAGAACAGGGTCTCAAATTTAGAAAACCAACTTATGCTTGCTTAAGGGGAAAGGTGAGTTGGGGTGCTGCATAAAACCAGAGATTGAAATGAGCACAGATACCTTTCCATAAGCCAAATATGTAATAACAAGAGCTCATCCTTGTTCAACTAAGTGGACTCAACACCCCATATTAAACACCTAAGAATATACCTGACTAGTAAGAATCTTAAAACCTATCGATTTATATGTCTCCAAAAGAGAATCAAGCGTGTGTACAGTGGCATAAACGCAGCAGTGATAGGATTGGTGAGGTTCGGTGAGCAAATGCAGACCCTTTGAAGTCATATTGCATGGTACCCATTCCATGGGTCTCAACTCTCCAGGTTTAAGGGATTCTTCCTTCAGCTAAACCATGCATGTGGAACCCAGAGTATGATCCAACATGTGATCGGGAAACGTGTTCAAATGCGTCTCAGTTTTTGTCCCCTGGTACTCGGGTGCAACATTCCAGACACTTTACTAACACTCTTCCCACTTGGAGAGTCAGTGCCTTTAACCTCCTGTTTGGCCCAGTGTACAATTTCTGCGGAAATTGAACAGGAATAGGGAGAAACAATGAGAGACTACCTGGAGGTGTCTGGACGGGCAAATTTAACTCTCATTTCCCACCAGGAAGACGAATGAACCAAAGGCTCCACATGCCGTGCTGGAACTAGATTAGGGCCTGAAGAGATCCTGCAGTTTTGCGGCCAGCTCACAAGAAATCGAGTTGAAGAAAGGAGCTCAGGGACACTGTAATTCACAAACCTGCGGAGTTATAAATGACAGCTATCATCCAAAATTATACTGAAGTAAGGCCGCGAAGAGGACTTGAATGCGGGGCAGAATTGCTGGAAACCGATTTCAGAAGGTACACGGGAGTCGCTCTTAAAGCATAGGAAAGAGACAGAACTTGGAAAATAATGGACTTGGCAAAAAAGGGCATATGTGTTTTATCCAGAGCTCTCATAACTGAGGGGAGGAGATTCCCAGCAGGTTTAACTGCCACCTGAGGGCTCACATTGCCAAGGCAACGTGAGCAAGCCAGGCAGGAGTTACCTCACAGCAGAGGTCCCACCTTATAGAAGGGTGAGAAACCCAGCCAACATCAGACTCTCACCAGAGGGCCCACATCACGAAGGGGATGGTAACCAGGCAGGAGTGTCTTCACACCAGTGGGGCCACATCATCTAAAGGTGAGGTACTCAGCACATGTGTCCTCAAACCAGAGGACCCACATCACCAAGGGCCTCGGAGTGAGGCAGGCAGGAGTAGCCTCACAACACTGGGCCCATAGAATAAAAAAGTGAGGAATCCAGCAGTTGGAACCTCCCAGCAGGCGGCCCAGAGCACCGAGGCTATGGGATCCAGGCCACAGTGAACTCACAGAAGAGGGCCCATGTCATGAAACTGAGCAACCCAGTCATTGGGACCTCAGAGCAGGAGGCCCACATCCACATGGGGATGGAAATCTGGTAGGAGTGTCCTCGCACCACTGAGAACGTATCAGAAAATTTTGGGAGACCAGCAGTTAGGGCCTGATGCCAGAGGACCCTCATCTCCAAGGGAAGGAGGCTCCCAGCAGGCTCCAACTGCCACCAGAGGGCTGACGTCGCCAAGGTGATGTGTGCCAACCAGGCACGAATGACCTCACAGCAGAGGGCCCACCTCAGAGAAGTGTGACGAACCCAGTCAGGATCAGACTCGCACCAGAGGGCCCACATCACCAAATGGATTGGAACCAGGCAGGAGTGTCCTCACATGAGTAGGGCCACATCATCTAAAGGTGAGGAACCCAGAACATGTGGCTTCAAACCATAGGACACCCATCACCAAGGGGCTGGGAGTGAGGCAGGCAGGAGGAGCCTCATAACAGAGGGCCCAAAAATAAGAAAGGTGAGGAATCCAGCATTTGGAACCTCCCAGCAGGCGGCCCAGAGCTCAGAGGCTATGGGATCCAGGCCGGAGTGAACTAACACCAGACAGCCCACATCATGAAACTGTGAGCAACCCAGACATTGGGACCTCAGAGCAGAAGGCCCACATCCCCATGGTGATGGGAACATGACAGGAGTGTCCTGGCATCACTGGGCTCACATCAGAAAACGTGGGGTGCTCAGAAGTTAGGGCCTGACGCTAGAGGGCACTCATCACTGAGAGGAGGAGGCTCCCAGCAGGCTCCAGCTGCCAACAGAGGGCCAACGTCGCCAAGGCGATGTGTGCCAGCCCGGCAGGAGTGACCTCACAGCAGAGGGCCCACCTCACAGAAGGGTGAGGAACACAGCCAGGATCAGACTCTCACCAAAGGGCCCACATCACCAAGGGGATGGGAACCAGGCAGGAGTGTCCCCACACCAGTGGGACAACATCATCGAAAGCTGAGGATCCCAGCACATGTAGCCTCAAACCAGAGCAACCACATCACCAAGGGGTTCGGAATGAGGCTGGCAGGACCGGCCTCACAACACAGGGTCCATAGAATATAAAAGTTGAGGAATCCAGCAGTTGGAACCTCCCAGCAAGTGGCCCAGAGCACCGAGGCTATGGGATCCAGGCCACAGTGAACTCACAGCAGAGGGCCCACATCATGAACCTGTGAGCAGCCCAGCCGTTGGGACCTCAGAACAGAAGGCCCACATCCCCATTGGGATGGGAACCTGGCAGGAGTGGCTTCGCACCACTTAGCACATATCAGAAAATGTTAGGAGCCCGGCAGTTAGGGCCTGACGCCAGGGGGCCCTCATAACTGAGGGGAGGAGACTCCCAGCAGGTTTCAACTGCCAACAGAGGGCCCACGTCTACAAGGTGGCATGCGCCAGCCAGGCAGTAGTGACCTCACAGCAGAGGGCCTATCTCACAGAAGGGTGAGGAACCGAGGCAGGATGAGACTCTCACCAGAGGGCCCACAACACCAAGGGGATGGGAACCAGTCAGGACTGTCCTCCCACCAGTGGGGCCACATCATCGAAAGGTGAGGAACCCAGCACATGTGGCCTCATATCAGAGGACATACATCACAAAGGGGATGGGAGTGAGGCAGGTAGGAGTAGCCTAAAAACAGAGGGCCCAAAGAATAAAAAAGGTGAGGAATCCAGCATTTGGAACCTCCCAGCAGGCGGCCGAGAGCACAGAAGCTATGGGATGCAGGCAGGAGTGAACTAACACCAGAGAGCCCACATCATGAAACTGTGAGCAACCCAGGCGTTGGGACCTCAGAGCAGAAAGCCCACATCCCCATGGGGATGGGAACCTGACAGGAGTGTCCTGGCAACACTGGGCTCACATCAGAAAACGTGGGGAGCCCAGCAGTTAGGGCCTGATGCTAGAGGGCCGTCATCACCGAGGGGAGGAGGCTCCCAGCAGGTTCCATGTGCCAACAGAGGGCCCACGTTGCCAAGGTGATGTGTGCAAGTCAGGCAGGATTGACCTCACAGCAGAGGGCCTACCTCACAGAAGAGTGAGGAACCCAGCCAGGATAAGACTGTCACCAGAAGGCCCACATCACCAAGGGGATGGGAACCAGGCAGGAGTGTCCTCACACCAGTGGGGCCACATCATTGAAAGTTGCAGAACCCAGCACATGTGGCCTCAAACCAGAAGACCCACATCACGAAGGGGTTGCGAGTGAGGCAGGCAAGAGGAGCATCACAACACAGGGTCCATAGAATACAAAAGTTGAGGAATCGAGCAGTTGGAACCTCCCAGCAGGCAGCCAAGAGCACAGAGGCTATGGGATCCAGGCCACAGTGAACTAAGACCAGAGAGCCCACATCATGAAATTGTGATCAACCCAGCCGTTGGAACCTCAGAGCAGAAGGCCCACATCCCCATGGAGATGGGAACCTAAGAGGAGTGCCCGAGCATCACTGGGCTCACTAAGAAAAGTTGGGGAGCCCAGCAGTTAGGGCCTGACGTCAGAGGGCCCTCATCACAGAGGTGAGGAGGCTCCCAGCAGGGTCCAAGTGCCACCAGAGGGCTCATGTCAACAAGGCGAGGTGAGCAAGCCAGGCAAGAGTTACCTGATAGTAGAGGGCGCACCTCACAGATGGGTGAGGAACCCAGCCAGGATCAGACTCTTACCAGAGGGCCCACATCACAAAGGGGATGGGAACCAGTCAGGATTATCCTCACACCAGTGGGGCCTCATCATCTTAAGGTGAGGAACCCAGCACATGTGTCCTCAAACCAGAGGACCCACATCACCAAGGGCCTTGGAGTGAGGCAGGCAGGAGTAGCCTCACAACACAGGGCACATAATATAAAAAACGTGAGGATTCCAGCATTTAGACCTTCCAGCAGGCGGCCCAGAACACCAAGGCTATGGGATCCAGGCCACAGTGAACTCACAGCAGAGGGCCCACATCATAAAACTGTGAGCAACCCAGGCGTTGGGACCTCAGCACAGAAGGCCCACATCCCCATGGGAATGGGAACCTGGCTGGAGTGTCCTCGCACCACTGGGCGCACATCAGAAAATGTGGGGAGCCCACCATTTAGGGCCTGACACCAGAGGGCCGTCATCACCGAGAGGAGGAGGCACCCTGCACACTCCAACTGCCACCAGAGAGCTCACGTCTCCAAGGTGACGTGTGCCAGCCAGGCAGGAGTGACCTCACAGCAGAGGGCCCACCTCACAGAACGTTGAGGAACCCAGCCAGGATTAGACTCTCGCCAGAGGGCCCACCTCACCAAGGGGATGGGAACCAGGCAGGAGTGTCCTCACACGAGTGGGGCCACATCATCGAAAGGTGAGGAATGCAGCACATGTGGCCTCAAGCCATAGGACAGCCATCACCAAGGGGCTGGCAGTGAGGCAGGCAGGAGGAGCCTCACAACAGAGGGCACATAGAATAAAGAAGTTGAGGAATCCAGCAGTTGGAACCTCCCAGCAGGCGGCTCAGAGCACCGATGATAAGGGATCCTTGCCGGAGTGAACTCACAGCAGAGGGCCCACATCATGGTACTGTGAGCAAGCCAGCCGTTTTGACCTCAGAGCAGAAGGCCCATATCCCCATGGGGATGGGAACCTGGCAAGAGTGTCCTCACTCACTTGGCGCACATCAGAAAATGTGGGGAGCCCAGCAGTTATGGCCTAAGGCAAGAGGGCCCTCATCACCGAGGGGAGGAGGATCCCAGCACACTCCAACTGCCACCAGAGGGCCCACGTCGCCAAGGTGACGTGTGCCAGACAGGCATGATTGACCTCACAGCAGAGGGCCCACCTCACAGAAGGGTGAGGAACCCAGCCAGGATCAGACTCTCACCTGAGGGCCCACATCAGCAAGGGGATGGGAACCAGTCAGGACTGTCTTCCCTCCAGTGGGGCCACATCATCGAAAGGTGCGGAACCCAGCACATGTGGCCTCAAATCAGAGGACACATATCACAAAGGGAATGGGAGTGAGGCAGGCAGGAGTAGCCTAAAAACAGAGGGCCCAAAGAATAAGAAAGGGGAGGAATCCAGCAGTTGGAACCTCCCAGCAGGCGGCCGAGAGCACAGAAGCTATGGGATGCAGGCAGGAGTGAACTAACAGCAGAGAACCCACATCATGAAACTGTGAGCAACCCAGGCGTTGGGACCTCAGAGCAGAAGGCCCACATCCCAATGGGGATGTGAACCTGGCTGGAGTGTCCTCGCACCACTGGGCGCACATCACAAAATGTGGGGAGCCCAGCAGTTAGGGCCTGACGCCAGAGGGCCCTCATCACCGAGGGGAGGAGGCTCCCAGCAGGCTCCAAGTGCCACCAGAGGGCTCATGTCCACAAGGCGAGGTGAGCAAGCCAGGCAGGAGTGACCTCACAGCAGACGGCCCACCTCACAGAAGGGTGAGGAACCCAGCCAGGATCAGACTCTCAACAGAGGGCCCACATCACCAAGGGGATGTGAACCAGGCAGGAGTCTCCTAAGACCATTGGTCCCACATCATCGAAAGGTGAGGAACCCAGCACATGTGGCCTCAAACCAGACGACACACATCACGAAGGGGCTGGGAGTGAGGCAGACAGGAGGATCCTCACAACAGAGGGCCCCAAAAATTAAAAAAGTGAGGAATCCAGCAGTTGGAACCTCCCAGCAGGCGGCCAAGAGCACAGAGGCTATGGGATCCAGGCCTCTGTGAACTAACACCAGAGAGCCCACATCATGAAAATGTGAACAACCCGGCCGTTGGGACCTCAGAGCAGAAGGCCCACATCCCCATGGAGATGGGATCCTAAGAGGAGTGCCAAAGCATCACTGGGCTCACTAAAAAAAGTTGGTGAGCCCAGCAGTTAGGGCCTGACGCAAGAGGGCCCTCATCACCGGGGGGAGGAGATTCCCAGCACGCTCCAACTGCCACCACACGGCTGATTTCACCAAGGCAATGTGTGCCAGCCATGCAGGAGTGACCTATCAGCAAAGGGTCTCCCTCACAGAAGGGTGAGGAACACAGCCAGGAACAGACTCTCACCAGGGGGTCCACATAACCACGTGGATAGGAACCAGGCAGGAGTGTCCTCACACTAGTGGGGCCACATCATCGAAAGGTGAGGAACCCAGCAAAGGTGGCCACAAACCAGAGGACCCACATCACCAAGGGGTTGAGAGTGAGGTAGGTGTCTGGACGGGCATTTTTAACACTCATTTCCCACCAGGAAGAGGAATTAACCAAAGGCTCAGCATGCCCTGCCAGAAGCAGATTAGGGCCTGAAGCAGTCTTGCGGGTTTGCGGCCAGCTCACAAGAAAGCGAGTTGAAGAAAGGAGCTCAGGGGCCCTGTAATTCACAAACCTGCAGAGTTATAAATGACAGATAACGTCCAAAAATATATTGAAGTAAGGCTGCGAAGAGGACTTCAAAGCGGGGCAGAATTTCAGGAAACCGATTTCAGGAGGTAGACTGGATTTGCATTTAAAGCATAGGAAAAGAGGCAGAACATCGACAATGATGCACTTGGCAAAAAAGGACGTATGAGTTTGTTCCTGAATGTATTCAGGAAAAAACGCATACGCCCGTTTTGGCAAACCAAGCAAGCTTGCAATGGAAATCCGAACTACTATGAAGTGTCACTTCCCCCCGGTCTAAAGAGCCATCTGAAAAAAGTGTAAAATCCAGAAAGGCAAGACAAGCCATGGGGAAAAAGGAGCCTTGTTATGCTGATGGGCAGGATGTAAATTGCCAACAGTCACTCTGGAGAAGTGTATGGTGTTTCCTGATACATCTGAAAAACAAAGCAACAGAGTCTAGGGTATTTCCACTTATGGTCCTATAGCTTAGGGAAATTAAAATCAAAAACACAGCCACCCCAAAATTTGGGACGGATCTGTTTACAGGAACCTCTTCTACAATACACGTTAAATATCCCAGAGAACAAATAATTGATAAAGAAGTTGCGGTACTTACGTACAACAGAATATCACTCAGCAATGAAATCTGTGTCACCATGCCTGTACCAGCATAATGAGTGGATTGAGGCACAATGATTCTAAGTGAAATAAGTCACACAGAAAAAGAAACATCATAAGGTATCACTAATGCACGGAATGTAAACTTGGCTACACATGGACTGAATTACAAAACAGAACAGGGTCTCAAGTTTAGAAAACCAACTTATGCTTGCTTAAGGGGAAAGGTGAGTTGGGGTGCTGCATAAAACCAGAGTTTGAAATTAGCACAGATACCGTTCCATAAGCCAAATATGTAATAGACAAGACCTACCCCTTGCTCAACGAAATGGACTCAACAATGAGGTATCACCTCACACCTGTTAGAATGGGCATCATCTGAAAATCTACAAACAACAAATGCTGGAAAGGGTGTGGAGAAAAGGAAGCCTCTTCCACTATTGTTGGGAATATAAATTGATACAGTCACTATGGAGAACAATATGGAGTTTCTTAAGAAACTAATAATAGAATTACCATATGATACAGCAATCCCAGTACTGGACATATACCCAGACAAAACCAGAAATCAAAAAGAGACATTCACCGCAATGTTCATTGCATCACTATTTACAATATCGAGGTAATGGAAGCAACCTAAATGCCCACAGACAGACGAATGCATAAAGATGTGGTACATATATAAAATGGAATATTACTAAGCCATGAAAGGAATGAAATTGGGTCATTTGTAGAGACGTCGATGGATCTAGAGACTGTCATACAGAGTGAAGTAAGTCAGAAAGAGAAAAACAAATCTTGTATATTCATGCATATATGTGGAACCTAGAAAAACTGTACAGATTAACCGTTTTGCAAGGCATAAATAGAGCAACAGATGTAGACAACAATCGTATGGACAACAAGGGGGGAAAGCTCTTGGGAGGGTGGTGGTGGGAGGATTTGAGAGATTGGGATTGGCATGTAAACATTTATATGTATAAAATAGATAACCAATAAGAACCTGCTGTATAAAAATATAAAATAAAATTCAAAATTAAAAAGAAATAAAATTTAAAAAATCAAACAGAAAAAACAATTATTCCCTTCACATACATGTATTTATATGAATAAATTATTTCCATGCTTATATCTGTAAATACAAAAAAGAGGAATAAAATCTACCTTGAACCAAAAAGGAAAAAGAGAAAAAAAAAACAGAACCCACCAGTTACTCAGAGGAAAACCGTATCAGGGCACTTACTCCAGTTGTAAACAATTCTGAAGTTGGTCAGTGGTGGGGAATCGTCTCCCATTCAGCCAGCAGCCCCCACACAACAAGCGTCCTCATTGCAAAGCTGGGGCACCGTGCCGAGGCATCTGTGAGTAAACGTGAGCTGAGCCCCAGGCCAGTTGCTGCTGAACTATTCCCACCCTTCCCAGGTAAAACACCTGAATATATACAAGGACTTGAAAGCCTAGAGGAAGGGCCATGGAGCCACACGAGTGACAGGATGCCAGCTGACTTGGTGCCTGCAGGCCAGCCAGGATGGTCCTGGCCCTGGGTGCTCTTCTGGAAGATTTCCATTTCCCTGCCTGAGATACCCGTCCTGTCCCTGCCCCCACTGCTTTTTTCCTTCCTCACTTCTGCCCAGGGAGAAATTCCAGCAGCAGGTATGGGTGACACATCCTCTTCTTTAGCAGGTGGCAGCCTGGCAACTGCAGCAGAAAGTCCAGCAGAGCCCCACTCACACTGGGCCACCCACAAAGCCGTGGCCTCTCACTCCCTCCCACCAGCCCAGCCCCGAGACTGCTGACAGGGCAGAGAAAATGGCGTCAGGCACAGCTGCAGGGGCTCTTGCTGCCTGGAGTGGTATTTATATTGATCTCAACCCAGGCACACCTGGGGAGGGCTGGCCGGCATGGTAAGGCTGCCCAGGTCAGCCAATCATCACCCCTCAGGGGCTCACAGTTGCAGAAAATGGAACTTGCTGAACCGGCCAGGTCCAAGGAACAGGTGTGGGCTCCTGAGAGTCAGGATAGACAAGGGGCTGCAGCTTTGGCTTGTTTTCTAATCATTTTATCTGGCCCATGAGTGGGAGACAACTTCAAGAAAACCCTCTCCTAATGAGAGGAACCCAGGAGTCAGGGAGAGGAGGGGTGGGTGGTGGTTGGAGACAGAGGCCTGGTGCCCTGGGTGCAGTGGAAGTCTCTGGAAGACCAGGTGGAGGGAGGCCACACAGAGTGATGCCCAGGGTCACAGACCTGTCGCAGCTGCTGTTTGTTAGTTCAAGTCCTGCTCTGAGGTGCTCTGTGTCAGCTCTGAGCAACAGGTGAGCTGGGGGTGCTCTTCAATGAGGGCTATGTGCACGGTTCCTGTGTGCCCAGCCCTGCCATGGTACCTGCAAGGGTAGCTCTGTATCCTGGGAGGGGCCTGACCATGAGAGCCCCGTGGGCTGGGTTGGGGGTGGGGCACCTGCCGAGGAGAGCTCCATATCCTGGGATTGGCCTGACCACGAGAGCCCCATGGGCTGCTGGGGACCTGGTAAAGGATGTCAGGACAGTCAGTGAAGCCACTGAGGATATACCTCCAGTTGCTCCTGATTCCTACACCCTGCTGGTCATTCTACCAACCACCAGGACATGGTATTCTGTATTAGTCTTCAATGATGCCTTCTTTTGTATTCCATTAGTCCCAGAGTCACAAGAAATTTTGGCTTGTGAGTGGCAGGACTCAACATACAACTAAAACAATACTTCCGGGCCGTCTGGCCCCAAGGGTGCAAAAATTCCCACACCATCTTTGGGGAAAGCTTAGCTAAAGACTGAAAAGTTCTACCTCTGGAAAAGGAAACCCTCCTTCAATATGCAGATGACATTCTGATCGCCAGCCCTACTAAGGAGGCCTCTGAACTACCAAGCCAATAAAGGATAGAAGTTGTCCAAGAAAAAGCTCAAATATCACAGACTGCAGTGACCTGCCTGGGCTTCATTCTCACAGAAGGTCAGAGAAGCCCATCCCAGGAAAGGGAAGAAACCATTTTCAGCCTTACCCCTTTCTAAAACTAGAAGACAGCTTAGGGGTTCCTGGGGAGGCCAGGGTTTGCTGCTTCTGGATCCCTAACTACAGTCTACTAGCTGGGCCTCTATATGAAACACTGAAAGGAAAAGATGATGATCCTTTTGAACAGAATCCAGAAGTGGCCTTTCAAGAATGGAAAGAGCAGTCAATTCAGACCCTTGCCCTGGAACTCTCTAATTGAGCTAAACCCTTTGACCTTTACATTCCCGGTGAAAGGTGAATCGCCATTGGAGAATTAGTGAAAAAACTGGGACCACTTGAAATGGAACAACGCAAGAATGCCATCCAGGTAGGATAAACTAGAGTCACCAAGGGGCTTGGCCCACTGCCACATCTGGCCAAGATACTGGCGGTATCTAAAAACCTGGAAATCAGCAGCCCAAAAGGCCACCTCCCTCCTAAGGGAAAAGGACCCCACGTGGTGATCCTAATCACCAACCATGCCCTGAAGTTGCAGGGTTTCCTCCGTGGGCACACCGACCTCGAGTGAGGAGGCCCTCCAACTCCAACATCCAGAGAGATAACCGGGGGCAACAGGGCACCATGACGACTCGTGTGAACATCACTTGACCTGGAGTTTCTCTCATAAAACAACAATAGTGTGTCCCAAAGGAGTAGACTACTGCTTGCAGGACTTACTGCACCCGGAGGGGAGCTAATAATCTTGGCGGGGGAACCGTATATCACACTGTCACCATAGAAAAGCCTACAGACACCGTGATGATGGTGGCCAATAAGACCGGCTGGACTCCTGTTTACTTCAAAAGGCTGTTGACTCAGTGGCCATCATGGTCCTTGATCACCACTGACCCTGGACTGTCTGGGAGTTGAGCGGGCAGGGCTCTGACACCTGGTGCTGTTTGTACGTTAATTCAGGGGCTTAATTGAAGAAAGCGCAGACTACTGGCCAGAGCATCTAGGCTGGCAGAAACGGTCAGCCTAAGGTGGCCGAACAAATGTGGGGCGGGGTGAAATCGGCCCCCACAGCGTCTCTGCACATCTCTTTCCTGGACCCTTAAAGGTCATTAGAATCTATAACACTTCCAATGCTGGTGCTCAGGCGGACGAGCAGGGAGGCAGGGGTCCCGGGGCCAATCAACGTCACCTGGAGGCTGCTGGGGAGAAGTTCTGACCCTCGTCCCCTGGTATGAGGGCTCCCAACTCAGCACTCAGCAGTTACAGAAGAAGGGTCTGCACCCTCAGCACTCCAAGAATGAGGAACGGGACAAAAGGCAGAGGAGGGGTTTGTCCCCAGCAAAGCCCATTAAAAATCCCTGGGAGATAAAAATAGAATCTGGGCAATAAAGTCAAGTCTGACCTTTTTTATCCTTTGTGCTTTGTCTAATTTCACGTGCTCCTAGGGTCCCGCATGCAGAGGTTCCACACCCGGCACTTCAGACCAGATTTCCTAGTGCAGAATGGCTGGGTCGACACCTCAGCTCCTGGGGCCCAGTGCAGACTCCACGATATAGAGCCTGAGCTGCAGCCAACCCGGCCCTCGAGAGCTCCGCCGCCTCCCTCCCACTGACTCTCACAGGATCTCTACACAGCAGCCCAGCCCACAGCCCACGGGGTAGTGCATGCTCTCACCTCTCCATTCTCTGATCAAAATATAAAGTTTCCTTTGCTTGTGAACAAACTCAGTCTCGATCTGTTGGCCCCAATGACACTGGGCAGGGGGACACTTGTTGGGGTCCACTCTGGAGGATCAGTAACAGAAATTGAGACTATTGTAACTTCAATGAACAGATGTGTGAGCCAAACTGTAGTTAACATAGAACAGTGTATAAGGCTCGGGTAAAATAAGATGTTTCTAACACTTCCATTTGATATTTCCATCACTTTATTATAAGCAAGTTCAGTGAAAAGGTTTGTCTTATTTGTCAGGTCAATATTAGAGAAATGAAGTGATTTCTTTCCAAGGATGTACATCTAATAATCTTGGTTAAAGCTTCAATCTTGTTTTAAATGCTTTTCCATTGAAAATGATACCTCTCTTTCAGCTCCCCCATTTCTGAGAAGTATAAAATCTTATAATTTATTATTACCAAAGGGGAAAGGTGGGAGGAGGGATAAATTAACAGTTTGGAATTAACACATACACACTGCTATGTATAAAATAGATCATCAACAAGGAACTACTGTATAGCACAGGGAACTACACTCAATATTTTGCAATAACCTATAAGGGGAAATAATCTGAAAAAGAATAGATATTTTTATTGACATCATCTATCAATGACAGTTAAAGTGTAACCTAAGGGAAGCTGGTGGTGAGTGCTTCTGACCCTGAAGACTTCAATCATCTAAAGTTTGGACTCTGCCTACTTCCCAAGGCCCTTAATGAACATATGTGTAGCCGTAGCTTAAAAACTTCCCCAGTTTGGGTTTCGGGGAGACACTGATTTTGAAAAAGCCCTGGTGTTCTCCTTACATGAATGGGACTCTTCCTACTGCTAAAACATGTCTGTCACACCCAGAGGATGGTATACCGTCTGATCGGGAAGAGTTTGGAAAAGGCATCTCATCTCCTCATCTCCTGGTGCTCGGGTTCACCCCTCCAGCGTCTTTACTAACAGTCTCCCCACTTGGAGATGTCAGCACTGTCAACATCCTGTTGCGTACA
Organism: Stenella coeruleoalba; assembly: GCF_951394435.1. Taxonomy (NCBI): domain Eukaryota; kingdom Metazoa; phylum Chordata; class Mammalia; order Artiodactyla; family Delphinidae; genus Stenella; species Stenella coeruleoalba. The sequence continues at coordinate 679,191 of NW_027646154.1, read as the reverse complement.
GTTTGGAATTTGTCCAGAGGATGAAGCGGAAGGATGAGGAACAATGAGAGACAAGTCCTAGGTGTTCAGACAGGCACATGTCACTCTAATTTCCAATCAGGAAGATGAATTGACCAAAGGCTAGGGTTGCCCATGGAAACAGTATGGGGCTTGAGGAAATCCCACTGCTTTGTGGCCAGTTCCCATAAACACAAGTTGAACAATGGAACTCAGGGGCAGTAAAATTCACGAAACTGCAGAGTTGAAAATATCTATCACTGAAAAATGTCTTGAGGAAAGTCAGAGAAAAGGATTGGTAAGCAAGGGAGAATGGCAGGAAAGGGATTTGAGGAGGTAGAAAGGACTCGCCATTAAGCACAAGAAAAGGGGCTGAACATTGCCAACATTGCAGTTGCCCAAAAAGGCTGTATGCGTTTTTTTCTGTATATATTCAAGAAAAGGGCATACACTTTTTTAGCCAACCAAACAGGTGGGCACTGGAAATCAATACTACAAAAGATATCACTTCGCATCAGTCAGAAGAGCCATCCTCATAAAGTGTAAACACCAGAAATGCAGGACAGGGCAAGGAGAAGAGGGAGCCCTGTGAGGCTTATAGTGGAAATGTATATTGCCAACGGCCATTCTGGAGAAGTGTATTGTGTTTACTAAAGCATCTAAAAAATGAGCTACAGAGCATAGGGCACTTGCACTCATGGGCGTATATCTTGGGAAAAACAAAAATCGAGAGGACACAGGCACCCCAATGTTTACTGCCTCTCTGTTTAAAAGATCCTCGACTAGGATATAACTTAAATGTCTCTGGAGGGAAAAAATGGATAGAGATGTGGTACTTATGTAGAGTGGAATATTACTCAGCCTGGAAATCAATGAAATATGGCCAGTTGTAACAACTCCGGAGGAGTTACGTATGATCTTTCTAAGTGACATAATTCAAAAAGAAAAAGACACATATCATAAGATATCACTTAAAGGTGGAATCCAAAATGGCTACACATGAAATAAATTACAAAACAAAAACATAGTCAAATATGTAGAAAACACGCATAAGGCCGCTAAATGGAAAGGTGGGGAGGGGTGAGGCATCATCCAAGAGGTTGAAATTAGCAAAGATACCATTCCAAATACCAAACTGATAATCAACAAGGCCTACACGGTAGCTAAAAGAACTGCACTCAGCACACTCAAGTCACCGCAAAAGAATATCTATGACTGGTAAGGATCTGAAAAAGAATTTATTGATGTTTCTCTGTACGTGAATCAAGTGGATGTACAGCAGCAAGAAACAGAGCTTTGAAAATCAGCTGTAACCAATATAGTAATAAATTGAAAAAAATAAACGACAGAGAGACAGAGAAAACCTCTTACAACTTTTCCTCAGGGACGGTGATGCAACATGGATTGAACACATCTAGACCCACAGCAGGATGAGACATAAGGCTGGAAACTGTTCACGCTAAGAGAAATGTGAGGTTGGGTGAGGAAATGCACACCCTTTAAAGTAATACTACCTGGTACCCATTCAATGGGTCCCAAATCTGCAGGTTCAAGGAATCTTCCTACAGCTAAAACATGCATGGAAAACCCAGAGGACTGTACACCATGTGATCGGGAGATGTGTCTAAAATGCAGCTCATTTATCCTCTCCTGGTGCTCCTGTTCATCATTCCAGCCACGTTACTTAGAATCTCCCCACTTAGAATATCAGCACATTTAAACTTCTGTTTCACACATTTTGCAAATTGTGAGGAGGATGAACGGGAAGAGGGGGAACCAATGAGAGAATAGTTGTAGGGGTTTGGACGGGCACATGTCACTCTAATATCCCATTGAGAATAAGAATTAAAAAAAGGCTCAGCCTGCCTCGCCGGAGCCAAAATAGGGCCTGAAGCAATCCTGCGGCTTTGAGGCCAGCTCACAAAAGAGCAACTTAAAAAATGGAGCTCAGGGTCACTGCAATTCACAAACCTGCAGAGTTATAAATGAAAACTAACGTCCAAAAATATGTTGAGGTAAGGCAAAGAAGAGGATCTGAATGCAAGACAGAATTGCAAGAAACAGATTTCAAGAGATAGATTGGACTCGTCTTTAAAGCACATGAAAAGCGGCAGAATTTCGACAATGATGCAGTTGGCCCAAAAGGGAGTATGCGTTTTTTCCTGAATATATCCAGGAAAAAATGCATACGCACTTTATGGGCAACGAAGCAAGCAAGCAATGCAAATGTGCACAACAAAGAAGTCTCATTTCCCACCGGTCAAAAGGGCCACCCGAAAAAATTGTAAAAACCAGAAATGCAGGACAGGCCATGGAGAACAGGGAGCCTTTATACGCTGATGGACAGTGTGTGAACTGCCGGGAGCCACTCTGGAGAAGTGTATGGTGGTTCCTAAATCATCTAAAAAACAGAGCTACAGAGCATAGGGCACTTCCAATCACGGGAGTATATCTAGGGAAGTCTAAAAATCAACAAGACACAAGCACACCAGAGTTTAGGGCTACTCTGTTTACAAGAACCTCAACTTCAGTACACCTTAAATATCCCAGGAAAGAGAACAATGGATAAAGAAGATGTGGTACTTATGTACAATGGAATATCTCTTCACCATGAAATCAATGTAATAAGGCTAGTAGAAGGATAAAGAGTGGATTTAGGTCCAATAATACTACTTGAAATAAGTCAAACAGAAAAAGAAACATATCATAAGATATCACTTATAGAGGGAGGATAAATATGGCTGCACTAAAAATGAATTACAAAACAGAACAGTGTCTCACATTTAGAAAACACACTTATGTCAGCTTAAGGGGAAAGGAGAGGTGGGGTGATGCATAAAACCAGAGTTTGAAATTAGCACAGATACCGTTCAATAAACCAAATAGGTATTAGACAAGATCTACACCTTGCTCAATGAACTGGCCTCAACACACCCTATACACCGCAGAGAAATATATCTGAGTAATAAGAATCTTAAAACCCATGTATTGATATATCTTCATAAGGGAATCAAGTGTGTGCAAAACGGCACAAACACAGCAGTGAAAATGAGCTAAACCCCATTATAGAAATAAATTTTAAAACCAAAACGCAGAAACAATGAAAGAGAGAAAAATTCTTACAAAATTCGCTCAGGGGCTGTGATGCAACCTGGAATGACCACATATAAACCCACAGCTGGATAAGACATAAGACTGGACACTTGGGGTTGAGAGGATTGGTGAGCTTTGGTGAGCAACTGCCGAAAGTTTAATGCAATACTTCATGCTACTCATTCCAAGGGTCCCAACACTCCAGGTTGAAGGGAATCTTCCTACAGCTAAACCTTGCATGGGAAATCCAGCAGATGGTATACCATATGATCGGGAAAGGTTTCTAAAACGCACCTCATTTTCCTCTCCTGGGGCTCCGGATCAACATTCCAGCCACTTTACTAACAACATCCCCACATGGAGAGTGAATGCCTTTAAGTTCCGGTATCGCACAGTCTGCAGTTAGTGTGGAGGATGAATGGGAATAGGGGGAACCAGTGAGAAAATAGCTGTAGCGGTTTCAATGGCCACATGTCACTCTAATTTCACATAGGAAGAAGAATTAACCAAAGGCACAGCAAGGTGCCCCAGAAGAAGAATAGGGTCTGAAGAAATCCTGTGGATATGAGGCAAGATCACAAAAATAAGACCTGAAAAATGGAACTACGGGCAACTGCAATTCAAAAACCTGCAGAGTTATAAACGACAACTATTTTCCAAAAGTATATTGAGGTAAGGCTATGAAGAGGCACTGACAGCAAGGCAGAATTGCAGGAAACCGATTTCAGGAGGTAGACTGGAATTGCATCGAAAACATATGAAAAGACTCAGAACATCAACAATCATGCACTTGGCCAAAAAGGGCGTATGCGTTTTTTCCTGAATATATTAAGGAAGAAACCCATACACCCTTTCTGACCAACCAAGCAAGCTTGCAAAGGAAATCTGCACTACAATGAAGTCTCACTGCCCCCCAGTCAAAAGGGCCATCTGAAAAAAGTGTAAAATCCAGAAAGGCAGGACAGGCCATGGAGAACTGGGAGCCTTGTTATGCTGATGGGCGGGATGTAAATTGCCAACAGACTCTCTGGAGAAGTGTATGGTGTTTCCTGAAACATCTAAAAAACAAAGCAACAGAGCCTAGGGCACTTCCACTTATGGTCCTATAGCTTAAGGGAATGAAAATCAAAAAGACACAGCCACCCCAAACTTTGGGACAGCTCTGTTTACAAGAACCTCGTTTACGGTACAAGTTCAATATCACAGAAAGCGAAAAATGGATAAAGAAGTTGTGGTACTTACGTACAATGCAATATCACTCAGCAATGAAATCTAAGTCATCAGGCCCGTAGCAGCATAATGAGTGGATTCAGGTACGATGATTCTAAGTGAAATAGGGTCACACAGAAAAAGAAATATCATAAGATATCACTAATACATGGAATGTAAACTTGGCTACACAAGAACTGAATTACAAAACAGAACAGGGTCTGAAATGTAGAAAACCAACTTATGCTTGCTTAAGGGGAAAGGTGAGTTCGGGTGCTGCAGAAAACCAGAGATTGAAATTAGCACAGATACCGTTCCATAAGCCAAATATGTAATAGACAAGAGCTACTCCTTGCTCAATGAAGTGGACTCAACACCCCATATTAAACGCCTAAGAATGTACCTGACTAGTAAGAATCTTAAAACCTATGGATTGCTATGTCTCCAAAAGAGAATCAAGCGTGTATACACTGGTATACACGCAGGAGTGAAAAGATTGGTGAGGTTCGGTGAGCAAATGCAGACCCTTTATAGTCATATTGCATGGTATCCATTCCAAGGGTCTCAACTCTCCAAGTTTAAGGGATTCTTCCTTCAGCTGAAACATTCATGTGGAACACAGAGTATGATCCACCGTGTGATCGGGAAACGTGTTCAAATATGTCTCAGTTTTCCTCCCCTGGTACTCGGGTGCAACATTCCAGACACTTTACTAACACTCTCCCCACTTGGAGAGTCAGTGCCTTCAACCTACTGTTTGGCTCAGGTTGCAATTTCTGCGGAAGATGAACAGGAATAGGGAGAACCAATGAGAGACTAGCTGGAGGTGTCTGGACGTGCAAATTTAACTCTCATTTCCCACCAGGAAGAGGAATTAACCAAAGGCTCAGCGTGCCATGCCGGAACCACACTAGGGCCTCAAGCAATCCTGCGGTGTTGCGGCCAGCTCACAAGAAAGCGAGTTGAATAAAGGAGCTCAGGGGCACTGTCATTCACAAACCTGCAGAGTTATAAATGACAGCTATCAGCTATCGTCTAAGAATATATTGAAGTAAGGCTGCCAAGAGGAATTGAAAGCGGGGCAGAATTGCAGGATACCGATTTCAGGAGGTAGACTGGAATTGCATTGAAAGCATAGGAAAACAGGGAGAACGTCCACAATGGTGCACTTGGTCAAAAAGGGCGTATGCGTTTTTTCCTGAATATATTCAGGAAAAAACGCATACGCCCTTTTTGGCCAACTAAGCAAGCTTGCAAAGGAAATCTGCACTACAATGAAGTCTCACTGACCCCGGTCAAGAGGGCCAGCTGAGAAAAGAATAAAATCCAGAAAGGCAGGACAGGCCATGGAGAACTGGGAGCCTTGTTATGCTGATGGGCGGGATGTAAATTGCCAACAGCCACTCTGGAGAAGAGTATGGTGTTTCCTGAAACATCGAAAAGACAAAGCATCAGAGCCTAGGGCACTTCCACTTATGATCCTATAACTTAGGGAAATGAAAATCAAAAGACACAGCCACCCCAAAGTTTGGGACGGTTCTGTTTACAAGAACCTCGTTTACGATACAAGTTCAATATCACAGAAAGCGAAAAATGGATAAAGAAGTTGTGGTACTTACGTACAATGCAATATCACTCAGCAATGAAATCTATGTCATCAGGCCTTTAGGAGCATAATGAGTGGATTCAGGTACGATGTTTCTAAGTGAAATAAGTCACACAGAAAAAGAAACATCATAAGATATCACTAATACACGGAATGTAAACTTGCTACACAGGAACTGAATTACAAAACAGAACAGGGTCTCAAATTTAGAAAACCAACTTATGCTTGCTGAAGGGGAAAGGTGAGTTGGGGTGCTGCATAAAACCAGAGATTGAAATGAGCACAGATAAAGTTCCTTAAGCCAAATGTGGAATAGACAAGAGCTTCTCCTTGCTGAACGAAATGGACTCAACACCCCATATTAAACGCCTAAGAATGTACCTGACGAGTAAGTATCTTAAAACCTATGGATTGCTATGTCTCCAAAAGAGAATCAAGCGTGTGTACAGGGGCATAAATGCAGCAGTGATAGGATTGGAGAGGTTCGGTGAGCAAATGAAGACCCTTTGAAGTCATATTGCATGGTAACCATTCCACGGGTTTCAACTACCCAGGTTTAAGGTATTTTTCCTTCAGCTAAAACATGCATGTGGAACCTAGAGTATGATCAACCGTGTGAATGGGAGACGTGTTCAAAGATGTCTCAGTTTTCCTCCCCTGGTACTCGGGTGCAACATTCCAGACGCTTTACTAACACTCTCTCGACATGGAGAGTCAGTCCCTTTAACCTCCTGTTTGGCCCGGTTTGCAATTTCTGCGGAAGATGAACAGGAATAGGGAGGACCAATGAGAGACTAGCTGGAGGTGTCTGGACGGGCAAATTTAACTCTCATTTCCCACCAGGAAGAGGAATTAACCAAAGGCTCAGCGTGCCGTGCCGGAACAAGATTAGGGCCTGAAGCCATCCTGCGGTGTTGCGGCCAGCTCAAAAGAAAGTGAGTTGAAGAAAGGAGCTCAGGGGCACTGTAATTCACAAACCTGCAGAGTTATAAATGACAGCTATCGTCCAAAAATATACTGAAGTAAGGCTGCCAAGAGGACTTGAAAGCGGGGCAGAATTGCAGGAAACCGATTTCAGGAGGTAGACTCGAATTGTATTGAAAGCATAGGAAAACAGGCAGAAGGTCCACAATGATGCACTTGGCCAAAAAGGGCGTATGCGTTTTTTCCTGAATATATTCAGGAAAAAACGCATACGCCCTTTTTGGCCAACCAAGCAAACTTGAAAAGGAAATCTGCACTACAATGAAGTCTCACTTCCCCCTGGGCACAAGGGCCATCTGAAAAAAATGTAAAATCCAGAAAGGCAGGACAGGCCATGGAGAACTGGGAGCCTTGTTATGCTGATGGACGGGATGTAAATTGCCAACAGACACTCGGGAGAAGTGTATGGTGTTTCCTGAAACATCTAAAAAACAAAGCAACAGAGCCTAGGACACTTCCACTTATGGTCCTATAGCTTAGGGAAATTAAAATCAAAAAGACACAGCCACCCCAAAATTTGAGACGGCTGTGTTTACAAGAACCTCGTTTACAGTACAAGTTCAACATCGCAGAAAGTGAAAAATGGATAAAGAAGTTGTGGTATTTACTTACAAATCAATATCACTCAGCAATGAAATCTACGTCATCAGGCCTTTAGCAGCACAATGAGTGGATTCAGGTATGATGATTCTAACTGAAATAAGTCACACAAAAAAAGAAACATCATAAGATATCAGTAATACACGGAATGTAAACTTGGCTACACAGGAACTGAATTACAGAACAGAACAGGGTCTCAAATGTAGAAAACGAACTTATGCTTGCTTAAGGGGAAAGGTGAGTTGGGGTGCTGCATAAAACCAGAGATTGAAATGAGCACAGATGAAGTTCCTTAAGCCAAATATGGAATAGACAAGAGCTACTCCTTGCTCAACGAAATGGACTCAACACCGCATATTAAACGCCTAAGAATGTACCTGACTAGTAAGTATCTTAAAACCTATGGATTGCTATGTCTCCGAAAGAGAATCAAGCATGTGTACGGGGGCATAAACGCAGCAGTGATAGGATTGGAGAGGTTCGGTGAGCAAATGAAGACCCTTTGAAGTCATATGGCATGGTACCCATTCCACGGGTTTCAACTACGCAGGTTTAAGGTATTCTTCCTTCAGCTAAAACATGCATGTGGAACCTAGAGTATGATCAACCATGTGAACGGGAGACGTGTTCAAATATGTCTCAGTTTTCGTAACCTGGTACTCGGGTGCAACATTCCAGATGCTTTACTAACACTCTCCCGACTTGGAGACTCAGTCCCTTTAACCTCCTGTTTGGCCCAGTTTGCAATTTCTGCGGAAAATGAACAGGAATAGCGAGAACCAATGAGAGACTAGCTGGAGGTGTCTGGACGGGCAAATTTAACTCTCATTTCCCACCAGGAATAGGAAATAACCAAAGGCTCAGCGTGCCGTGCCGGAACCAGATTAGGGCCTGAAGCCATCCTGCGGTGTTGCGGCCAGGTCACAAGAAAGCGAGTTGAAGAAAGGAGCTCAGGGGCACTGTAATGCACAAACCTGCAGAGATATAAATGACAGCTATCGTCCAAAAATATACTGAAGTAAGGCTGCCAAGAGGACTTGAAAGCGGGGCAGAATTGCAGGAAACCGATTTCAGGAGGTAGACTGGAATTGCATTTAAAGCATAGGAAAAGAGGCAGAACGTCCACAATGATGCACTTGGCCAAAAAGGGCGTATGCATTTTTTCCTGAATATATTCAGGAAAAAACGCATACGCGCTTTTTGGCCAACCAAGCAAGCTTGCAAAGGAAATCTGCACTACAATGAATTCTCACTTCCCCCCCGGTCAAACGGGCCATCTGAAAAAAGTGTAAAATCCAGAAAGGCAGGACAGGCCATGGAGAACTGGGAGCCTTGTTATGCTGATGGGCGGGATGTAAATTGCCAACAGAAACTCGGGAGAAGTGTATGGTGTTTCCTGAAACATCTAAAAAACAAAGCAACAGAGCCTAGGGCACTTCCACTTATGGTCCTATAGCTTAGGGAAATTAAAATCAAAAAGACACAGCCACCCCAAAGTTTGGGACGCCTCTGTTTACAAGAACCTCGTTTACCGTACAAGTTCAGTATCACAGAAGGTGAAAAATGGATAAACAACAAGTGGTACTTACGTACAATGCAGTATCACTCAGCAATGAAATCTATGTCATCAGGCCCTTAGCAGCACAATGAGTGGATTCAGGTATGATGATTCTAACTGAAATAAGTCACACAGAAAAAGAAACATCATAAGATATCACTAATATATGGAATGTAAACTGGCTACACAGGAACTGAATTCCAAAACAGAACAGGGTCTCAAATTTAGAAAACCAACTTATGCTTGCTTAAGGGGAAAGGTGAGTTGGGGTGCTGCATAAAACCAGAGATTGAAATGAGCACAGATAAAGTTCCTTAAGCCAAATATGGAATAGACAAGAGCTACTCCTTGCTCAACGAAATGGACTCAACACCGCATATTAAACGCCTAAGAATGTACCTGACTAGTAAGTATCTTAAAACCTATGGATTGCTATGTCTCCAAAAGAGAATCCAGCATGCGTACAGGGGCGTAAACGCAGCAGTGATAGGATTGGAGAGGTTCGGTGAGCAAATGAAGACCCTTTGAAGTCATATTTCATGGTACCCATTCCACGGGTTTCAACAACCCAGCTTTAAGGTATTCTTCCTTCAGCTAAAACATGCATGTGGAACCCAGAGTATGATCAACCATGTGATCGGGAGACGTGTTCAAATATGTCTCAGTTTTCATACCCTGGTACTCGGGTGCAACATTCCAGCCACTTTTCTAACACTCTCCCCACTTGGAGAGTTAGCACCTTTTACCTCCTGTTTGTCTCAGTTTGCAATTTCTGCGGAAGATGAACAGGAATAGGGAGAACCAATGAGAGACTAGCTGGAGGTGTCTGGACGGGCAAATTTAACTCTCATTTCCCACCAGGAAGAGGAATTAACCAAAGGCTCAGCGTGCCGTGCCGGAACCAGATTAGGGCCTGAAGCCATCCTGCGGTGTTGCGGCCAGCTCACAAGAAAGCGAGTTGAAGAAAGGAGCTCAGGGGCACTGTAATTCACAAACCTGCAGAGTTATAAATGACAGCTATCGTCCAAAAATATACTGAAGTACGGCTGCCAAGAGGACTTGAATGCGGGGCAGAATTGCAGGAAACCGATTTCAGGAGGTAGACTGGAATTGCATTGAAAGCCTAGGAAAAGAGGCAGAACGTCCACAATGATGCACTTGCCCAAAAAGGGCGTATGCGTTTTTTCCTGAATATATTCAGGAAAAAACGCATACGCCCTTTTTGGCCAACCAAGCAAACTTGCAAAGGAAATCTGCACTAAAATGAAGTCTCACTTCCCCCCGGTCAAAAGGGCCATCTGAAAAAAGTGTAAAATCCAGAAAGGCAGGACAGGCCATGGAGAACTGGGAGCCTTGTTATGCTGATGGGCGGGATGTAAATTGCCAACAGACACTCGGGAGAAGTGTATGGTGTTTCCTGAAACAACTGAAAAACAAAGCAACAGAGCCTAGGGCACTTCCACTTATGGTCCTATAGCTTAGGGAAATTAAAATCAAAAAGACACAGCCACCCCAAAGTTTGGGACGCCTCTGTTTACAAGAACCTCGTTTACAGTACAAGTTCAACATCGCAGAAAGTGAAAAATGGATAAAGAAGTTGTGGTATTTACTTACAAAGCAATATAACTCAGCAATGAAATCTATGTCATCAGGCCCTTAGCAGCACAATGAGTGGATTCAGGTATGATGATTCTAACTGAAATAAGTCACACAGAAAAAGAAACATCATAAGATATCAGTAATACACGGAATGTAAACTTGGCTACACAGGAACTGAATTCCAAAACAGAACAGGGTCTCAAATTTAGAAAACCAACTTATGCTTGCTTAAGGGGAAAGGTGAGTTGGGGTGCTGCATAAAACCAGAGATTGAAATGAGCACAGATAAATTTCCTTAAGCCAAATATGGAATAGACAAGAGCTACTCCTTGCTCAACGAAATGGACTCAACACCGCATATTAAACGCCTAAGAATGTACCTGACTAGTACGTATCTTAAAACCTATGGATTGCTATGTCTCCAAAAGAAAATCAAGCATGTGTACAGGGGCATAAACGCAGCAGTGATAGGATTGGAGAGGTTCGGTGAGCAAATGAAGACCCTTTGAAGTCATATTGCATGGTTCCCATTCCACGGGTTTCAACTACCCAGGTTTAAGGTATTCTTCCTTCAGCTAAAACATGCATGTGGAACCTAGAGTATGATCAACCATGTGATCGGGAGAAGTGTTCAAATATGTCTCAGTTTTCGTACCCTGGTACTCGGGTGCAACATTCCAGATGCTTTACTAACACTCTCCCGACTTGGAGAGTCAGTCCCTTTAACCTCCTGTTTGGCCCAGTTTGCAATTTTGCGGAAGATGAACAGGAATAGTGAGAACCTATGAGAGACTAGCTGGAGGTGTCTGGACGGGCAAATTTAACTCTCATTTCCCACCAGGAAGAGGAAATAACCAAAGGCTCAGCATGCCGTGCCGGAACCAGATTAGGGCCTGAAGCTATCCTGCGGTGTTGCGGCCAGCTCACAAGAAAGCGAGTTGAAGAAAGGAGCTCAGGGGCACTATAATTCACAAACCTGCAGAGTAATAAATGACAGCTATCGTCCAAAAATATATTGAAGTAAGGCTGCCAAGAGGACTTGAAAGCGGGGCAGAATTGCAGGAAACCGATTTCAGGAGGTAGACTGGAATTGCATTGAAAGCATAGGAAAAGAGGCAGAGCGTCCACAATGATGCACTTGGCCAAAAAGGGCGTATGCGTTTTTTCCTGAATATATGCAGGAAAAAACGCATACGCCCTTTTTGGCCAACCAAGCAAGCTTGCAAAGGAAATCTGCACTACAATGAAGTCTCACTTTCCCCCTGTCAAACGGGCCATCTGAAAAAAGTGTAAAATCCAGAAAGGCAGTACAGGTCATGGAGAACTGGGAGCCTCCTTATGCTGATGGGCGAGATGTAAATTGCCAACAGAAACTAGGGAGAAGTGTATGGTGTTTCCTGAAACATGTAAAAAACAAAGCAACAGAGCCTAGGGCACTTCAACTTATGGTCCTATAGCTTAGGGAAATTAAAATCAAAAAGACACAGCCACCCCAATGTTTGGGATGCCTCTGTTTACAAGAACCTCGTTTACCATACAAGTTCAATATCACAGAAAGTGAAAAATGGATAAAGAACTTGTGGTACTTACATACAATGCAGTATCACTCAGCAATGAAATCTATGTCATCAGGCCCGTAGCACCATAATGAGTGGATTCAGGTACGATGATTCTAACTGAAATAAGTCACACAGAAAAAGAAACATCATAAGATATCACTAATACACGGAATGTAAACTTGGCTACACAGGAACTGAATTCCAAAACAGAACAGGGTCTCAAATTTAGAAAACCAACTTATGCTTGCTTAAGGGTAAAGGTGAGTCGGGGTGCTGCATAAAACCAGAGATTGAAATGAGCACAGATAAAGTTCCTTAAGCCAAATATGGAATAGACAAGAGCTACTCCTTGCTCAACGAAATGGACTCAACACCCCATATTAATCGCCTAAGAATGTACCTGACTAGTAAGTATCTTAAATCCTATGGATTGCTATGTCTCCAAAAGAGAATCAAGCATGTGTACAGGGGCATAAATGCAGCAGTGATAGGATTGGAGAGGTTCGGTGAGCAAATGAAGACCCTTTGAAGTCATATTGCATGGTACCCATTCCACGGGTTTCAACAACCCAGCTTTAAGGTATTCTTCCTTCAGCTAAAACATGCATGTGGAACCCAGAGTATGATCAACCATGTGATCGGGAGACGTGTTCAAATATGTCTCAGTTTTCATACCCTGGTACTCGGGTGCAACATTCCAGACGCTTTACTAACACTCTCTCGACATGGAGAGTCAGTCCCTTTAACCTCCTGTTTGGCCCAGTTTGCAATTTCTGCGGAAGATGAACAGGAATAGGGAGGACCAATGAGAGACTAGCTGGAGGTGTCTGGACGGGCAAATTTAACTCTCATTTCCCACCAGGAAGAGGAATTAACCAAAGGCTCAGCGTGCCGTGCCGGAACCAGATTAGGGCCTGAAGCCATCCTGCGGTGTTGCGGCCAGCTCAAAAGAAAGTGAGTTGAAGAAAGGAGCTCAGGGGCACTGTAATTCACAAACCTGCAGAGTTATAAATGACAGCTATCGTCCAAAAATATACTGAAGTAAGGCTGCCAAGAGGACTTGAAAGCGGGGCAGAATTGCAGGAAACCGATTTCAGGAGGTAGACAGGAATTGTATTGAAAGCACAGGAAAACAGGCAGAAGGTCCACGATGATGCACTTGGCCAAAAAGGGCGTATGCGTTTTTTCCTGAATATATTCAGGAAAAAACGCATACGCCCTTTTTGGCCAACCAAGCAAACTTGAAAAGGAAATCTGCACTACAATGAAGTCTCACTTCCCCCTGGGCACAAGGGCCATCTGAAAAAAATGTAAAATCCAGAAAGGCAGGACAGGCCATGGAGAACTGGGAGCCTTGTTATGCTGATGGACGGGATGTAAATTGCCAACAGACACTCGGGAGAAGTGTATGGTGTTTCCTGAAACATCTAAAAAACAAAGCAACAGAGCCTAGGGCACTTCCACTTATGGTCCTATAGCTTAGGGAAATTAAAATCAAAAAGACACAGCCACCCCAAAATTTGGGACGGCTGTGTTTACAAGAACCTCGTTTACAGTACAAGTTCAACATCGCAGAAAGTGAAAAATGGATAAAGAAGTTGTGGTATTTACTTACAAAGCAATATCACTCAGCAATGAAATCTACGTCATCAGGCCCTTAGCAGCACAATGAGTGGATTCAGGTATGATGATTCTAACTGAAATAAGTCACACAGAAAAAGAAACATCATAAGATATCAGTAATACACGGAATGTAAACTTGGCTACACAGGAACTGAATTACAGAACAGAACAGGGTCTCAAATTTAGAAAACGAACTTATGCTTGCTTAAGGGGAAAGGTGAGTTGGGGTGCTGCATAAAACCAGAGATTGAAATGAGCACAGATGAAGTTCCTTAAGCCAAATATGGAATAGACAAGAGCTACTCCTTGCTCAACGAAATGGACTCAACACCGCATATTAAACGCCTAAGAATGTACCTGACTAGTAAGTATCTTAAAACCTATGGATTGCTATGTCTCCGAAAGAGAATCAAGCATGTGTACGGGGGCATAAACGCAGCAGTGATAGGATTGGAGAGGTTCGGTGAGCAAATGAAGACCCTTTGAAGTCATATGGCATGGTACCCATTCCACGGGTTTCAACTACCCAGGTTTAAGGTATTCTTCCTTCAGCTAAAACATGCATGTGGAACCTAGAGTAAAATCAACCATGTGAACGGGAGACGTGTTCAAATATGTCTCAGTTTTCGTACCCTGGTACTCGGGTGCAACATTCCAGACGCTTTACTAACACTCTCCCGACTTGGAGACTCAGTCCCTTTAACCTCCTGTTTGGCCCAGTTTGCAATTTCTGCGGAAAATGAACAGGAATAGCGAGAACCAATGAGAGACTAGCTGGAGGTGTCTGGACGGGCAAATTTAACTCTCATTTCCCACCAGGAAGAGGAAATAACCAAAGGCTCAGCGTGCCGTGCCGGAACCAGATTAGGGCCTGAAGCCATCTTGCGGTGTTGCGGCCAGCTCACAAGAAAGCGAGTTGAAGAAAGGAGCTCAGGGGCACTGTAATTCACAAACCTGCAGAGTTATAAATGACAGCTATCGTCCAAAAATATACTGAAGTAAGGCTGCCAAGAGGACTTGAAAGCGGGGCAGAATTGCAGGATACCGATTTCAGGAGGTAGACTGGAATTGCATTGAAAGCATAGGAAAAGAGGCAGAAGGTCCACAATGATGCACTTGGCCAAAAAGGGCGTATGCGTTTTTTCCTGAATATATTCAGGAAAAAACGCATACGCACTTTTTGGCCAACCAAGCAAGCTTGCAAAGGAAATCTGCACTACAATGAAGTCTCACTTCCCCCCGGTCAAAAGGGCCATCTGAAAAAAGTGTAAAATCCAGAAAGGCAGGACAGGCCATGGAGAACTGGGAGCCTTGTTATGCTGATGGGCGGGATGTAAATTGCCAACAGACACTCGGGAGAAGTGTATGGTGTTTCCTGAAACATGTAAAAAACAAAGCAACAGAGCCTAGGGCACTTCCACTTATGGTCCTATAGCTTAGGGAAATTAAAATCAAAAAGACACAGCCACCCCAAAGTTTGGGACGCCTCTGTTTACAAGAACCTCATTTACCATACAAGTTCAATATCACAGAAAGTAAAAAATGGATAAAGAACTTGTGGTACTTACGTACAATGCAGTATCACTCAGCAATGAAATCTATGTCATCAGGCCCGTAGCAGCATACTGAGTGGATTCAGGTACGATGATTCTAACTGAAATAAGTCACACAGAAAAAGAAACATCATAAGATATCAGTAATACACGGAATGTAAACTTGGCTACACAGGAACTGAATTCCAAAACAGAACAGGGTCTCAAATTTAGAAAACCAACTTATGCTTGCTTAAGGGGAAAGGTGAGTTGGGGTGCTGCATAAAACCAGAGATTGAAATGAGCACAGATAAAGTTCCTTAAGCCAAATATGGAATAGACAAGAGCTACTCCTTGCTCAACGAAATGGACTCAACACCGCATATTAAACGCCTAAGAATATACCTGACTAGTAAGTATCTTAAAACCTATGGATTGCTATGTCTCCGAAAGAGAATCAAGCATGTGCACAGGGGCATAAACGCAGCAGTGATAGGATTGGAGAGGTTTGGTGAGCAAATGAAGACCCTTTGAAATCATATTGCATGGTTCCCATTCCACGGGTTTCAACTACCCAGGTTTAAGGTATTCTTCCTTCAGCTAAAACATGCATGTGGAACCTAGAGTATGATCAACCATGTGATCGGGAGACGTGTTCAAATATGTCTCAGTTTTCGTACCCTGGTACTCGGGTGCAACATTCCAGACGCTTTACTAACACTCTCCCGACTTGGAGAGTCAGTCCCTTTAACCTCCTGTTTGGCCCAGTTTGCAATTTTGCGGAAGATGAACAGGAATAGCGAGAACCAATGAGAGACTAACTGGAGGTGTCTGGACGGGCAAATTTAACTCTCATTTCCCACCAGGAAGAGGAAATAACCAAAGGCTCAGCATGCCGTGCCGGAACCAGATTAGGGCCTGAAGCTATCCTGCGGTGTTGCGGCCAGCTCACAAGAAAGCGAGTTGAAGAAAGGAGCTCAGGGGCACTGTAATTCACAAACCTGCAGAGTTATAAATGACAGCTATCGTCCAAAAATATACTGAAGTAAGGCTGCCAAGAGGACTTGAAAGCGGCACAGAATTGCAGGAAAGCGATTTCAGGAGGTAGACTGGAATTGCATTGAAAGCATAGGAAAAGTGACAGAGCGTCCACAATGATGCACTTGGCCAAAAAGGGCGTATGCGTTTTTTCCTGAATATATTCAGGAAAAAACGCATACGCCATTTTTGGCCAACCAAGCAAACTTGAAAAGGAAATCTGCACTACAATGAAGTCTCACTTCACCCCGGTGTAACGGGCCATCTGAAAAAAGTGTAAAATCCAGAAAGGCAGGACAGGCCATGGAGAACTGGGAGCCTTGTTATGCTGATGGGCGGGATGTAAATTGCCAACAGACACTCGGGAGAAGTGTATGGTGTTTCCTGAAACATCTAAAAAACAAAGCAACAGAGCCTAGGGCACTTCCACTTATGGTCCTATAGCTTAGGGAAATTAAAATCAAAACGATACAGCCACCCCAATGTTTGGGACGCCTCTGTTTACAAGAACCTCATTTACCGTACAAGTTCAATATCACAGAAAGTGAAAAATGGATAAAGAAATTGTGGTACTTACGTACAATGCAGTATCACTCAGCAATGAAATCTATGTCATCAGGCCCGTAGGAGCATCATGAGTGGATTCAGGTACGATGATTCTAACTGAAATAAGTCACACAGAATAAGAAACATCATAAGATATCACTAATACACGGAATGTAAACTTGGCTACACAGGAACTGAATTCCAAAACAGAACAGGGTCTCAAATTTAGAAAACCAACTTATGCTTGCTTAAGGGTAAAGGTGAGTCGGGGTGCTGCATAAAACCAGAGACTGAAATGAGCACAGATAAAGTTCCTTAAGCCAAATATGGAATAGACAAGAGCTACTCCTTGCTCAACGAAATGGATTCAACACCCCGTATTAATTGCCTAAGAATGTACCTGACTAGTAAGTATCTTAAATCCTACGGATTGCTATGTCTCGAAAAGAGAATCAAGCATGTGTACAGGGGCATAAACGCAGCAGTGATAGGATTGGAGAGGTTCGGTGAGCAAATGAAGACCCTTTGAAGTTATACTGCATGGTACCCATTCCACGGGTTTCAACTACCCAGGTTTAAGGTATTCTTCCTTCAGCTAAAACATGCATGTGGAACCTAGAGTATGATCAACCGTGTGAATGGGAGACGTGTTCAAATATGTCTCAGTTTTCCTCCCCTGGTACTCGGGTGCAACATTCCAGACGCTTTACTAACACTCTCCCGACATGGAGAGTCAGTCCCTTTAACCTCCTGTTTGGCCCAGTTTGCAATTTGTGCGGAAGATGAACAGGAATAGGGAGGACCAATGAGAGACTAGCTGGAGGTGTCTGGACGGGCAAATTTAACTCTCATTTCCCACCAGGAAGAGGAATTAACCAAAGGCTCAGCGTGCCATGCCGGAACCAGATTAGGGCCTGAAGCCATCTTGCGGTGTTGCGGCCAGCTCAAAAGAAAGTGAGTTGAAGAAAGGAGCTCAGGGGCACTGTAATTCACAAACCTGCAGAGTTATAAATGACAGCTATCGTCCAAAAATATACTGAAGTAAGGCTGCCAAGAGGACTTGAAAGCGGGGCAGAATTGCAGGAAACCGATTTCAGGAGGTAGACTGGAATTGTATTGAAAGCATAGGAAAAGAGGCAGAAGGTCCACAATGATGCACTTGGCCAAAAAGGGCGTATGCGTTTTTTCCTGAATATATTCAGGAAAAAACGCATACGCTCTTTTTGGCCAACCAAGCAAATTTGAAAAGGAAATCTGCACTACAATGAAGTCTCACTTCCCCCTGGGCACAAGGGCCATCTGAAAAAAACGTAAAATCCAGAAAGGCAGGACAGGCCATGGAGAACTGGGAGCCTTGTTATGCTGATGGACGGGATGTAAATTGCCAACAGACACTCGGGAGAAGTGTATGGTGTTTCCTGAAACATCTAGAAAACAAAGCAACAGAGCCTAGGGCACTTCCACTTATGGTCCTATAGCTTAGGGAAATTAAAATCAAAAAGACACAGCCACCCCAAAATTTGGGACGCCTCTGTTTACAAGAACCTTGTTTACAGTACAAGTTCAACATCGCAGAAAGTGAAAAATGGATAAAGAAGTTGTGGTATTTACTTACAAAGCAATATCACTCAGCAATGAAATCTACGTCATCAGGCCCTTAGCAGCACAATGAGTGGATTCAGGTATGATGATTCTAACTGAAATAAGTCACACAGAAAAAGAAACATCATAAGATATCAGTAATACACGGAATGTAAACTTGGCTACACAGGAACTGAATTACAGAACAGAACAGGGTCTCAAATTTAGAAAACGAACTTATGCTTGCTTAAGGGGAAAGGTGAGTTGGGGTGCTGCATAAAACCAGAGATTGAAATGAGCACAGATGAAGTTCCTTAAGCCAAATATGGAATAGACAAGAGCTACTCCTTGCTCAACGAAATGGACTCAACACCGCATATTAAACGCCTAAGAATATACCTGACTAGTAAGTATCTTAAAACCTATGGATTGCTATGTCTCCGAAAGAGAATCAAGCATGTGTACGGGGGCATAAACGCAGCAGTGATAGGATTGGAGAGGTTCGGTGAGCAAATGAAGACCCTTTGAAGTCATATGGCATGGTACCCATTCCACGGGTTTCAACTACCCAGGTTTAAGGTATTCTTCCTTCAGCTAAAACATGAATGTGGAACCTAGAGTATGATCAACCATGTGAACGAGAGACGTGTTCAAATATGTCTCAGTTTTCGTAACCTGGTACTCGGGTGCAACATTCCAGACGCTTTACTAAACTCTCCCGACTTGGAGACTCAGTCCCTTTAACCTCCTGTTTGGCCCAGTTTGCAATTTCTGCGGAAAATGAACAGGAATAGCGAGAACCAATGAGAGACTAGCTGGAGGTGTCTGGACGGGCAAATTTAACTCTCATTTCCCACCAGGAAGAGGAAATAACCAAAGGCTCAGCATGCCGTGCCGGAACCAGATTAGGGCCTGAAGCCATCTTGCGGTGTTGCGGCCAGCTCACAAGAAAGCGAGTTGAAGAAAGGAGCTCAGGGGCACTGTAATTCACAAACCTGCAGAGTTATAAATGACAGCTATCGTCCAAAAATATACTGAAGTAAGGCTGCCAAGAGGACTTGAAAGCGGGGCAGAATTGCAGGATACCGATTTCAGGAGGTAGACTGGAATTGCATTGAAAGCATAGGAAAAGAGGCAGAACGTCCACAATGATGCACTTGGCCAAAAAGGGCGTATGCGTTTTTTCCTGAATATATTCAGGAAAAAACGCATACGCACTTTTTGGCCAACCAAGCAAGCTTGCAAAGGAAATCTGCACTAAAATGAAGTCTCACTTCCCCCCGGTCAAAAGGGCCATCTGAAAAAAGTGTAAAATCCAGAAAGGCAGGACAGGCCATGGAGAACTAGGAGCCTTGTTATGCTGATGGGCGGGATGTAAATTGCCAACAGACACTTGGGAGAAGTGTATGGTGTTTCCTGAAACATCTAAAAAACAAAGCAACAGAGCCTAGGGCACTTCCACTTATGGTCCTATAGCTTAGGGAAATTAAAATCAAAAAGACACAGCCACCCCAAAGTTTGGGACGCCTCTGTTTACAAGAACCTCATTTACCATACAAGTTCAATATCACAGAAAGTAAAAAATGGATAAAGAACTTGTGGTACTTACGTACAATGCAGTATCACTCAGCAATGAAATCTATGTCATCAGGCCCGTAGCAGCATAATGAGTGGATTCAGGTACGATGATTCTAACTGAAATAAGTCACACAGAAAAAGAAACATCATAAGATATCACTAATACACGGAATGTAAACTTGGCTACACAGGAACTGAATTCCAAAACAGAACAGGGTCTCAAATTTAGAAAACCAACTTATGCTTGCTTAAGGGGAAAGGTGAGTTGGGGTGCTGCATAAAACCAGAGATTGAAATGAGCACAGATAAAGTTCCTTAAGCCAAATATGGAATAGACAAGAGCTACTCCTTGCTCAACGAAATGGACTCAACACCGCATATTAATCGCCTAAAAATATACCTGACTAGTAAGTATCTTAAAACCTATGGATTGCTATGTCTCCGAAAGAGAATCAAGCATGTGCACAGGGGCATAAACGCAGCAGTGATAGGATTGGAGAGGTTTGGTGAGCAAATGAAGACCCTTTGAAATCATATTGCATGGTATCCATTCCACGGGTTTCAACTACCCAGGTTTAAGGTATTCTTCCTTTAGCTAAAACATGCATGTGGAACCTAGAGTATGATCAACCATGTGATCGGGAGACGTGTTCAAATATGTCTCAGTTTTCGTACCCTGGTACTCGGGTGCAACATTCCAGACGATTTACTAACACTCTCCCGACTTGGAGAGTCAGTCCCTTTAACCTCCTGTTTGGCCCAGTTTGCAATTTTGCGGAAGATGAACAGGAATAGAGAGAACCAATGAGAGACTAGCTGGAGGTGTCTGGACGGGCAAATTTAACTCTCATTTCCCACCAGGAAGAGGAAATAACCAAAGGCTCAGCATGCCGTGCCGGAACCAGATTAGGGCCTGAAGCTATCCTGCGGTGTTGCGGCCAGCTCACAAGAAAGCGAGTTGAAGAAAGGAGCTCAGGGGCACTGTAATTCACAAACCTGCAGAGTTATAAATGACAGCTATCGTCCAAAAATATACTGAAGTACGGCTGCCAAGAGGACTTGAAAGCGGAGCAGAATTGCAGGAAACCGATTTCAGGAGGTAGACTGGAATTGCATTGAAAGCATAGGAAAAGTGGCAGAGCGTACACAATGATGCACTTGGCCAAAAAGGGCGTATGCGTTTTTTCCTGAATATATTCAGGAAAAAACGCATACGCCCTTTTTGGCCAACCAAGCAAACTTGCAAAGGAAATCTGCACTACAATGAAGTCTCACTTCACCCCGGTCAAACGGGCCATCTGAAAAAAGTGTAAAATCCAGAAAGGCAGGACAGGCCATGGAGAACTGGGAGCCTTGTTATGCTGATGGGCGGGATGTAAATTGCCAACAGCCACTGGGGAGAAGTGTATGGTGTTTCCTGAAACATCTAAAAAAAACAGCAACAGAGCCTAGGGCACTTCCACTTATGGTCCTATAGCTTAGGGAAATTAAAATCAAAAAGACACAGCCACCCCAAAGTTTGGAACGGCTCTGTTTACAAGAACGTCGTTTACCGTACAAGTTCAACATCGCAGAAAGTGAAAAATGGATAAAGAAGTTGTGGTATTTACTTACAAAGCAATATCACTCAGCAATGAAATCTACGTCATCAGGCCCTTAGCAGCACAATCAGTGGATTCAGGTATGATGATTCTAACTGAAATAAGTCACACAGAAAAAGAAACATCATAAGATATCAGTAATACACGGAATGTAAACTTGGCTACACAGGAACTGAATTACAGAAAAGAACAGGGTCTCAAATTTAGAAAACCAACTTATGCTTGCTTAAGGAGAAAGGTGAGTTGGGGTGCTGCATAAAACCAGAGATTGAAATGAGCACAGATAAAGTTCCTTAAGCCAAATATGGAATAGACAAGAGCTACTCCTTGCTCAACGAAATGGACTCAACACTGCATATTAAACGCCTAAGAATATACCTGACTAGTAAGTATCTTAAAACCTATGGATTGCTATGTCTCCGAAAGAGAATCAAGCATGTGTACAGGGGCATAAATGCAGCAGTGATAGGATTGGAGAGGTTTGGTGAGCAAATGAAGGTCCTTTGAAGTCATATTGCATGGTACCCATTCCACGGGTTTCAACTACCCAGGTTTAAGGTATTCTTCCTTCAGCTAAAACATGCATGTGGAACCTAGGGTATGATCAACCATGTGATCGGGAGACGTGTTCAAATATGTCTCAGTTTTCATACCCTGGTACTCGGGTGCAACATTCCAGACGCTTTACTAAGACTCTCCCGACTTGGAGAGTCAGTCCCTTTAACCTCATGTTTGGCCCAGTTTGCAATTTCTGCGGAAGATGAACAGGAATAGCGAGAACCAATGAGAGACTAGCTGGAGGTGTCTGGACGGGCAAATTTAACTCTCATTTCCCACCAGGAAGAGGAAATAACCAAAGGCTCAGCATGCCGGGCCGGAACCAGATTAGGGCCTGAAGCCATCCAGCGGTGTTGCGGCCAGCTCACAAGAAAGCGAGTTGAAGAAAGGAGCTCAGGGGCACTATAATTCACAAACCTGCAGAGTTATAAATGACAGCTATCGTCCAAAAATATATTGAAGTAAGGCTGCCAAGAGGACTTGAAAGCAGGGCAGAATTGCAGGAAACCGATTTCAGGAGGTAGACTGGAATTGCATTGAAAGCATAGGAAAAGAGGCAGAGCGTCCACAATGATGCACTTGGCCAAAAAGGGCGTATGCGTTTTTTCCTGAATATATTCAGGATAAAACGCATACGCCCTTTTTGGCCAACCAAGCAAGCTTGCAAAGGAAATCTGCACTACAATGAAGTCTCACTTCCCCCCGGTCAAAAGGGCCATCTGAAAAAAGTGTAAAATCCAGAAAGGCAGGACAGGCCATGGAGAACTAGGAGCCTTGTTATGCTGATGGGCGGGATGTAAATTGCCAACAGACACTTGGGAGAAGTGTATGGTGTTTCCTGAAACATCTAAAAAACAAAGCAACAGAGCCTAGGGCACTTCCACTTACGGTCCTATAGCTTAGGGAAATTAAAATCAAAAAGACACAGCCACCCCAAAGTTTGGGACGCCTCTGTTTACAAGCACCTCATTTACCATACAAGTTCAATATCACAGAAAGTAAAAAATGGATAAAGAACTTGTGGTACTTACGTACAATGCAGTATCACTCAGCAATGAAATCTATGTCATCAGGCCCGTAGCAGCATAATGAGTGGATTTAGGTACGATGATTCTAACTGAAATAAGTCACACAGAAAAAGAAACATCATAAGATATCACTAATACACGGAATGTAAACTTGGCTACACAGGAACTGAATTCCAAAACAGAACAGGGTCTCAAATTTAGAAAACAAACTTATGCTTGCTTAAGGGGAAAGGTGAGTTGGGGTGCTGCATAAAACCAGAGATTGAAATGAGCACAGATAAAGTTCCTTAAGCCAAATATGGAATAGACAAGAGCTACTCCTTGCTCAACGAAATGGACTCAATACCGCATATTAATCGCCTAAAAATATACCTGACTAGTAAGTATCTTAAAACCTATGGATTGCTATGTCTCCGAAAGAGAATCAAGCATGTGCACAGGGGCATAAACGCAGCAGTGATAGGATTGGAGAGGTTTGGTGAGCAAATGAAGACCCTTTGAAATCATATTGCATGGTACCCATTCCACGGGTTTCAACTACCCAGTTTTAAGGTATTCTTCCTTCAGCTAAAACATGCATGTGGAACCTAGAGTATGATCAACCATGTGATCGGGAGACGTGTTCAAATATGTCTCAGTTTTCGTACCCTGGTACTCGGGTGCAACATTCCAGACGATTTACTAACACTCTCCCGACTTGGAGAGTCAGTCCCTTTAACCTCCTGTTTGGCCCAGTTTGCAATTTTGCGGAAGATGAACAGGAATAGAGAGAACCAATGAGAGACTAGCTGGAGGTGTCTGGACGGGCAAATTTAACTCTCATTTCCCACCAGGAAGAGGAAATAACCAAAGGCTCAGCATGCCGTGCCGGAACCAGATTAGGGCCTGAAGCTATCCTGCGGTGTTGCGGCCAGCTCACAAGAAAGCGAGTTGAAGAAAGGAGCTCAAGGGCACTGTAATTCACAAACCTGCAGAGTTATAAATGACAGCTATCGTCCAAAAATATACTGAAGTACGGCTGCCAAGAGGACTTGAAAGCGGAGCAGAATTGCAGGAAACCGATTTCAGGAGGTAGACTGGAATTGCATTGAAAGCATAGGAAAAGTGGCAGAGCGTACACAATGATGCACTTGGCCAAAAAGGGCGTATGCGTTTTTTCCTGAATATATTCAGGAAAAAACGCATACGCCCTTTTTGGCCAACCAAGCAAACTTGCAAAGGAAATCTGCACTACAATGAAGTCTCACTTCACCCCGGTCAAACGGGCCATCTGAAAAAAGTGTAAAATCCAGAAAGGCAGGACAGGCCATGGAGAACTGGGAGCCTTGTTATGCTGATGGGCGGGATGTAAATTGCCAACAGCCACTGGGGAGAAGTGTATGGTGTTTCCTGAAACATCTAAAAAAAACAGCAACAGAGCCTAGCGCACTTCCACTTATGGTCCTATAGCTTAGGGAAATTAAAATAAAAAAGACACAGCCACCCCAAAGTTTGGAACGGCTCTGTTTACAAGAACCTCGTTTACCGTACAAGTTCAACATCGCAGAAAGTGAAAAATGGATAAAGAAGTTGTGGTATTTCCTTCAAAGCAATATCACTCAGCAATGAAATCTACGTCATCAGGCCCTTAGCAGTACAATCAGTGGATTCAGGTATGATGATTCTAACTGAAATAAGTCACACAGAAAAAGAAACATCATAAGATATCAGTAATACACGGAATGTAAACTTGGCTACACAGGAACTGAATTACAGAAAAGAACAGGGTCTCAAATTTAGAAAACCAACTTATGCTTGCTTAAGGAGAAAGGTGAGTTGGGGTGCTGCATAAAACCAGAGATTGAAATGAGCACAGATAAAGTTCCTTAAGCCAAATATGGAATAGACAAGAGCTACTCCTTGCTCAACGAAATGGACTCAACACCGCATATTAAACGCCTAAGAATATACCTGACTAGTAAGTATCTTAAAACCTATGGATTGCTATGTCTCCGAAAGAGAATCAAGCATGTGTACAGGGGCATAAACGCAGCAGTGATAGGATTGGAGAGGTTTGGTGAGCAAATGAAGGCCCTTTGAAGTCATATTGCATGGTACCCATTCCACGGGTTTCAACTACCCAGGTTTAAGGTATTCTTCCTTCAGCTAAAACATGCATGTGGAACCTAGGGTATGATCAACCATGTGATCGGGAGACGTGTTCAAATATGTCTCAGTTTTCATACCCTGGTACTCGGGTGCAACATTCCAGACGCTTTACTAACACTCTCCCGACTTGGAGAGTCAGTCCCTTTAACCTCATGTTTGGCCCAGTTTGCAATTTCTGCGGAAGATGAACAGGAATAGCGAGAACCAATGAGAGACTAGCTGGAGGTGTCTGGACGGGCAAATTTAACTCTCATTTCCCACCAGGAAGAGGAAATAACCAAAGGCTCAGCATGCCGGGCCGGAACCAGATTAGGGCCTGAAGCCATCCAGCGGTGTTGCGGCCAGCTCACAAGAAAGCGAGTTGAGGAAAGGAGCTCAGGGGCACTATAATTCACAAACCTGCAGAGTTATAAATGACAGCTATCGTCCAAAAATATATTGAAGTAAGGCTGCCAAGAGGACTTGAAAGCGGGGCAGAATTGCAGGAAACCGATTTCAGGAGGTAGACTGGAATTGCATTGAAAGCATAGGAAAAGAGGCAGAGCGTCCACAATGATGCACTTGGCCAAAAAGGGCGTATGCGTTTTTTCCTGAATATATTCAGGAAAAAACGCATACGCCCTTTTTGGCCAACCAAGCAAGCTTGCAAAGGAAATCTGCACTACAATGAAGTCTCACTTTCCCCCGGTCAAACGGGCCATCTTAAAAAAGTGTAAAATCCAGAAAGGCAGTACAGGCCATGGAGAACTGGGAGCCTTGTTATGCTGATGGGCGAGATGTAAATTGCCAACAGAAACTGGGGAGAAGTGTATGGTGTTTCCTGAAACATCTAAAAAACAAAGCAACAGAGCCTAGGGCACTTCCACTTATGGTCCTATAGCTTAGGGAAATTAAAATCAAAAAGATACAGCCACCCCAATGTTTGGGACGCCTCTGTTTACAAGAACCTCGTTTACCATACAAGTTCAATATCACAGAAAGTGAAAAAAGGAGAAAGAACTTGTGGTACTTACGTACAATGCAGTATCACTCAGCAATGAAATCTATCTCATCAGGCCCCTAGCAGCATAATGAGTGGATTCAGTTACGATGATTCTAACTGAAATAAGTCACACAGAAAAAGAAACATCATAAGATATCACTAATACACGGAATGTAAACTTGGCTACACAGGAACTGAATTCCACAACAGAACAGGGTCTCAAATTTAGAAAACCAACTTATGCTTGCTTAAGGGTAAAGGTGAGTCGGGGTGCTGCATAAAACCAGAGATTGAAATGAGCACAGATAAAGTTCCTTAAGCCAAATATGGAATAGACAAGAGCTACTCCTTGCTCAATGAAGTGGACTCAACACCCCATATTAAACGCCTAAGAATGTACCTGACTAGTAAGTATCTTAAATCCTATGGATTGCTATGTCTCCAAAAGAGAATCAAGCATGTGTACAGGGGCATAAACGCAGCAGTGATAGGATTGGAGAGGTTCGGTGAGCAAATGAAGACCCTTTGAAGTCATATTGCATGGTACCCATTCCACGGGTTTCAACTACCCAGGTTTAAGGGATTTCTCCTTCAGCTAAAACATGCATGTGGAACGTAGAGTATGATCCACCATGTGATCGGGAGTCGTGTTCAAATATGTCTCAGTTTTCCTCTCCTGGTACTCGGGTGCAACATTCCAGGTGCTTTACTAACACTCTCCCCACTAGGAGAGTCACTCCCTTTAACCTCCTGTTTGGCCCAGTTTGCAATTTCTGCGGAAGATGAACAGGAATAGGGAGAACCAATGAGAGACTAGCTGGAGGTGTCTGTACGGGCAAATTTAACTCTCATTTCCCACCAGGAAGAGGAAATAACCAAAGGCTCAGCGTGCCATGCCGGAACCAGATAAGGGCCTGAAGCCATTCTGCGGTGTTGCGGCCAGCTCACAAGAAAGCGAGTTGAAGAAAGGAGCTCAGGGGCACTGTAATTCACAAACCTGCAGAGTTATAAATGACAGCTATCGTCCAAAAATATACTGAAGTACGGCTGCCAAGAGGACTTGAAAGCGGAGCAGAATTGCAGGAAACCGATTTCAGGAGGTAGACTGGAATTGCATTGAAAGCATAGGAAAAGAGGCAGAACGTCCACAATGATGCACTTGGCCAAAAGGGGCGTATGCGTTTTTTCCTGAATATATTCAGGAAAAAACGCATACGCCATTTTTGGCCAACCAAGCAAACTTGCAAAGGAAATCTGCACTACAATGAAGTCTCACTTCACCCCGGTGTAACGGGCCATCTGAAAAAAGTGTAAAATCCAGAAAGGCAGGACAGGCCATGGAGAACTGGGAGCCTTGTTATGCTGATGGGCGGGATGTAAATTGCCAACAGACACTCGGGAGAAGTGTATGGTGTTTCCTGAAACATCTAAAAAACAAAGCAACAGAGCCTAGGGCACTTCCACTTATGGTCCTATAGCTTAGGGAAATTAAAATCAAAAAGATACAGCCACCCCAATGTTTGGGACGCCTCTGTTCACAAGAACCTCATTTACCGTACAAGTTCAATATCACAGAAAGTGAAAAATGGATAAAGAAATTGTGGTACTTACGTACAATGCAGTATCACTCAGCAATGAAATCTATGTCATCAGGCCCGTAGCAGCATAATGAGTGGATTCAGGTACGATGATTATAACTGAAATAAGTCACACAGAATAAGAAACATCATAAGATATCACTAATACACGGAATGTAAACTTGGCTACACAGGAACTGAATTCCAAAACAGAACAGGGTCTCAAATTTAGAAAACCAACTTATGCTTGCTTAAGGGTAAAGGTGAGTCGGGGTGCTGCATAAAACCAGAGATTGAAATGAGCACAGATAAAGTTCCTTAAGCCAAATATGGAATAGACAAGAGCTACTCCTTGCTCAACGAAATGGATTCAACACACCGTATTAATTGCCTAAGAATGTACCTGACTAGTAAGTATCTTAAATCCTATGGATTGCTATGTCTCGAAAAGAGAATCAAGCATGTGTACAGGGGCATAAACGCAGCAGTGATAGGATTGGAGAGGTTCGGTGAGCAAATGAAGACCCTTTGAAGTTATATTGCATGGTACCCATTCCACGGGTTTCAACTACCCAGGTTTAAGGTATTCTTCCTTTAGCTAAAACATGCATGTGGAACCTAGAGTATGATCAACCGTGTGAATGGGAGACGTGTTCAAATATGTCTCAGTTTTCCTCCCCTGGTACTCGGGTGCAACATTCCAGACGCTTTACTAACACTCTCCCGACATGGAGAGTCAGTCCCTTTAACCTCCTGTTTGGCCCAGTTTGCAATTTCTGCGGAAGATGAACAGGAATAGGGAGGACCAATGAGAGACTAGCTGGAGGTGTCTGGACGGGCAAATTTAACTCTCATTTCCCACCAGGAAGAGGAATTAACCAAAGGCTCAGCGTGCCGTGCCGGAACCAGATTAGGGCCTGAAGCCATCCTGCGGTGTTGCGGCCAGCTCAAAAGAAAGTGAGTTGAAGAAAGGAGCTCAGGGGCACTGTAATTCACAAACCTGCAGAGTTATAAATGACAGCTATCGTCCAAAAATATACTGAAGTAAGGCTGCCAAGAGGACTTGAAAGCGGGGCAGAATTGCAGGAAACCGATTTCAGGAGGTAGACTGGAATTGCATTGAAAGCATAGGAAAAGAGGCAGAAGGTCCACAATGATGCACTTGGCCAAAAAGGGCGTATGCGTTTTTTAATGAATATATTCAGGAAAAAACGCATACGCCCTTTTTGGCCAACCAAGCAAACTTGAAAAGGAAATCTGCACTACAATGAAGTCTCACTTCCCCCTGGGCACAAGGGCCATCTGAAAAAAACGTAAAATCCAGAAAGGCAGGACAGGCCATGGAGAACTGGGAGCCTTGTTATGCTGATGGACGGGATGTAAATTGCCAACAGACACTCGGGAGAAGTGTATGGTGTTTCTTGAAACATCTAAAAAACAAAGCAACAGAGCCTAGGGCACTTCCACTTATGGTCCTATAGCTTAGGGAAATTAAAATCAAAAAGACACAGCCACCCCAAAATTTGGGACGGCTGTGTTTACAAGAACCTTGTTTACAGTACAAGTTCAACATCGCAGAAAGTGAAAAATGGATAAAGAAGTTGTGGTATTTACTTACAAAGCAATATCACTCAGCAATGAAATCTACGTCATCAGGCCCTTAGCAACACAATGAGTGGATTCAGGTATGATGATTCTAACTGAAATAAGTCACACAGAAAAAGAAACATCATAAGATATCAGTAATACACGGAATGTAAACTTGGCTACACAGGAACTGAATTACAGAACAGAACAGGGTCTCAAATTTAGAAAACGAACTTATGCTTGCTTAAGGGGAAAGGTGAGTTGGGGTGCTGCATAAAACCAGAGATTGAAATGAGCACAGATGAAGTTCCTTAAGCCAAATATGGAATAGACAAGAGCTACTCCTTGCTCAACGAAATGGACTCAACACCGCATATTAAACGCCTAAGAATATACCTGACTAGTAAGTATCTTAAAACCTATGGATTGCTATGTCTCCGAAAGAGAATCAAGCATGTGTACGGGGGCATAAACGCAGCAGTGATAGGATTGGAGAGGTTCGGTGAGCAAATGAAGACCCTTTGAAGTCATATGGCATGGTACCCATTCCACGGGTTTCAACTACCCAGGTTTAAGGTATTCTTCCTTCAGCTAAAACATGAATGTGGAACCTAGAGTATGATCAACCATGTGAACGAGAGACGTGTTCAAATATGTCTCAGTTTTCGTAACCTGGTACTCGGGTGCAACATTCCAGACGCTTTACTAACACTCTCCCGACTTGGAGACTCAGTCCCTTTAACCTCCTGTTTGGCCCAGTTTGCAATTTCTGCGGAAAATGAACAGGAATAGCGAGAACCAATGAGAGACTAGCTGGAGGTGTCTGGACGGGCAAATTTAACTCTCATTTCCCACCAGGAAGAGGAAATAACCAAAGGCTCAGCATGCCGTGCCGGAACCAGATTAGGGCCTGAAGCCATCTTGCGGTGTTGCGGCCAGCTCACAAGAAAGCGAGTTGAAGAAAGGAGCTCAGGGGCACTGTAATTCACAAACCTGCAGAGTTATAAATGACAGCTATCGTCCAAAAATATACTGAAGTAAGGCTGCCAAGAGGACTTGAAAGCGGGGCAGAATTGCAGGATACCGATTTCAGGACGTAGACTGGAATTGCATTGAAAGCATAGGAAAAGAGGCAGAACGTCCACAATGATGCACTTGGCCAAAAAGGGCGTATGCGTTTTTTCCTGAATATATTCAGGAAAAAACGCATACGCAATTTTTGGCCAACCAAGCAAGCTTACAAAGGAAATCTGCACTAAAATGAAGTCTCACTTCCCCCCGGTCAAAAGGGCCATCTGAAAAAAGTGTAAAATCCAGAAAGGCAGGACAGGCCATGGAGAACTAGGAGCCTTGTTATGCTGATGGGCGGGATGTAAATTGCCAACAGACACTCGGGAGAAGTGTATGGTGTTTCCTGAAACATCTAAAAAACAAAGCAACAGAGCCTAGGGCACTTCCACTTATGGTCCTATAGCTTAGGGAAATTAAAATCAAAAAGACACAGCCACCCCAAAGTTTGGGACGCCTCTGTTTACAAGAACCTCATTTACCATACAAGTTCAATATCACAGAAAGTAAAAAATGGATAAAGAACGTGTGGTACTTACGTACAATGCAGTATCACTCAGCAATGAAATCTATGTCATCAGGCCCGTAGCAGCATAATGAGTGGATTCAGGTACGATGATTCTAACTGAAATAAGTCACACAGAAAAAGAAACATCATAAGATATCACTAATACATGGAATGTAAACTTGGCTACACAGGAACTGAATTCCAAAACAGAACACGGTCTCAAATTTAGAAAACCAACTTATGCTTGCTTAAGGGGAAAGGTGAGTTGGGGTGCTGCATAAAACCAGAGATTGAAATGAGCACAGATAAAGTTCCTTAAGCCAAATATGGAATAGACAAGAGCTACTCCTTGCTCAACGAAATGGACTCAACACCACATATTAATCGCCAAAGAATATACCTGACTAGTAAGTATCTTAAAACCTATGGATTGCTATGTCTCCGAAAGAGAATCAAGCATGTGCACAGGGGCATAAACGCAGCAGTGATAGGATTGGAGAGGTTTGGTGAGCAAATGAAGACCCTTTGAAATCATATTGCATGGTACCCATTCCACGGGTTTCAACTACCCAGGTTTAAGGTATTCTTCCTTCAGCTAAAACATGAATGTGGAACCTAGAGTATGATCAACCATGTGAACGAGAGACGTGTTCAAATATGTCTCAGTTTTCGTACCCTGGTACTCGGGTGCAACATTCCAGACGCTTTACTAACACTCTCCCGACTTGGAGACTCAGTCCCTTTAACCTCCTGTTTGGCCCAGTTTGCAATTTCTGCGGAAAATGAACAGGAATAGCGAGAACCAATGAGAGACTAGCTGGAGGTGTCTGGACGGGCAAATTTAACTCTCATTTCCCACCAGGAAGAGGAAATAACCAAAGGCTCAGCATGCCATGCCGGAACCAGATTAGGGCCTGAAGCCATCTTGCGGTGTTGCGGCCAGCTCACAAGAAAGCGAGTTGAAGAAAGGAGCTCAGGGGCACTGTAATTCACAAACCTGCAGAGTTATAAATGACAGCTATCGTCCAAAAATATACTGAAGTAAGGCTGCCAAGAGGACTTGAAAGCGGGGCAGAATTGCAGGATACCGATTTCAGGACGTAGACTGGAATTGCATTGAAAGCATAGGAAAAGAGGCAGAACGTCCACAATGATGCACTTGGCCAAAAAGCGCGTATGCGTTTTTTCCTGAATATATTCAGGAAAAAACGCATACGCAATTTTTGGCCAACCAAGCAAGCTTACAAAGGAAATCTGCACTAAAATGAAGTCTCACTTCCCCCCGGTCAAAAGGGCCATCTGAAAAAAGTGTAAAATCCAGAAAGGCAGGACAGGCCATGGAGAACTAGGAGCCTTGTTATGCTGATGGGCGGGATGTAAATTGCCAACAGACACTCGGGAGAAGTGTATGGTGTTTCCTGAAACATCTAAAAAACAAAGCAACAGAGCCTAGGGCACTTCCACTTATGGTCCTATAGCTTAGGGAAATTAAAATCAAAAAGACACAGCCACCCCAAAGTTTGGGACGCCTCTGTTTACAAGAACCTCATTTACCATACAAGTTCAATATCACAGAAAGTAAAAAATGGATAAAGAACTTGTGGTACTTACGTACAATGCAGTATCACTCAGCAATGAAATCTATGTCATCAGGCCCGTAGCAGCATAATGAGTGGATTCAGGTACGATGATTCTAACTGAAATAAGTCACACAGAAAAAGAAACATCATAAGATATCACTAATACACGGAATGTAAACTTGGCTACACAGGAACTGAATTCCAAAACAGAACAGGGTCTCAAATTTAGAAAACCAACTTATGCTTGCTTAAGGGGAAAGGTGAGTTGGGGTGCTGCATAAAACCAGAGATTGAAATGAGCACAGATAAAGTTCCTTAAGCCAAATATGGAATAGACAAGAGCTACTCCTTGCTCAACGAAATGGACTCAACACCACATATTAATCGCCTAAGAATATACCTGACTAGTAAGTATCTTAAAACCTATGGATTGCTATGTCTCCGAAAGAGAATCAAGCATGTGCACAGGGGCATAAACGCAGCAGTGATAGGATTGGAGAGGTTTGGTGAGCAAATGAAGACCCTTTGAAATCATATTGCATGGTACCCATTCCACGGGTTTCAACTACCCAGGTTTAAGGTATTCTTCCTTCAGCTAAAACATGCATGTGGAACCTAGAGTATGATCAACCATGTGATCGGGAGACGTGTTCAAATATGTCTCAGTTTTCGTACCCTGGTACTCGGGTGCAACATTCCAGACGATTTACTAACACTCTCCCGACTTGGAGAGTCAGTCCCTTTAACCTCCTGTTTGGCCCAGTTTGCAATTTTGCGGAAGATGAACAGGAATAGAGAGAACCAATGAGAGACTAGCTGGAGGTGTCTGGACGGGCAAATTTAACTCTCATTTCCCACCAGGAAGAGGAAATAACCAAAGGCTCAGCATGCCGTGCCGGAACCAGATTAGGGCCTGAAGCTATCCTGCGGTGTTGCGGCCAGCTCACAAGAAAGCGAGTTGAAGAGAGGAGCTCAGGGGCACTGTAATTCACAAACCTGCAGAGTTATAAATGACAGCTATCGTCCAAAAATATATTGAAGTAAGGCTGCCAAAAGGACTTGAAAGTGGGACAGAATTGCAGGAAAGCGATTTCAGGAGGTAGACTGGAATTGCATTGAAAGCATAGGAAAAGTGGCAGAGCGTCCACAATGATGCACTTGGCCAAAAAGGGCGTATGCGTTTTTTCCTGAATATATTCAGGAAAAAACGCATACGCCCTTTGTGGCCAACCAAGCAAACTTGCAAAGGAAATCTGCACTACAATGAAGTCTCACTTCACCCCGGTCAAACGGGCCATCTGAAAAAAGTGTAAAATCCAGAAAGGCAGGACAGGCCATGGAGAACTGGGAGCCTTGTTATGCTGATGGGCGGGATGTAAATTGCCAACAGCCACTGGGGAGAAGTGTATGGTGTTTCCTGAAACATCTATAAAAAACAGCAACAGAGCCTAGGGCACTTCCACTTATGGTCCTATAGCTTAGGGAAATTAAAATCAAAAAGACACAGCCACCCCAAAGTTTGGAACGGCTCTGTTTACAAGAACCTCGTTTACCGTACAAGTTCAACATCGCAGAAAGTGAAAAATGGATAAAGAAGTTGTGGTATTTACTTACAAAGCAATATCACTCAGCAATGAAATCTACGTCATCAGGCCC
Source organism: Stenella coeruleoalba (assembly GCF_951394435.1). Lineage (NCBI taxonomy): Eukaryota > Metazoa > Chordata > Mammalia > Artiodactyla > Delphinidae > Stenella > Stenella coeruleoalba. The sequence goes on along the minus strand of NW_027646154.1, from coordinate 644,795 downwards.
TTAGCAGCACAATCAGTGGATTCAGGTATGATGATTCTAACTGAAATAAGTCACACAGAAAAAGAAACATCATAAGATATCAGTAATACACGGAATGTAAACTTGGCTACACAGGAACTGAATTCCAAAACAGAACAGGGTCTCAAATTTAGAAAACCAACTTATGCTTGCTTAAGGGGAAAGGTGAGTTGGGGTGCTGCATAAAACCAGAGATTGAAATGAGCACAGATAAAGTTCCTTAAGCCAAATATGGAATAGACAAGAGCTACTCCTTGCTCAACGAAATGGACTCAACACCACATATTAATCGCCTAAGAATATACCTGACTAGTAAGTATCTTAAAACCTATGGATTGCTATGTCTCCGAAAGAGAATCAAGCATGTGCACAGGGGCATAAACGCAGCAGTGATAGGATTGGAGAGGTTTGGTGAGCAAATGAAGACCCTTTGAAATCATATTGCATGGTACCCATTCCACGGGTTTCAACTACCCAGGTTTAAGGTATTCTTCCTTCAGCTAAAACATGCATGTGGAACCTAGAGTATGATCAACCATGTGATCGGGAGACGTGTTCAAATATGTCTCAGTTTTCGTACCCTGGTACTCGGGTGCAACATTCCAGACGATTTACTAACACTCTCCTGACTTGGAGAGTCAGTCCCTTTAACCTCCTGTTTGGCTCAGTTTGCAATTTTGCGGAAGATGAACAGGAATAGAGAGAACCAATGAGAGACTAGCTGGAGGTGTCTGGACGGGCAAATTTAACTCTCATTTCCCACCAGGAAGAGGAAATAACCAAAGGCTCAGCATGCCGTGCCGGAACCAGATTAGGGCCTGAAGCTATCCTGCGGTGTTGCGGCCAGCTCACAAGAAAGCGAGTTGAAGAAAGGAGCTCAGGGGCACTGTAATTCACAAACCTGCAGAGTTATAAATGACAGCTATCGTCCAAAAATATATTGAAGTAAGGCTGCCAAAAGGACTTGAAAGTGGGACAGAATTGCAGGAAAGCGATTTCAGGAGGTAGACTGGAATTGCATTGAAAGCATAGGAAAAGTGGCAGAGCGTCCACAATGATGCACTTGGCCAAAAAGGGCGTATGCGTTTTTTCCTGAATATATTCAGGAAAAAACGCATACGCCCTTTCTGGCCAACCAAGCAAACTTGCAAAGGAAATCTGCACTACAATGAAGTCTCACTTCACCCCGGTCAAACGGGCCATCTGAAAAAAGTGTAAAATCCAGAAAGGCAGGACAGGCCATGGAGAACTGGGAGCCTTGTTATGCTGATGGGCGGGATGTAAATTGCCAACAGAAACTGGGGAGAAGTTTATGGTGTTTCCTGAAACATCTAAAAAACAAAGCAACAGAGCCTAGGGCACTTCCACTTATGGTCCTATAGCTTAGGGAAATTAAAATCAAAAAGACACAGCCACCCCAATGTTTGGGACGCCTCTGTTTACAAGAACCTCGTTTACCATACAAGTTCAATATCACAGAAAGTGAAAAAAGGAGAAAGAACTTGTGGTACTTACGTACAATGCAGTATCACTCAGCAATGAAATCTATGTCATCAGGCCCCTAGCAGCATAATGAGTGGATTCAGTTACGATGATTCTAACTGAAATAAGTCACACAGAAAAAGAAACATCATAAGATATCACTAATACACGGAATGTAAACTTGGCTACACAGGAACTGAATTCCAAAACAGAACAGGGTCTCAAATTGAGAAAACCAACATATGCTTGCTTAAGGGTAAAGGTGAGTTGGGGTGCTGGATAAAACCAGAGATTGAAATGAGCACAGATAAAGTTCCTTAAGCCAAATATGGAATAGACAAGAGCTGCTCCTTGCTCAACGAAATGGACTCAACACCCCATATTAAACGCCTAAGAATGTACCTGACTAGTAAGTATCTTAAATCCTATGGATTGCTATGTCTCGAAAAGAGAATCAAGCATGTGTACAGGGGTATAAACGCAGCAGTGATAGGATTGGAGAGGTTCGGTGAGCAAATGAAGACCCTTTGAAGTCATATTGGATGGTACCCATTCCACGGGTTTCAACTACCCAGGTTTAAGGTATTTTTCCTTCAGCTAAAACATGCATGTGGAACCTAGAGTATGATCAACCATGTGATCGGGAGTCGTGTTCAAATATATCTCACTTTTCCTCCCCTGGTACTCGGGTGCAACATTCCAGATGCTTTACTAACACTCTCCCCACTTGTAGAGTCACTCCCTTTAACCTCCTGTTTGGCCCAGTTTGCAATTTCTGCGGAAGATGAACAGGAATAGGGAGAACCAATGAGAGACTAGCTGGAGGTGTCTGGACGGGCAAATTTAACTCTCATTTCCCACCAGGAAGAGGAATTAACCAAAGGCTCAGCGTGCCGTTCCGGAACCAAATTAGGGCCTGAAGCCATCCTGCGGTGTTGCGGCAGCTCACAAGAAAGCGAGTTGAAGAAAGGAGCTCAGGGGCACTGTAATTCACAAACTTACAGAGTTATAAATTACAGCTATCGTCCAAAAATATATTGAAGTAAGGGTGCCAAGAGGACTTGAAAGCGGGGCAGAATTGCAGGAAACCGATTTCAGGAGGTAGACTGGAATTGCATTGAAAGCATAGGAAAAGAGGCAGAGCGTCCACAATGATGCACTTGGCCAAAAAAGGCGTATGCGTTTTTTCCTGAATATATTCAGGAAAAAACGCGTATGCCCTTTTTGGCCAACCAATCAAGCTTGCAAAGGAAATCTGCACTAAAATGAAGTCTGACTTCCCCCCGGTCAAAAGGGCCATCTGAAAAAAGTGTAAAATCCAGAAAGGCAGGACAGGCCATAGAAAACTGGGAGCCTTGTTATGCTGATGGGCGGGATGTAAATTGCCAACAGACACTGGGGAGAAGTGTATGGTGTTTCCTGAAACATCTAAAAAACAAAGCAACAGAGCCTAGGGCACTTCTACTTATGGTCCTATAGCTTAGGGAAATTAAAATCAAAAAGACACAGCCGCCCCAAAGTTTGGGACGCCTCTGTTTACAAGAACCTCGTTTACAGTACAAGTTCAACATCGCAGAAAGTGAAAAATGGATAAAGAAGTTGTGGTATTTACTTACAAAGCAATATCACTCAGCAATGAAATCTATGTCATCAGGCACTGAGCAGCACAATGAGTGGATTCAGGTATGGTGATTCTAACTGAAATAAGTCACACAGAAAAAGAAACATCATAAGATATCAATAATACACGGAATGTAAACTTGGCTACACAGGAACTGAATTACACAACAGAACAGGGTCTCAAATTTAGAAAACCAACTTATGCTTGCTTAAGGGTAAAGGTGAGTTGGGGTGCTGCATAAAACCAGAGACTGAAATGAGCACAGATAAAGTTCCTTAAGCCAAATATGGAATAGACAAGAGCTACTCCTTGCTCAACGAAATGGACTCAACACCCCATATTAAACGCCTAAGAATGTACCTGACTAGTAAGTATCTTAAAACCTATGGATTGCTATGTCTCCAAAAGAGAATCAAGCGTGTGTACAGGGGCATAAACGCAGCAGTGATAGGATTGGAGAGGTTCAGTGAGCAAATGAAGACCCTTTGAAGTCATATTGCATGGTACCCATTCCACGGGTCTCAACTCTCCAGGTTTAAGGTATTCTTCCTTCAGCTAAAACATTTATGTGGAACCCAGAGTATGATCAACCGTGTGAACGGGAAACGTGTTCAAATATGTCTCAGTTTCCCTCCCCTGGTACTCGGGTGCAACATTCCAGATGCTTTACTAACACTCTCCCCACTTGGAGAGTCAGCGCCTTTAACCTCCTGTTTGGCCCAGTTTGCAATTTCTGCGGAAGATGAACAGGAATAGCGAGAACCAATGAGAGACTAGCTGGAGGTGTCTGGACGGGCAAATTTAACTCTCATTTCCCACCAGGAAGAGGAAATAACCAAAGGCTCAGCGTGCCGTGCCGGAACCAGATTAGGGCCTGAAGCCATCCAGGGGTGTTGCGGCCAGGTCACAAGAAAGCGAGTTGAAGAAAGGAGCTCAGGGGCACTGTAATTCACAAACCTGCAGAGTTATAAATGACAGCTATCGTCCAAAAATATACTGAAGTAAGGCTGCCAAGAGGACTTGAAAGCGGGGCAGAATTGCAGGAAACCAATTTTAGGAGGTAGACTGGAATTGCACTGAAAGCAAAGGAAAAGAGGCAGAACGTCCACAATGATGCACTTGGTCAAAAAGGGCGTATGCGTTTTTTCCTGAATATATTCAGGAAAAAACGCATACGCCCTTTTTGGCCAACCAAGCAAACTTGCAAAGGAAATCTGCACTACAATGAAGTCTCACTTCCCCCCGGTCAAAAGGGCCATCTGAAAATGTGTAAAATCCAGAAAGGCAGGACAGGCCATGGAGAACTGGGAGCCTTGTTATGCTGATGGGGGGGATGTAAATTGCCAACAGACACTCGGGAGAAGTGTATGGTGTTTCCTGAAACATCTAAAAAACAAAGCAACAGAGCCTAGGGCACTCCACTTATGGTCCTATAGATTAGGGAAATTAAAATCAAAAAGATACAGCCACCACAAAGTTTGGATCGGCTCTGTTTACAAGAACCTCGTTTACAGTACAAGTTCAACATCGCAGAAAGTGAAAAATGGATAAAGAAGTTGTAGTACTTACGTACAATTCAATATCCCTCAGCAATGAAATCTATGTCATCAGGCCCTTAGCAGCATATGAGTGGATTCAGGTATGATGATTCTAACTGAAATAAGTCACACAGAACAATTAACATCATAAGATATCACTAATACACAGAATGTAAACTTGGCTACACAGGAACTGAATTCCAAAACAGAACAGGGTCTCAAATTTAGAAAACCAACTTATGCTTGCTTAAGGGTAAAGGTGAGTTGGGGTGCTGCATAAAACCAGAGATTGAAATGAGCACAGATAAAGTTCCTTAAGCTTAATATGTAACAGACAAGAGTTACTCCTTGCTCAACGAAATGGACTCAACACCCCATATTAAACGCTTAAGAATATACCTGCCTAGTAAGTATCTGAAAACCTATGGATTGCTATGTCTCCGAAAGAGAATCCAGCGTGTGTACAGGGGCATAAACGCAGCAGTGATAGGGTTGCAGAGGTTCGGTGAGCAAATGAAGACCCTTTGAAGTCATATTGCATGGTACCCATTCCACGGGTCTCAACTCTGCAGGTTTAAGGGATTCTTCCTTCAGCGAAAACATGCATGTGGAACCCAGAGTATGATCAACCATGTGATCGGGAGACATGTTCAAATATGTCTCAGTTTTCGTCCCCTGTTACTCGGGTGCAACATTCCACACGCTTTACTAACACTCTCCCCACTTGGAGAGTCAGTGCCTTTAACCTCCTGTTTGGCCCAGTTTGCAATTTCTGCGGAAGATGAACAGGAATAGGGAGAACCAATGAGAGACTAGCTGGAGGTGTCTGGACGGGCAAATTGAACTCTCATTTCCGACCAGGAAGAGGAATTAACCAAAGGCTCTGCGTGCCATGCCAGAACCAGATTAGGGCCTGAAGCAATCCTGCGGTGTTACGGCTAGCTCAGAAGTAAGCGAGTTGAAGAAAGGAGCTCAGGGGCACTGTAATTCACAAACCTGCAGACTTATAAATGACAGCTATCGTCCAAAAATATACTGAAGTAAGGCTGCCAAGAGGACTTGAAAGCGGGGCAGAATTGCAGGAAACCGATTTCAGGAGGTAGACTGGAATTGCATTGAAAACATAGGAAAAGAGGCAGAACGTCCTCAATGATGCACTTGGCCAAAAAGGGCGTACGCGTTTTTTCCTGAATATATTCAGGAAAAAACGCATACGCCCTTTTTGGCCAACCAAGCAAGCTTGCAAAGGAAATCTGCACTACAATGAAGTCTCACTTCCCCCCGGTGAAAAGGGCCATCTGAAAAAAGTGTAAAATCCAGAAAGGCCGGACAGGCCATGGAGAACAGGGAGCCTTGTTATGGTGATGTGTGGGATGTAAATTGCCATCAGCCTCTCTGGAGAAGTGTACGGTGTTTCCTGAAACATATAGAAAACAAAGCAACAGAGCCTAGGGCATTTCCACTTATGGTCCTATAGCTTAGGGAAATGAAAATCAAAAAGACACAGCCACCCCAAAGTTTGGGATGGCTCTGTTTAAAAGAACCTCGTTTACGGTACACGTTCTGTATCGCAGAAAGTGAAAAATGGATAAAGAAGTTGTGGTACTTACGTACAATGCAATATCCCTCAGCAATGAAATCTATGTCATCAGGCCCATAGGAGCATAATGAGAGGATACAGGTATGATGATTCTAACTGAAATAAGTCACACAGAGAAAGAAACATCATAAGATATCACTAATACACGGAATGTAAACTTGACTACACAGGAACTGAATTACAAATCAGAACAGTGTCTCAAATTTAGAAAACCAACTTATGCATGCTTAAGGGGAAAGGTGAGTTGGGGTGCTACATAAAACCAGAGATTGAAATGAGCACAGATAAAGTTCCTTAAGCCTAATATGTAACAGACAAGAGCTACTCCTTGCTCAACGAAATGGACTCAACACCCCATATTAAATGCCTAAGAATGTACCTGACTTGTAAGTATCTTAAAACCTATGGATTGCTATGTCTCCGAAAGAGAATCAAGCAGGTGTACAGGGGCATAAATGCAGCAGTGATAGGATTGGAGAGGTTCGGTGAGCAAATGAAGACACTTTGAAGTCATATTGCATGGTACCCATTCCATGGGTCTCAACTCTCCAGGTTTAAGGGATTCTTCCTTCAGCTAAAACATGCATGTGGAACACAGAGTATGATCAACCACGTGATCGGGAGACATGTTCAAATATATCTGAGTTTTCGTCCCCTGGTACTCGGGTGCAACATTCCAGACACTTTACTAACACTCTCCCCACTTGGAGAGTCAGTGCCTTTAACCTCCTGTTTGGCCCAGTTTGCAATTTCTGCGGAGATGAACAGGATTAGGGAGAACCAATGAGAAACTAGCTGGAGGTGTCTGGACGGGCAAATTTAACTCAAATTTCCCACCAGGAAGAGGAATTAACCAAAGGCTCAGCGTGCCGTGCCGGAACCAGATTAGGGCCTGAAGCCATCCTGCGGTTTGCGGCCAGCTCACAAGCAAGCGAGTTGAAGAAAGGAGCTCAGGGGCACTGTAATTCACAAACCTGCAGAGTTATAAATGACAGCTATCGTCCAAAAATATACTGAAGTAAGGCTGCCAAGAGGACTTGAAAGCGGGGCAGAATTGCAAGAAACCGATTTCAGGAGGTAGACTGGAATTGCATTGAAAGCATAGGAAAAGAGGCAGAACGTCCACAATGATGCACTTGGCCAAAAAGGGCGTATGCGTTTTTTCCTGAATATATAAAGGAAAAAACGCATACGCCCTTTTTGGCCAACCAAGCAAGCTTGCAAAGGAAATCTGCACTACAATGAAGTCTCACTTCCCCCCGGTCAAAAGGGCCATCTGAAAAAAGTGTAAAATCCAGAAAGGCAGGACAGGCCATGGAGAACTGGGAGCCTTGTTATGCTGATGGGCGGGATGTAAATTGCCAACAGACACTCAGGAGAAGTGTATGGTGTTTCCTGAAACATCTAAAAAACAAAGCAACAGAGCCTAGGGCACTTCCACTTATGGTCCTATAGCTTAGGGAAATTAAAATAAAAAAGACACAGCCACCCCAAAGTTTCGGACGCCTCTGTTTACAAGAACCTCTTTTATGGGACAAGTTCAGTATCGCAGAATGTGAAAAATGGATAAAGAAGTTGTGGTACTTACGTACAATGCAATATCCCTCAGCAATGAAATCTATGTCTTCAGGCCCGTAGCAGCATAATGAGTGGATTCATGTATGATGATTCTAACTGAAATAAGTCACACAGAAAATGAAACATCATAAGATATCACTAATACATGGAATGTAAAATTGGCTACACAGGAACTGGATTACAAAACAGAACAGGGACTCAAATTTAGAAAACCAACTTATGCTTGCTTAAGGGGAAAGGTGAGTTGGGGTGCTGCATAAAACCAGAGATTGAAATGAGCACAGATAAAGTTCCTTAAGCCAAATATGGAATAGACAAGAGCTACTCCTTGCTCAACGAAATGGACTCAACACCCCATATTAAACACCTAAGAATGTACCTGACTAGTAAGTATCTTAACCTATGGATTGCTATGTCTCCGAAAGAGAATCAAGCATGTGTACAGGGGCATAAACGCAGCAGTGATAGGATTGGAGAGTTTCGGTGAGCAAATGAAGACCCTTTGAAGTCATATTGCATGGTACCCATTCCACGGGTCTCAACTCTCCAGGTTTAAGGGATTCTTCCTTCAGCTAAAACATGCATGTGGAACCCAGAGTATGATCAACCATGTGATCAGGAGACGTTTTCAAATATGTCTCAGTTTTCGTCCCCTGGTACTCTGGTGCAACATTCCAGACGCTTTACTAACACTCTCCCCACTTGGAGAGTCAGTGCCTTTAACCTCCTCTTTGGCCCAGTTTGCAATTTCTGCGGAAGATGAACAGGAATAGGAACAACCAATGAGAGACTAGCTGGAGGTGTCTGGACGGGCAAATTGAACTCTCATTTCCCACCAGGAAGAGGAATTAACCAAAGGCTCAGCGTGCCATGCCGGAACCAGATTAGGGCCTGAAGCCATCCTGCGGTGTTGCGGCCAGCTCAAAAGAAAGCGAGTTGAAGAAAGGAGCTCAGGGGCACTGTAATTCACAAACCTGAGGAGTTATAAATGACAGCTATCGTCCAAAAATATACTGAAGTAAGGCTGCCAAGAGGACTTGAAAGCGGGGCAGAATTGCAGGAAACCGATTTCAGGAGGTAGACTGGAATTGCATTGAAAGCATAGGAAAAGAGGCAGAACGTCCACAATGATGCACTTGGCCAAAAAGGGAATATGCGTTTTTTCCTAGGAAGAAACGCATACGCACTTTCTGGATAACCAAGCAAGCTTGCAAAGGAAATCTGCACTACAATGTACTCTCACTGCCCCCAGGTCAAAAGGGCCATCTGAAAAAAGTGTAAAATCCAGAAAGGCAGGACAGGCCATGGAGAACTGGGAGCCTTGTTATGCTGATGGGCGGGATGTAAATTGCCAACAGCCACTCTGGAGAAGTGTAGGGTGTTTCCTGAAACATCTAAAAAACAAAGCAACAGAGCCTAGGGCACTTCCACTTATGGTCCTATAGCTTAGGGAAATTAAAATCAAAAAGACACAGCCACCCCAAAGTTTGGGACGCCTCTGTTTACAAGAACCTCGTTTACAGTACAAGTTCAGTATCGCAGAAAGTGAAAAATGGATAAAGAAGTTTTGGTACTTACGTACAATGCAATATCCCTCAGCAATGAAATCTATGTCATCAGGCCCGTAGCAGCATAATGAGTGGATTCAGGTACAATGATTCTAACTGAAATAAGTCACACAGAAAAAGAAACATCATAAGATATCACTAATACACGGAATGTAAACTTGGCTACACAGGAACTGAATTCCAAAACAGAACAGGGTCTCAAATGTAGAAAACCAACTTATGCTTGCTTAAGGGGAAAGGTGAGTTGGGGTGCTGCATAAAACCAGAGATTGAAATTAGCACAGATACCTTTCCATAAGCCAAATATGTAATAACAAGAGCTCATCCTTGTTCAACTAAGTGGACTCAACACCCCATATTAAACACCTAAGAATATACCTGACTAGTAAGAATCTTAAAACCTATCGATTTATATGTCTCCAAAAGAGAATCAAGCGTGTGTACAGTGGCATAGACACAGCAGTGATAGGATTGGTGAGGTTCGGTGAGCAAATGCAGACCCTTTGAAGTCATATTGCATGGTACCCATTCCATGGGTCTCAACTCTCCAGGTTTAAGGGATTCTTCCTTCAGCTAAACCATGCATGTGGAACCCAGAGTATGATCCAACATGTGATCGGGAAACGTGTTCAAATGCGTCTCAGTTTTTGTCCCCTGGTACTCGGGTGCAACATTCCAGACACTTTACTAACACTCTTCCCACTTGGAGAGTCAGTGCCTTTAACCTCCTGTTTGGCCCAGTGTACAATTTCTGCGGAAATTGAACAGGAATAGGGAGAAACAATGAGAGACTAGCTGGAGGTGTCTGGACGGGCAAATTTAACTCTCATTTCCCACCAGGAAGACGAATGAACCAAAGGCTCCGCATGCCGTGCTGGAACTAGATTAGGGCCTGAAGAGATCCTGCAGTTTTGCGGCCAGCTCACAAGAAATCGAGTTGAAGAAAGGAGCTCAGGGACACTGTAATTCACAAACCTGCGGAGTTATAAATGACAGCTATCATCCAAAATTATACTGAAGTAAGGCCGCGAAGAGGACTTGAATGCGGGGCAGAATTGCTGGAAACCGATTTCAGAAGGTACACGGGAGTCGCTCTTAAAGCATAGGAAAGAGACAGAACTTGGAAAATAATGGACTTGGCAAAAAAGGGCATATGTGTTTTATCCAGAGCTCTCATAACTGAGGGGAGGAGATTCCCAGCAGGTTTAACTGCCACCTGAGGGCTCACATTGCCAAGGCAACGTGAGCAAGCCAGGCAGGAGTTACCTCACAGCAGAGGTCCCACCTTATAGAAGGGTGAGAAACCCAGCCAACATCAGACTCTCACCAGAGGGTCCACATCACGAAGGGGATGGTAACCAGGCAGGAGTGTCTTCACACCAGTGGGGCCGCATCATCTAAAGGTGAGGTACTCAGCACATGTGTCCTCAAACCAGAGGACCCACATCACCAAGGGCCTCGGAGTGAGGCAGGCAGGAGTAGCCTCACAACACTGGGCCCATAGAATAAAAAAGTGAGGAATCCAGCAGTTGGAACCTCCCAGCAGGCGGCCCAGAGCACCGAGGTTATGGGATCCAGGCCACAGTGAACTCACAGAAGAGGGCCCATGTCATGAAACTGAGCAACCCAGCCATTGGGATCTCAGAGCAGGAGGCCCACATCCCCATGGGGATGGAAATCTGGTAGGAGTGTCCTCGCACCACTGAGAACGTATCAGAAAATTTTGGGAGACCAGCAGTTAGGGCCTGATGCCAGAGGACCCTCATCACCAAGGGAAGGAGGCTCCCAGCAGGCTCCAACTGCCACCAGAGGGCTGACGTCGCCAAGGTGATGTGTGCCAACCAGGCACGAATGACCTCACAGCAGAGGGCCCACCTCAGAGAAGTGTGACGAACCCAGTCAGGATCAGACTCGCACCAGAGGGCCCACATCACCAAATGGATTGGAACCAGGCAGGAGTGTCCTCACATGAGTAGGGCCACATCATCTAAAGGTGAGGAACCCAGAACATGTGGCTTCAAACCATAGGACACCCATCACCAAGGGGCTGGGAGTGAGGCAGGCAGGAGGAGCCTCATAACAGAGGGCCCAAAAATAAGAAAGGTGAGGAATCCAGCATTTGGAACCTCCCAGCAGGCGGCCCAGAGCTCAGAGGCTATGGGATCCAGGCCGGAGTGAACTAACACCAGACAGCCCACATCATGAAACTGTGAGCAACCCAGACATTGGGACCTCAGAGCAGAAGGCCCACATCCCCATGGTGATGGGAACATGACAGGAGTGTCCTGGCATCACTGGGCTCACATCAGAAAACGTGGGGTGCTCAGAAGTTAGGGCCTGACGCTAGAGGGCACTCATCACTGAGAGGAGGAGGCTCCCAGCAGGCTCCAGCTGCCAACAGAGGGCCAACGTCGCCAAGGCGATGTGTGCCAGCCCGGCAGGAGTGACCTCACAGCAGAGGGCCCACCTCACAGAAGGGTGAGGAACACAGCCAGGATCAGACTCTCACCAAAGGGCCCACATCACCAAGGGGATGGGAACCAGGCAGGAGTGTCCCCACACCAGTGGGACAACATCATCGAAAGCTGAGGATCCCAGCACATGTAGCCTCAAACCAGAGCAACCACATCACCAAGGGGTTCGGAATGAGGCTGGCAGGACCGGCCTCACAACACAGGGTCCATAGAATATAAAAGTTGAGGAATCCAGCAGTTGGAACCTCCCAGCAAGTGGCCCAGAGCACCGAGGCTATGGGATCCAGGCCACAGTGAACTCACAGCAGAGGGCCCACATCATGAACCTGTGAGCAGCCCAGCCGTTGGGACCTCAGAACAGAAGGCCCACATCCCCATTGGGATGGGAACCTGGCAGGAGTGGCTTCGCACCACTTAGCACATATCAGAAAATGTTAGGAGCCCGGCAGTTAGGGCCTGACGCCAGGGGGCCCTCATAACTGAGGGGAGGAGACTCCCAGCAGGTTTCAACTGCCAACAGAGGGCCCACGTCTACAAGGTGGCATGCGCCAGCCAGGCAGTAGTGACCTCACAGCAGAGGGCCTATCTCACAGAAGGGTGAGGAACCGAGGCAGGATGAGACTCTCACCAGAGGGCCCACAACACCAAGGGGATGGGAACCAGTCAGGACTGTCCTCCCACCAGTGGGGCCACATCATCGAAAGGTGAGGAACCCAGCACATGTGGCCTCATATCAGAGGACATACATCACAAAGGGGATGGGAGTGAGGCAGGTAGGAGTAGCCTAAAAACAGAGGGCCCAAAGAATAAAAAAGGTGAGGAATCCAGCATTTGGAACCTCCCAGCAGGCGGCCGAGAGCACAGAAGCTATGGGATGCAGGCAGGAGTGAACTAACACCAGAGAGCCCACATCATGAAACTGTGAGCAACCCAGGCGTTGGGACCTCAGAGCAGAAAGCCCACATCCCCATGGGGATGGGAACCTGACAGGAGTGTCCTGGCAACACTGGGCTCACATCAGAAAACGTGGGGAGCCCAGCAGTTAGGGCCTGATGCTAGAGGGCCGTCATCACCGAGGGGAGGAGGCTCCCAGCAGGTTCCATGTGCCAACAGAGGGCCCACGTTGCCAAGGTGATGTGTGCAAGTCAGGCAGGATTGACCTCACAGCAGAGGGCCTACCTCACAGAAGAGTGAGGAACCCAGCCAGGATAAGACTGTCACCAGAAGGCCCACATCACCAAGGGGATGGGAACCAGGCAGGAGTGTCCTCACACCAGTGGGGCCACATCATTGAAAGTTGCAGAACCCAGCACATGTGGCCTCAAACCAGAAGACCCACATCACGAAGGGGTTGCGAGTGAGGCAGGCAAGAGGAGCATCACAACACAGGGTCCATAGAATACAAAAGTTGAGGAATCGAGCAGTTGGAACCTCCCAGCAGGCAGCCAAGAGCACAGAGGCTATGGGATCCAGGCCACAGTGAACTAAGACCAGAGAGCCCACATCATGAAATTGTGATCAACCCAGCCGTTGGAACCTCAGAGCAGAAGTCCCACATCCCCATGGAGATGGGAACCTAAGAGGAGTGCCCGAGCATCACTGGGCTCACTAAGAAAAGTTGGGGAGCCCAGCAGTTAGGGCCTGACGTCAGAGGGCCCTCATCACAGAGGTGAGGAGGCTCCCAGCAGGGTCCAAGTGCCACCAGAAGGCTCATGTCAACAAGGCGAGATGAGCAAGCCAGGCAAGAGTTACCTGATAGTAGAGGGCGCACCTCACAGATGGGTGAGGAACCCAGCCAGGATCAGACTCTTACCAGAGGGCCCACATCACAAAGGGGATGGGAACCAGTCAGGATTATCCTCACACCAGTGGGGCCTCATCATCTTAAGGTGAGGAACCCAGCACATGTGTCCTCAAACCAGAGGACCCACATCACCAAGGGCCTTGGAGTGAGGCAGGCAGGAGTAGCCTCACAACACAGGGCACATAATATAAAAAACGTGAGGATTCCAGCATTTAGACCTTCCAGCAGGCGGCCCAGAACACCAAGGCTATGGGATCCAGGCCACAGTGAACTCACAGCAGAGGGCCCACATCATAAAACTGTGAGCAACCCAGGCGTTGGGACCTCAGCACAGAAGGCCCACATCCCCATGGGAATGGGAACCTGGCTGGAGTGTCCTCGCACCACTGGGCGCACATCAGAAAATGTGGGGAGCCCACCATTTAGGGCCTGACACCAGACGGCCGTCATCACCGAGAGGAGGAGGCACCCTGCACGCTCCAACTGCCACCAGAGAGCTCACGTCTCCAAGGTGACGTGTGCCAGCCAGGCAGGAGTGACCTCACAGCAGAGGGCCCACCTCACAGAACGTTGAGGAACCCAGCCAGGATTAGACTCTCGCCAGAGGGCCCACCTCACCAAGGGGATGGGAACCAGGCAGGAGTGTCCTCACACGAGTGGGGCCACATCATCGAAAGGTGAGGAATGCAGCACATGTGGCCTCAAGCCATAGGACAGCCATCACCAAGGGGCTGGCAGTGAGGCAGGCAGGAGGAGCCTCACAACAGAGGGCACATAGAATAAAGAAGTTGAGGAATCCAGCAGTTGGAACCTCCCAGCAGGCGGCTCAGAGCACCGATGATAAGGGATCCTTGCCGGAGTGAACTCACAGCAGAGGGCCCACATCATGGTACTGTGAGCAAGCCAGCCGTTTTGACCTCAGAGCAGAAGGCCCATATCCCCATGGGGATGGGAACCTGGCAAGAGTGTCCTCACTCACTTGGCGCACATCAGAAAATGTGGGGAGCCCAGCAGTTATGGCCTAAGGCAAGAGGGCCCTCATCACCGAGGGGAGGAGGATCCCAGCACACTCCAACTGCCACCAGAGGGCCCACGTCGCCAAGGTGACGTGTGCCAGACAGGCATGATTGACCTCACAGCAGAGGGCCCACCTCACAGAAGGGTGAGGAACCCAGCCAGGATCAGACTCTCACCTGAGGGCCCACATCAGCAAGGGGATGGGAACCAGTCAGGACTGTCTTCCCTCCAGTGGGGCCACATCATCGAAAGGTGCGGAACCCAGCACATGTGGCCTCAAATCAGAGGACACATATCACAAAGGGAATGGGAGTGAGGCAGGCAGGAGTAGCCTAAAAACAGAGGGCCCAAAGAATAAGAAAGGGGAGGAATCCAGCAGTTGGAACCTCCCAGCAGGCGGCCGAGAGCACAGAAGCTATGGGATGCAGGCAGGAGTGAACTAACAGCAGAGAACCCACATCATGAAACTGTGAGCAACCCAGGCGTTGGGACCTCAGAGCAGAAGGCCCACATCCCAATGGGGATGTGAACCTGGCTGGAGTGTCCTCGCACCACTGGGCGCACATCACAAAATGTGGGGAGCCCAGCAGTTAGGGCCTGACGCCAGAGGGCCCTCATCACCGAGGGGAGGAGGCTCCCAGCAGGCTCCAAGTGCCACCAGAGGGCTCATGTCCACAAGGCGAGGTGAGCAAGCCAGGCAGGAGTGACCTCACAGCAGACGGCCCACCTCACAGATGGGTGAGGAACCCAGCCAGGATCAGACTCTCAACAGAGGGCCCACATCACCAAGGGGATGTGAACCAGGCAGGAGTCTCCTAAGACCATTGGTCCCACATCATCGAAAGGTGAGGAACCCAGCACATGTGGCCTCAAACCAGACGACACACATCACGAAGGGGCTGGGAGTGAGGCAGACAGGAGGATCCTCACAACAGAGGGCCCCAAAAATTAAAAAAGTGAGGAATCCAGCAGTTGGAACCTCCCAGCAGGCGGCCAAGAGCACAGAGGCTATGGGATCCAGGCCTCTGTGAACTAACACCAGAGAGCCCACATCATGAAAATGTGAACAACCCGGCCGTTGGGACCTCAGAGCAGAAGGCCCACATCCCCATGGAGATGGGATCCTAAGAGGAGTGCCAAAGCATCACTGGGCTCACTAAAAAAAGTTGGTGAGCCCAGCAGTTAGGGCCTGACGCAAGAGGGCCCTCATCACCGGGGGGAGGAGATTCCCAGCACGCTCCAACTGCCACCACACGGCTGATTTCACCAAGGCAATGTGTGCCAGCCATGCAGGAGTGACCTATCAGCAAAGGGTCTCCCTCACAGAAGGGTGAGGAACACAGCCAGGAACAGACTCTCACCAGGGGGTCCACATAACCACGTGGATAGGAACCAGGCAGGAGTGTCCTCACACTAGTGGGGCCACATCATCGAAAGGTGAGGAACCCAGCAAAGGTGGCCACAAACCAGAGGACCCACATCACCAAGGGGTTGAGAGTGAGGTAGGTGTCTGGACGGGCATTTTTAACACTCATTTCCCACCAGGAAGAGGAATTAACCAAAGGCTCAGCATGCCCTGCCAGAAGCAGATTAGGGCCTGAAGCAGTCTTGCGGGTTTGCGGCCAGCTCACAAGAAAGCGAGTTGAAGAAAGGAGCTCAGGGGCCCTGTAATTCACAAACCTGCAGAGTTATAAATGACAGATAACGTCCAAAAATATATTGAAGTAAGGCTGCGAAGAGGACTTCAAAGCGGGGCAGAATTTCAGGAAACCAATTTCAGGAGGTAGACTGGATTTGCATTTAAAGCATAGGAAAAGAGGCAGAACATCGACAATGATGCACTTGGCAAAAAAGGACGTATGAGTTTGTTCCTGAATGTATTCAGGAAAAAACGCATACGCCCGTTTTGGCAAACCAAGCAAGCTTGCAATGGAAATCCGAACTACTATGAAGTGTCACTTCCCCCCGGTCTAAAGAGCCATCTGAAAAAAGTGTAAAATCCAGAAAGGCAAGACAAGCCATGGGGAAAAAGGAGCCTTGTTATGCTGATGGGCAGGATGTAAATTGCCAACAGTCACTCTGGAGAAGTGTATGGTGTTTCCTGATACATCTGAAAAACAAAGCAACAGAGTCTAGGGTATTTCCACTTATGGTCCTATAGCTTAGGGAAATTAAAATCAAAAACACAGCCACCCCAAAATTTGGGACGGATCTGTTTACAGGAACCTCTTCTACAATACACGTTAAATATCCCAGAGAACAAATAATTGATAAAGAAGTTGCGGTACTTACGTACAACAGAATATCACTCAGCAATGAAATCTGTGTCACCATGCCTGTACCAGCATAATGAGTGGATTGAGGCACAATGATTCTAAGTGAAATAAGTCACACAGAAAAAGAAACATCATAAGGTATCACTAATGCACGGAATGTAAACTTGGCTACACATGGACTGAATTACAAAACAGAACAGGGTCTCAAGTTTAGAAAACCAACTTATGCTTGCTTAAGGGGAAAGGTGAGTTGGGGTGCTGCATAAAACCAGAGTTTGAAATTAGCACAGATACCGTTCCATAAGCCAAATATGTAATAGACAAGACCTACCCCTTGCTCAACGAAATGGACTCAACAATGAGGTATCACCTCACACCTGTTAGAATGGGCATCATCTGAAAATCTACAAACAACAAATGCTGGAAAGGGTGTGGAGAAAAGGAAGCCTCTTCCACTATTGTTGGGAATATAAATTGATACAGTCACTATGGAGAACAATATGGAGTTTCTTAAGAAACTAATAATAGAATTACCATATGATACAGCAATCCCAGTACTGGACATATACCCAGACAAAACCAGAAATCAAAAAGAGACATTCACCGCAATGTTCATTGCATCACTATTTACAATATCGAGGTAATGGAAGCAACCTAAATGCCCACAGACAGACGAATGCATAAAGATGTGGTACATATATAAAATGGAATATTACTAAGCCATGAAAGGAATGAAATTGGGTCATTTGTAGAGACGTCGATGGATCTAGAGACTGTCATACAGAGTGAAGTAAGTCAGAAAGAGAAAAACAAATCTTGTATATTCATGCATATATGTGGAACCTAGAAAAACTGTACAGATTAACCGTTTTGCAAGGCATAAATAGAGCAACAGATGTAGACAACAATCGTATGGACAACAAGGGGGGAAAGCTCTTGGGAGGGTGGTGGTGGGAGGATTTGAGAGATTGGGATTGGCATGTAAACATTTATATGTATAAAATAGATAACCAATAAGAACCTGCTGTATAAAAATATAAAATAAAATTCAAAATTAAAAAGAAATAAAATTTAAAAAATCAAACAGAAAAAACAATTATTCCCTTCACATACATGTATTTATATGAATAAATTATTTCCATGCTTATATCTGTAAATACAAAAAAGAGGAATAAAATCTACCTTGAACCAAAAAGGAAAAAGAGAAAAAAAAAACAGAACCCACCAGTTACTCAGAGGAAAACCGTATCAGGGCACTTACTCCAGTTGTAAACAATTCTGAAGTTGGTCAGTGGTGGGGAATCGTCTCCCATTCAGCCAGCAGCCCCCACACAACAAGCGTCCTCATTGCAAAGCTGGGGCACCGTGCCGAGGCATCTGTGAGTAAACGTGAGCTGAGCCCCAGGCCAGTTGCTGCTGAACTATTCCCACCCTTCCCAGGTAAAACACCTGAATATATACAAGGACTTGAAAGCCTAGAGGAAGGGCCATGGAGCCACACGAGTGACAGGATGCCAGCTGACTTGGTGCCTGCAGGCCAGCCAGGATGGTCCTGGCCCTGGGTGCTCTTCTGGAAGATTTCCATTTCCCTGCCTGAGATACCCGTCCTGTCCCTGCCCCCACTGCTTTTTTCCTTCCTCACTTCTGCCCAGGGAGAAATTCCAGCAGCAGGTATGGGTGACACATCCTCTTCTTTAGCAGGTGGCAGCCTGGCAACTGCAGCAGAAAGTCCAGCAGAGCCCCACTCACACTGGGCCACCCACAAAGCCGTGGCCTCTCACTCCCTCCCACCAGCCCAGCCCCGAGACTGCTGACAGGGCAGAGAAAATGGCGTCAGGCACAGCTGCAGGGGCTCTTGCTGCCTGGAGTGGTATTTATATTGATCTCAACCCAGGCACACCTGGGGAGGGCTGGCCGGCATGGTAAGGCTGCCCAGGTCAGCCAATCATCACCCCTCAGGGGCTCACAGTTGCAGAAAATGGAACTTGCTGAACCGGCCAGGTCCAAGGAACAGGTGTGGGCTCCTGAGAGTCAGGATAGACAAGGGGCTGCAGCTTTGGCTTGTTTTCTAATCATTTTATCTGGCCCATGAGTGGGAGACAACTTCAAGAAAACCCTCTCCTAATGAGAGGAACCCAGGAGTCAGGGAGAGGAGGGGTGGGTGGTGGTTGGAGACAGAGGCCTGGTGCCCTGGGTGCAGTGGAAGTCTCTGGAAGACCAGGTGGAGGGAGGCCACACAGAGTGATGCCCAGGGTCACAGACCTGTCGCAGCTGCTGTTTGTTAGTTCAAGTCCTGCTCTGAGGTGCTCTGTGTCAGCTCTGAGCGACAGGTGAGCTGGGGGTGCTCTTCAATGAGGGCTATGTGCACGGTTCCTGTGTGCCCAGCCCTGCCATGGTACCTGCAAGGGTAGCTCTGTATCCTGGGAGGGGCCTGACCATGAGAGCCCCGTGGGCTGGGTTGGGGGTGGGGCACCTGCCGAGGAGAGCTCCATATCCTGGGATTGGCCTGACCACGAGAGCCCCATGGGCTGCTGGGGACCTGGTAAAGGATGTCAGGACAGTCAGTGAAGCCACTGAGGATATACCTCCAGTTGCTCCTGATTCCTACACCCTGCTGGTCATTCTACCAACCACCAGGACATGGTATTCTGTATTAGTCTTCAATGATGCCTTCTTTTGTATTCCATTAGTCCCAGAGTCACAAGAAATTTTGGCTTGTGAGTGGCAGGACTCAACATACAACTAAAACAATACTTCCGGGCCGTCTTGCCCCAAGGGTGCAAAAATTCCCACACCATCTTTGGGGAAAGCTTAGCTAAAGACTGAAAAGTTCTACCTCTGGAAAAGGAAACCCTCCTTCAATATGCAGATGACATTCTGATCGCCAGCCCTACTAAGGAGGCCTCTGAACTACCAAGCCAATAAAGGATAGAAGTTGTCCAAGAAAAAGCTCAAATATCACAGACTGCAGTGACCTGCCTGGGCTTCATTCTCACAGAAGGTCAGAGAAGCCCATCCCAGGAAAGGGAAGAAACCATTTTCAGCCTTACCCCTTTCTAAAACTAGAAGACAGCTTAGGGGTTCCTGGGGAGGCCAGGGTTTGCTGCTTCTGGATCCCTAACTACAGTCTACTAGCTGGGCCTCTATATGAAACACTGAAAGGAAAAGATGATGATCCTTTTGAACAGAATCCAGAAGTGGCCTTTCAAGAATGGAAAGAGCAGTCAATTCAGACCCTTGCCCTGGAACTCTCTAATTGAGCTAAACCCTTTGACCTTTACATTCCCGGTGAAAGGTGAATCGCCATTGGAGAATTAGTGAAAAAACTGGGACCACTTGAAATGGAACAACGCAAGAATGCCATCCAGGTAGGATAAACTAGAGTCACCAAGGGGCTTGGCCCACTGCCACATCTGGCCAAGATACTGGCGGTATCTAAAAACCTGGAAATCAGCAGCCCAAAAGGCCACCTCCCTCCTAAGGGAAAAGGACCCCACGTGGTGATCCTAATCACCAACCATGCCCTGAAGTTGCAGGGTTCCCTCCGTGGGCACACCGACCTCGAGTGAGGAGGCCCTCCAACTCCAACATCCAGAGAGATAACCGGGGGCAACAGGGCACCATGACGACTCGTGTGAACATCACTTGACCTGGAGTTTCTCTCATAAAACAACAATAGTGTGTCCCGAAGGAGTAGACTACTGCTTGCAGGACTTACTGCACCCGGAGGGGAGCTAATAATCTTGGCGGGGGAACCGTATATCACACTGTCACCATAGAAAAGCCTACAGACACCGTGATGATGGTGGCCAATAAGACCGGCTGGACTCCTGTTTACTTCAAAAGGCTGTTGACTCAGTGGCCATCATGGTCCTTGATCACCACTGACCCTGGACTGTCTGGGAGTTGAGCGGGCAGGGCTCTGACACCTGGTGCTGTTTGTACGTTAATTCAGGGGCCTAATTGAAGAAAGCGCAGACTACTGGCCAGAGCATCTAGGCTGGCAGAAACGGTCAGCCTAAGGTGGCCGAACAAATGTGGGGCGGGGTGAAATCGGCCCCCACAGCGTCTCTGCACATCTCTTTCCTGGACCCTTAAAGGTCATTAGAATCTATAACACTTCCAATGCTGGTGCTCAGGCGGACGAGCAGGGAGGCAGGGGTCCCGGGGCCAATCAACGTCACCTGGAGGCTGCTGGGGAGAAGTTCTGACCCTCGTCCCCTGGTATGAGGGCTCCCAACTCAGCACTCAGCAGTTACAGAAGAAGGGTCTGCACCCTCAGCACTCCAAGAATGAGGAACGGGACAAAAGGCAGAGGAGGGGTTTGTCCCCAGCAAAGCCCATTAAAAATCCCTGGGAGATAAAAATAGAATCTGGGCAATAAAGTCAAGTCTGACCTTTTTTATCCTTTGTGCTTTGTCTAATTTCACGTGCTCCTAGGGTCCCGCATGCAGAGGTTCCACACCCGGCACTTCAGACCAGATTTCCTAGTGCAGAATGGCTGGGTCGACACCTCAGCTCCTGGGGCCCAGTGCAGACTCCACGATATAGAGCCTGAGCTGCAGCCAACCCGGCCCTCGAGAGCTCCGCCGCCTCCCTCCCACTGACTCTCACAGGATCTCTACACAGCAGCCCAGCCCACAGCCCACGGGGTAGTGCATGCTCTCACCTCTCCATTCTCTGATCAAAATATAAAGTTTCCTTTGCTTGTGAACAAACTCAGTCTCGATCTGTTGGCCCCAATGACACTGGGCAGGGGGACACTTGTTGGGGTCCACTCTGGAGGATCAGTAACAGAAATTGAGACTATTGTAACTTCAATGAACAGATGTGTGAGCGAAACTGTAGTTAACATAGAACAGTGTATAAGGCTCGGGTAAAATAAGATGTTTCTAACACTTCCATTTGATATTTCCATCACTTTATTATAAGCAAGTTCAGTGAAAAGGTTTGTCTTATTTGTCAGGTCAATATTAGAGAAATGAAGTGATTTCTTTCCAAGGATGTACATCTAATAATCTTGGTTAAAGCTTCAATCTTGTTTTAAATGCTTTTCCATTGAAAATGATACCTCTCTTTCAGCTCCCCCATTTCTGAGAAGTATAAAATCTTATAATTTATTATTACCAAAGGGGAAAGGTGGGAGGAGGGATAAATTAACAGTTTGGAATTAACACATACACACTGCTATGTATAAAATAGATCATCAACAAGGAACTACTGTATAGCACAGGGAACTACACTCAATATTTTGCAATAACCTATAAGGGGAAATAATCGGAAAAAGAATAGATATTTTTATTGACATCATCTATCAATGACAGTTAAAGTGTAACCTAAGGGAAGCTGGTGGTGAGTGCTTCTGACCCTGAAGACTTCAATCATCTAAAGTTTGGACTCTGCCTACTTCCCAAGGCCCTTAATGAACATATGTGTAGCCGTAGCTTAAAAACTTCCCCAGTTTGGGTTTCGGGGAGACACTGATTTTGAAAAAGCCCTGGTGTTCTCCTTACATGAATGGGACTCTTCCTACTGCTAAAACATGTCTGTCACACCCAGAGGATGGTATACCGTCTGATCGGGAAGAGTTTGGAAAAGGCATCTCATCTCCTCATCTCCTGGTGCTCGGGTTCACCCCTCCAGCGTCTTTACTAACAGTCTCCCCACTTGGAGATGTCAGCACTGTCAACATCCTGTTGCGTACAGTTTGGAATTTGTCCAGAGGATGAAGCGGAAGGATGAGGAACAATGAGAGACAAGTCCTAGGTGTTCAGACAGGCACATGTCACTCTAATTTCCAATCAGGAAGATGAATTGACCAAAGGCTAGGGTTGCCCATAGAAACAGTATGGGGCTTGAGGAAATCCCACTGCTTTGTGGCCAGTTCCCATAAACACAAGTTGAACAATGGAACTCAGGGGCAGTAAAATTCACGAAACTGCAGAGTTGAAAATATCTATCACTGAAAAATGTCTTGAGGAAAGTCAGAGAAAAGGATTGGTAAGCAAGGGAGAATGGCAGGAAAGGGATTTGAGGAGGTAGAAAGGACTCGCCATTAAGCACAAGAAAAGGGGCTGAACATTGCCAACATTGCAGTTGCCCAAAAAGGCTGTATGCGTTTTTTTCTGTATATATTCAAGAAAAGGGCATACACTTTTTTAGCCAACCAAACAGGTGGGCACTGGAAATCAATACTACAAAAGATATCACTTCGCATCAGTCAGAAGAGCCATCCTCATAAAGTGTAAACACCAGAAATGCAGGACAGGGCAAGGAGAAGAGGGAGCCCTGTGAGGCTTATAGTGGAAATGTATATTGCCAACGGCCATTCTGGAGAAGTGTATTGTGTTTACTAAAGCATCTAAAAAATGAGCTACAGAGCATAGGGCACTTGCACTCATGGGCGTATATCTTGGGAAAAACAAAAATCGAGAGGACACAGGCACCCCAATGTTTACTGCCTCTCTGTTTAAAAGATCCTCGACTAGGATATAACTTAAATGTCTCTGGAGGGAAAAAATGGATAGAGATGTGGTACTTATGTAGAGTGGAATATTACTCAGCCTGGAAATCAATGAAATATGGCCAGTTGTAACAACTCCGGAGGAGTTACGTATGATCATTCTAAGTGACATAATTCAAAAAGAAAAAGACACATATCATAAGATATCACTTAAAGGTGGAATCCAAAATGGCTACACATGAAATAAATTACAAAACAAAAACATAGTCAAATATGTAGAAAACACGCATAAGGCTGCTAAACGGAAAGGTGGGGAGGGGTGAGGCATCATCCAAGAGGTTGAAATTAGCAAAGATACCATTCCAAATACCAAACTGATAATCAACAAGGCCTACACGGTAGCTAAAAGAACTGCACTCAGCACACTCAAGTCACCGGAAAAGAATATCTATGACTGGTAAGAATCTGAAAAAGAATTTATTGATGTTTCTCTGTACGTGAATCAAGTGGATGTACAGCAGCAAGAAACAGAGCTTTGAAAATCAGCTGTAACCAATACAGTAATAAATTGAAAAAAATAAATGACAGAGAGACAGAGAATACCTCTTACAACTTTTCCTCAGGGACGGTGATGCAACATGGATTGAACACATCTAGACCCACAGCAGGATGAGACATAAGGCTGGAAACTGTTCACACTAAGAGAAATGTGAGGTTGGGTGAGGAAATGCACACCCTTTAAAGTAATACTACCTGGTACCCATTCAATGGGTCCCAAATCTGCAGGTTCAAGGAATCTTCCTACAGCTAAAACATGCATGGAAAACCCAGAGGACTGTACACCATGTGATCGGGAGATGTGTCTAAAATGCAGCTCATTTATCCTCTCCTGGTGCTCCTGTTCATCATTCCAGCCACGTTACTTAGAATCTCCCCACTTAGAGAATCAGCACATTTAAACTTCTGTTTCACACATTTTGCAAATTGTGAGGAGGATGAACGGGAAGAAGGGGAACCAATGAGAGAATAGTTGTAGGGGTTTGGACGGGCACATGTCACTCTAATATCCCATTAAGAATAAGAATTAAAAAAAGGCTCAGCCTGCCTCGCTGGAGCCAAAATAGGGCCTGAAGCAATCCTGCAGCTTTGAGGCCAGCTCACAAAAGAGCAACTTAAAAAATGGAGCTCAGGGTCACTGCAATTCACAAACCTGCAGAGTTATAAATGAAAACTACCGTCCAAAAATATGTTGAGGTAAGGCAAAGAAGAGGATCTGAATGCAAGACAGAATTGCAAGAAACAGATTTCAAGAGATAGATTGGATTAGTCTTTAAAGCACATGAAAAGCGGCAGAATTTCGACAATGATGCAGTTGGCCCAAAAGGGAGTATGCGTTTTTTCCTGAATATATCCAGGAAAAAACGCATACGCACTTTATGGGCAACGGAGCAAGCAAGCAATGCAAATGTGCACAACAAAGAAGTCTCACTTCTCACCGGTCAAAAGGGCCACCCGAAAAAATTGTAAAAACCAGAAATGCAGGACAGGCCATGGAGAACAGGGAGCCTTTATACGCTGATGGACAGTGTGTGAACTGCCGGGAGCCACTCTGGAGAAGTGTATGGTGGTTCCTAAATCATCTAAAAAACAGAGCTACAGAGCATAGGGCACTTCCAATCACGGGAGTATATCTAGGGAAGTCTAAAAATCAACAAGACACAAGCACACCACAGTTTAGGGCTACTCTGTTTACAAGAACCTCAACTTCAGTACACCTTAAATATCCCAGAAAAGAGAACAATGGATAAAGAAGATGTGGTACTTATGTACAATGGAATATCTCTTCACCATGAAATCAATGTAATAAGGCTAGTAGAAGGATAAAGAGTGGAATTAGGTCCGATAATACTACTTGAAATAAGTCAAACAGAAAAAGAAACATATCATAAGATATCACTTATAGAGGGAGGATAAATATGGCTGCACTAAAAATGAATTACAAAACAGAACCGTGTCTCACATTTAGAAAACACACTTATGTCAGCTTAAGGGGAAAGGAGAGTTGGGGTGATGCATAAAACCAGAGTTTGAAATTAGCACAGATACCGTTCAATAAACCAAATAGGTATTAGACAAGATCTACACCTTGCTCAATGAACTGGCCTCAACACACCCTATACACCGCAGAGAAATATATCTGAGTAATAAGAATCTTAAAACCCATGTATTGATATATCTCCATAAGGGAATCAAGTGTGTGCAAAACGGCACAAACACAGCAGTGAAAATGAGCTAAACCCCATTATAGAAATAAATTTTAAAACCAAAACGCAGAAACAATGAAAGAGAGAAAAATTCTTACAAAATTCGCTCAGGGGCTGTGATGCAACCTGGAATGACCACATATAAACCCACAGCTGGATAAGACATAAGACTGGACACTTGGGGTTGAGAGGATTGGTGAGCTTTGGTGAGCAACTGCCGAAAGTTTAATGCAATACTTCATGCTACTCATTCCAAGGGTCCCAACACTCCAGGTTGAAGGGAATCTTCCTACAGCTAAACCTTGCATGGGAAATCCAGCAGATGGTATACAATATGATCGGGAAAGGTTTCTAAAACGCACCTCATTTTCCTCTCCTGGGGCTCCGGATCAACATTCCAGCCACTTTACTAACAACATCCCCACATGGAGAGTGAATGCCTTTAAGTTCCGGTATCGCACAGTCTGCAGTTAGTGTGGAGGATGAATGGGAATAGGGGGAACCAGTGAGAAAATAGCTGTAGCGGTTTCAATGGCCACATGTCACTCTAATTTCACATAGGAAGAAGAATTAACCAAAGGCACAGCAAGGTGCCCCAGAAGAAGAATAGGGCCTGAAGAAATCCTGTGGATATGAGGCAAGATCACAAAAATAAGACCTGAAAAATGGAACTAAGTGCAACTGCAATTCAAAAACCTGCAGAGTTATAAACGACAACTATTTTCCAAAAGTATATTGAGGTAAGGCTATGAAGAGGCACTGACAGCAAGGCAGAATTGCAGGAAACCGATTTCAGGAGGTAGACTGGAATTGCATCGAAAACATATGAAAAGACTCAGAACATCAACAATCATGCACTTGGCCAAAAAGGGCGTATGCGTTTTTTCCTGAATATATTAAGGAAGAAACCCATACACCCTTTCTGGCCAACCAAGCAAGCTTGCAAAGGAAATCTGCACTACAATGAAGTCTCACTGCCCCCCAGTCAAAAGGGCCATCTGAAAAAAGTGTAAAATCCAGAAAGGCAGGACAGGCCATGGAGAACTGGGAGCCTTGTTATGCTGATGGGCGGGATGTAAATTGCCAACAGACTCTCTGGAGAAGTGTATGGTGTTTCCTGAAACATCTAAAAAACAAAGCAACAGAGCCTAGGGCACTTCCACTTATGGTCCTATAGCTTAGGGAAATGAAAATCAAAAAGACACAGCCAACCCAAAGTTTGGGACAGCTCTGTTTACAAGAACCTCGTTTACGGTACAAGTTCAATATCACAGAAAGCGAAAAATGGATAAAGAAGTTGTGGTACTTACGTACAATGCAATATCACTCAGCAATGAAATCTATGTCATCAGGCCCGTAGCAGCATAATGAGTGGATTCAGGTACGATGATTCTAAGTGAAATAGGGTCACACAGAAAAAGAAATATCATAAGATATCACTAATACACGGAATGTAAACTTGGCTACACAGGAACTGAATTACAAAACAGAACAGGGTCTGAAATGTAGAAAACCAACTTATGCTTGCTTAAGGGGAAAGGTGAGTTGGGGTGCTGCAGAAAACCAGAGATTGAAATTAGCACAGATACCATTCCATAAGCCAAATATGTAATAGACAAGAGCTACTCCTTGCTCAACGAAGTGGACTCAACACCCCATAATAAACGCCTAAGAATGTACCTGACTAGTAAGAATCTTAAAACCTATGGATTGCTATGTCTCCGAAAGAGAATCAAGCGTGTGTACAGTGGTATACACGCAGGAGTGATAGGATTGGTGAGGTTCGGTGAGCAAATGCAGACCCTTTATAGTCATATTGCATGGTATCCATTCCAAGGGTCTCAACTCTCCAAGTTTAAAGGATTCTTCCTTCAGCTGAAACATTCATGTGGAACACAGAGTATGATCCACCGTGTGATCGGGAAACGTGTTCAAATGTGTCTCAGTTTTCGTCCCCTGGTACTCGGATGCAACATTCCAGACACTTTACTAACACTCTCCCCAATTGGAGAGTCAGTGCCTTCAACCTCCTGTTTGGCCCAGGTTGCAATTTCTGCGGAAGATGAACAGGAATAGGGAGAACCAATGAGAGACTAGCTGGAGGTGTCTGGACGTGCAAATTTAACTCTCATTTCCCACCAGGAAGAGGAAATAACCAAAGGCTCAGCGTGCCATGCCGGAACCACACTAGGGCCTCAAGCAATCCTGCGGTGTTGCGGCCAGCTCACAAGAAAGCGAGTTGAAGAAAGGAGCTCAGGGGCACTGTCATTCACAAAACTGCAGAGTTATAAATGACAGCTATCGTCTAAGAATATATTGAAGTAAGGCTGCCAAGAGGAATTGAAAGCGGGGCAGAATTGCAGGAAACCGATTTCAGGAGGTAGACTGGAATTGCATTGAAAGCATAGGAAAAGAGGCCGAACGTCCACAATGATGCACTTGGCCAAAAAGGGCGTATGCGTTTTTTCCTGAATATATTCAGGAAAAACCGCATACGCCCTTTTTGGCCAACTAAGCAAGCTTGCAAAGGAAATCTGCACTACAATGAAGTCTCACTTCCCCCGGTCAAAAGGGCCAGCTGAGAAAAGTGTAAAATCCAGAAAGGCAGGACAGGCCATGGAGAACTGGGAGCCTTGTTATGCTGATGACCGGGATGTAAATTGCCAACAGCCACTCTGGAGAAGTGTATGGTGTTTCATGAAACATCTAAAAGACAAAGCATTAGAGCCTAGGGCACATCCACTTATCGTCCTATAGTTTAGGGAAATTAAAATCAAAAAGACACAGCCACCCCAAAGTTTGGGACGGTTCTGTTTACAAGAACCTCGTTTACGGTACAAGTTCAATATCACAGAAAGCGAAAAATGGATAAAGAACTTGTGGTACTTACGTACAATGCAATATCACTCAGCAATGAAATCTATGTCATCAGGACTTTAGGAGCATAATGAGTGGATTCAGGTACGATGTATCTAAGTGAAATAAGTCACACAGAAAAAGAAACATCATAAGATATCACTAATACACGGAATGTAAACTTGGCTACACAGGAACTGAATTACAAAACAGAACAGGGTCTCAAATTTAGAAAACCAACTTATGCTTGCTGAAGGGGAAAGGTGAGTTGGGGTACTGCATAAAACCAGAGATTGAAATGAGCACAGATAAAGTTCCTTAAGCCTAATATGTAAGAGACAAGAGCTTCTCCTTGCTGAATGAAATGGACTCAACACCGCATATTAAACGCCTAAGAATGTACCTGACTACTAAGTATCTTAAAACCTATGGATTGCTATGTCTCCGAAAGAGAATCAAGCGTGTGTACAGGGCCATAAACGCAGCAGTGATAGGATTGGAGAGGTTCGGTGAGCAAATGAAGACCCTTTGAAGTCATAATGCATGGTATCCATTCCACGGGTCTCAACTCTCCAGGTTTAAGGGATTCTTCCTTCAGCTAAAACATGCATTTGGAACCCAGAGTATGATCAACCGTGTGATCGGGAGACGTGTTCAAATATGTCTCAGTTTTCGTCCCCTGGTACTCGGGTGCAACATTCCAGACCCTTTACTAACACTCTCCCCACTTGGAGAGTCAGTGCCTTTAACCTCCTGTTTGGTCCAGTTTGCAATATCTGAGGAAGATGAACAGGAATAGGGAGAACCAATGAGAGACTAGCTGGAGGTGTCTGGACGGGCAAATTTAACTCTCATTTCCCACCAGGAAGAGGAATTAACCAAAGGCTCAGCGTGCCGTGCCGGAACCACACTAGGGCCTGAAACAATCCTGCGGTGTTGCAGCCAGCTCACAAGAAAGCGAGTTGAAGAAAGGAGCTCAGGGGCACTGTATTTCACAAACCTCCAGAGTTATAACTGACAGCTATCGTCCAAAAATATATTGAAGTAAGGCTGCCAAGAGGACTTGAAAGCGGGGCAGAATTGCAAGAAACCGAATTCAGGAGGTAGACTGGAATTGCATTGAAAGCATAGGAAAAGAGGCAGAACGTCCACAATGATGCACTTGGCCAAAAAGGGCGTATGCGTTTTTTCCTGAATATATTCAAGAAAAAACGCATACGCCCTTTTTGGCCAACCAAGCAAGCTTGCAAAGGAAATCTGCAGTACAATGAAGTCTCACTGCCCCCGGTCAAAAGGGCCATCTGAAAAAAGTGTAAAATCCAGAAAGGCAGGACAGGCCATGGAGAACTGAGAACCTTGTTATGCTGATGGGCGGGATGTAAATTGCCAACAGCCACTGGGGAGAAGTGTATGGTGTTTCCTGAAACATCTAAAAAACAAAGCAACAGAGCCTAGGGCACTTCCACTTATGGTCCTATAGCTTAGGGAAATTAAAATCAAAAAGACACAGCCACCCCAAAGTTTGGGACGCCTCTGTTTACAAGAACCTCGTTTACAGTACAAGTTCAACATCGCAGAAAGTGAAAAATGGATAAAGAAGTTGTGGTATTTACTTACAAAGCAATATCACTCAGCAATGAAATCTATGTCATCAGGCCCTTAGCAGCACAATGAGTGGATTCAGGTACGATGATTCTAACTGAAATAAGTCACACAGAAAAAGAAACATCATAAGATATCACTAATATATGGAATGTAAACTGGCTACACAGGAACTGAATTCCAAAACAGAACAGGGTCTCAAATTTAGAAAACCAACTTATGCTTGCTTAAGGGTAAAGGTGAGTTGGGGTGCTGCATAAAACCAGAGATTGAAATGAGCACAGATAAAGTTCCTTAAGCCAAATATGGAATAGACAAGAGCTACTCCTTGCTCAACGAAATGGACTCAACACCGCATATTAAACGCCTAAGAATGTACCTGACTAGTAAGTATCTTAAAACCTATGGATTGCTATGTCTCCAAAAGAGAATCAAGCATGTGTACAGGGGCGTAAACGCAGCAGTGATAGGATTGGAGAGGTTCGGTGAGCAAATGAAGACCCTTTGAAGTCATATTTCATGGTACCCATTCCACGGGTTTCAACTACCCAGCTTTAAGGTATTCTTCCTTCAGCTAAAACATGCATGTGGAACCCAGAGTATGATCAACCATGTGATCGGGAGACGTGTTCAAATATGTCTCAGTTTTCATACCCTGGTACTCGGGTGCAACATTCCAGCCGCTTTTCTAACACTCTCCCCACTTGGAGAGTTAGCACCTTTTAACTCCTGTTTGTCTAAGTTTGCAATTTCTGCGGAAGATGAACAGGAATAGGGAGAACCAATGAGAGACTAGCTGGAGGTGTCTGGACGGGCAAATTTAACTCTCATTTCCCACCAGGAAGAGGAATTAACCAAAGGCTCAGTGTGCCGTGCCGGAACCAGATTAGGGCCTGAAGCCATCCTGCGGTGTTGCGGCCAGCTCACAAGAAAGCGAGTTGAAGAAAGGAGCTCAGGGGCACTGTAATTCACAAACCTGCAGAGTTATAAATGACAGCTATCGTCCAAAAATATACTGAAGTAAGGCTGCCAAGAGGACTTGAAAGCGGGGCAGAATTGCAGGAAACCGATTTCAGGAGGTAGACTGGAATTGCATTGAAAGCATAGGAAAAGAGGCAGAACGTCCACAGTGATGCACTTGGCCAAAAAGGGCGTATGCGTTTTTTCCTGAATATATTCAGGAAAAAACGCATACGCCCTTTTTGGCCAACCAAGCAAGCTTGCAAAGGAAATCTGCACTACAATGAAGTCTCACTTCCCCCCGGTCAAAAGGGCCATCTGAAAAAAGTGTAAAATCCAGAAAGGCAGGACAGGCC
Source organism: Stenella coeruleoalba (assembly GCF_951394435.1). Lineage (NCBI taxonomy): Eukaryota > Metazoa > Chordata > Mammalia > Artiodactyla > Delphinidae > Stenella > Stenella coeruleoalba. The sequence continues at coordinate 613,318 of NW_027646154.1, read as the reverse complement.
ATGGAGAACTGGGAGCCTTGTTATGCTGATGGGCGGGATGTAAATTGCCAACAGACACTCCGGAGAAGTGTATGGTGTTTCCTGAAACATCTAAAAAACAAAGCAACAGAGCCTAGGGCACTTCCACTTATGGTCCTATAGCTTAGGGAAATTAAAATCAAAAAGACACAGCCACCCCAAAGTTTGGGACGCCTCTGTTTACAAGAACCTCATTTACAGAACAAGTTCAACATCGCAGAAAGTGAAAAATGGATAAAGAAGTTGTGGTATTTACTTACAAAGCAATATCACTCAGCAATGAAATCTATGTCATCAGGCCCTTAGTAGCACAATGAGTGGATTCAGGTATGATGATTCTAACTGAAATAAGTCACACAGAAAAAGAAAAATCATAAGATATCAGTAATACAAGGAATGTAAACTTGGCTACACAGGAACTGAATTACAGAACAGAACAGGGTCTCAAATTAGGAAAACCAACTTATGTCTGCTTAAGGAGAAAGGTGAGTTGGGGTGCTGCATAAAACCAGAGATTGAAATGAGCACAGATAAAGTTCCTTAAGCCAAATATGGAATAGACAAGAACTATTCCTTGCTCAACGAAATGGACTCAACACCCCATATTAAACGCCTAAGAATGTACCTGACTAGTAAGTATCTCAAAACCTATGGATTGCTATGTCTCCAAAAGAGAATCAAGCGTGTGTACATGGGCATAAACGCAGCAGTGATAGGATTGCAGAGGTTCAGTGAGCAAATGAAGACCCTTTGAAGTCATATTGCATGGTGCACATTCCACGGGTTTCAACTACGAAGGTTTAAGGTATTCTTCCTTCAGCTAAAACATGCATGTGGAACTCAGAGTATGATCAACCATGTGAACGAGAGACGTGTTCAAATATGTCTAAGTTTTCCTCCACTGGTACTCGGGTGTAACATTCCAGACGCTTTACTAACACTCTCCCCACTTGGAGACTCAGCGCCTTTAACCTCCTGTTTTGCCCAGTTTGCAATTTCTGCAAAAGATGTATAGGAATAGGGAGAACCAATGAGAGACTAGCTGGAGGTGTCTGGACGGGCAAATTTAACTCTCATTTCCCACCAGGAATAGGAAATAACCAAAGGCTCAGCGTGCCGTGCCGGAACCAGATTAGGGCCTGAAGCCATCCTGCGGTGTTGCGGCCAGGTCACAAGAAAGCGAGTTGAAGAAAGGAGCTCAGGGGCACTGTAATTCACAAACCTGCAGAGTTATAAATGACAGCTATCGTCCAAAAGTATACTGAAGTAAGGCTGCCAAGAGGACTTGAAAGCGGGGCAGAATTGCAGGAAACCGATTTCAGGAGGTAGACTGGAATTGCATTTAAAGCATAGGAAAAGAGGCAGAACGTCCACAATGATGCACTTGGCCAAAAAGGTAGTATGCATTTTTTCCTGAATATATTCAGGAAAAAACGCATACGCGCTTTTTGGCCAACCAAGCAAGCTTGCAAAGGAAATCTGCACTACAATGAATTCTCACTTCCTCCCGGTCAAACGGGCCATCTGAAAAAAGTGTAAAATCCAGAAAGGCAGGACAGGCCATGGAGAACTGGGAGCCTTGTTATGCTGATGGGCGGGATGTAAATTGCCAACAGAAACTCGGGAGAAGTGTATGGTGTTTCCTGAAACATCTAAAAAACAAAGCAACAGAGCCTAGGGCACTTCCACTTATGGTCCTATAGCTTAGGGAAATTAAAATCAAAAAGACACAGCCACCCCAAAGTTTGGGACGCCTCTGTTTACAAGAACCTCGTTTACAGTACAAGTTCAACATCGCAGAAAGTGAAAAATGGATAAAGAAGTTGTGGTATTTACTTACAAAGCAATATAACTCAGCAATGAAATCTATGTCATCAGGCCCTTAGCAGCACAATGAGTGGATTCAGGTATGATGATTCTAACTGAAATAAGTCACACAGAAAACGAAACATCATAAGATATCAGTCATACACGGAATGTAAACTTGGCTACACAGGAACTGAATTCCAAAACAGAACAGGGTCTCAAATTTAGAAAACCAACTTATGCTTGCTTAAGGGGAAAGGTGAGTTGGGGTGCTGCATAAAACCAGAGATTGAAATGAGCACAGATAAATTTCCTTAAGCCAAATATGGAATAGACAAGAGCTACTCCTTGCTCAACGAAATGGACTCAACACCCCATATTAAACGCCTAAGAATGTACCTGACTCGTAAGTATCTTAAAACCTATGGATTGCTATGTCTCCAAAAGAAAATCAAGCATGTGTACAGGGGCATAAACGCAGCAGTGATAGGATTGGAGAGGTTCGGTGAGCAAATGAAGACCCTTTGAAGTCATATTGCATGGTACCCATTCCACGGGTCTCAACTCTCCAGGTTTAAGGTATTCTTCCTTCAGCTAAAACATGCATGTGGAACCCAGAGTATGATCAACCGTGTGAACGGGAGACGTGTTCAAATATGTCTCAGTTTTCCTCCCCTGGTACTCGGGTGCAACATTCCAGACGCTTTACTAACACTCTCCCCACTTGGAGAGTCAGAGCCTTTAACCTCCTGTTTGGCCCAGTTTGCAATTTCTGCGGAAGATGAACAGGAATAGCGAGAACCAATGAGAGACTAGCTGGAGGTGTCTGGACGGGCAAATTTAACTCTCATTTCCCACCAGGAAGAGGAATTAACCAAAGGCTCAGCGTGCCGTGCCGGAACCAGATTAGGGCCTGAAGCCATCCTGCGGTGTTGCGGCCAGCTCACAAGAAAGCGAGTTGAAGAAAGGAGCTCAGGGGCACTGTAATTCACAAACCTGCAGAGTTATAAATGACAGCTATCGTCCAAAAATATACTGAAGTAAGGCTGCCAAGAGGACTTGAAAGCGGGGCAGAATTGCAAGAAACCGATTTCAGGAGGTAGACTGGAATTGCATTGAAAGCATAGGAAAAGAGGCAGAACGTCCACAATGATGCACTTGGCCAAAAAGGGCATATGCGTTTTTTCCTGAATATATTCAGGAAAAAACGCATACGACCTTTTTGGCCAACCAAGCAAGCTTGCAAAGGAAATCTGCACTACAATGAAGTCTCACTTCCCCCCGGTCAAAAGGGCCATCTGAAAAAAGTGTAAAATCCAGAAAGGCAGGACAGGCCATGGAGAACTGGGAGCCTTGTTATGCTGATGGGCGGGATGTAAATTGCCAACAGAAACTCGGGAGAAGTGTATGGTGTTTCCTGAAACATCTAAAAAACAAAGCAACAGAGCCTAGGGCACTTCCACTTATGGTCCTATAGCTTAGGGAAATTAAAATCAAAAAGACACAGCCACCCCAAAGTTTGGGACGCATCTGTTTACAAGAACCTCGTTTACCGTACAAGTTCAGTATCACAGAAGGTGAAAAATGGATAAAGAACATGTGGTACTTACGTACAATGCAGTATCACTCAGCAATGAAATCTATGTCATCAGGCCCTTAGCAGCATAATGAGTGGATTCAGGTACGATGATTCTACCTGAAATAAGTCACACAGAAAAAGAAACATCATAAGTTATCACTAATACACAGAATGTAAACTTGGCTACACAGGAACTGAATTCCAAAACAGAACAGGGTCTCAAATTTCGAAAACCAACTTATGCTTGCTTAAGGGGAAACGTGAGTTGGGGTGCTGCATCAAACCAGAGATTGAAATGAGCACAGATAAAGTTCCTTAAGCCAAATATGGAATAGACAAGAGCTACTCCTTGCTCAACGAAATGGACTCAACACCCCATATTAATCGCCTAAGAATGTACCTGACTAGTAAGTATCTTAAATCCTATGGATTGCTATGTCTCCATAAGAGAATCAAGCATGTGTACAGGGGCATAAACGCAGCAGTGATAGGATTGGAGAGGTTCGGTGAGCAAATGAAGACCCTTTGAAGTCATATTGCATGCTACCCATTCCACTGGTTTCAACTACCCAGGTTTAAGGTATTTTTCTTTCAGCTAAAACATGCATGTGGAACCTAGAGTATGATCAACCATGTGATCGGGAGTCGTGTTCAAATATGTCTCAGTTTTCGTCTCCTGGTACTCGGGTGCAACATTCCAGATGCTTTACTAACACTCTCCCCACTTGGAGAGTCAGTCCCTTTAACCTCCTGTTTGGCCCAGTTTGCAATTTCTGCGGAAGATGAACAGGAATAGGGAGAACCAATGAGAGACTAGCTGGAGGTGTCTGGACGGGCAAATTTAACTCTCATTTCCCACCAGGAAGAGGAAATAATCAATGGCTCAGCGTGCCGTGCCGGAACCAGGTTAGGGCCTGAAGCAATCCTGCGGTGTTGCGGCCAGCTCACAAGAAAGCGAGTTGAAGAAAGGAGCTCAGGGGCACTGTAATTCACAAACCTGCAGAGTTATAAATGACAGCAATCGTCCAAAAATATACTGAAGTAAGGCTGCCAAGAGAACTTGAAAGCGGGGCAGAATTGCAGGAAACCGATTTCAGGAGGTAGACTGGAATTGCATTGAAAGCATAGGAAAAGAGGCAGAACGTCCACAATGATGCACTTGGCCATAAAGGGCGTATGCGTTTTTTCCTGAATATATTCAGGAAAAAACGCATACGCCCCTTTTTGGCCAACCAAGCAAGCTTGCAAAGGAAATCTGCACTACAATGAAGTCTCACTTCCCCCTGGTCAAAAGGGCCATCTGAAAAAAGTGTAAAATCCAGAAAGGCAGGACAGGCCATGGAGAACTGGGAGCCTTGTTATGCTGATGGGCGGGATGTAAATTGCCAACAGAAACTCGGGAGAAGTGTATGGTGTTTCCTGAAACATCTAAAAAACAAAGCAACAGAGCCTAGGGCACTTCCACTTATGGTCCTATAGCTTAGGGAAATTAAAATCAAAAAGACACTGCCACCCCAAAGTTTGGAACCGCTCTGTTTACAAGAACCTCGTTTACAGTACAAGTTCAACATCGCAGAAAGTGAAAAATGGATAAAGAAGTTGTGGTATTTACTAACAAAGCAATATCACACAGTAATGAAATCTATGTCATCAGGCCCTTAGCAGCACAATGAGTGGGTTCAGGTATGATGATTCTAACTGAAATAAGTCACACAGAAAAAGAAACATCATAAGATATCACTAATACATGGAATGTAAACTTGGCTACACAGGAACTGAATTACAGAACAGAACAGGGTCTCAAATTTAGAAAACCAACTTATGCTTGCTTAAGGGGAAAGGTGAGTTGGGGTGCTGCATAAAACCAGAGATTGAAATGAGCACAGATAAAGTTCCTTAAGCCAAATATGGAATAGACAAGAGCTACTCCTTGCTCAACGAAATGGACTCAAGACACCATATTCAACGCCTAAGAATGTACCTGACTAGTAAGTATCTTAAAACCTATGGATTGCTATGTCTCCGAAAGAGAAACAAGCATGTGTACAGGGGCATAAACGAGGCAGTGATAGGATTGGAGAGGTTCGGTGAGCAAATGAAGACGCTTTGAAGTCATATTGGATGGTACGCATTCCACGGGTCTCAACTCTCCAGGTTTAAGGTATTCTTCCTTCAGCTAAAACATGCATGTGGAACCCAGAGTATGATCAACCATGTGAACGGGAGACGTGTTCAAATATGTCTCAGTTTTCCTCCCCTGGTACTCGGGTGCAACATTCCAGACGCTTTACTAACACTCTCCCCACTTGGAGAGTCAGCGCCTTTAACCTCGTGTTTGGCCCAGTTTGCAATTTCTGCGGAAGATGAACAGGAATAGGGAGAACCAATGAGAGACTAGCTGGAGGTGTCTGGACGGGCAAATTGAACTCTCATTTCCCACCAGGAAGAGGAAATAACCAAAGGCTCAGCGTGCCGTGCCGGAACCAGATTGGGCCTGAAGCCATCCTGCGGTGTTGCGGCCAGCTCACAAGAAAGCGAGTTGAAGAAAGGAGCTCAGGGGCACTGTAATTCACAAACCTGCAGAGTTATAAATGACAGCTATTGTCCAAAAATATATTGAAGTAAGGGTGCCAAGAGGACTTGAAAGCGGGGCAGAATTGCAGGAAACCGATTTCAGGAGGTAGACTGGAATTGCATTGAAAGCATAGGAAAAGAGGCAGAACGTCCACAATGATGCACTTGGCCAAAAAGGGCATATGCGTTTTTTCCTGAATATATTCAGGAAAAAACGCATATGCCCTTTTTGGCCAACCAAGCAAGCTTGCAAAGGAAATCTGCACTACAATGAAGTCTCACTTCCCCCCAGTCAAAAGGGCCATCTGAAAAATGTGTAAAATCCAGAAAGGCAGGACAGGCCATGGAGAACTGGGAGCCTTGTTATGCTGATGGGCGGGATGTAAATTGCCAACAGACACTCGGGAGAAGTGTATGGTGTTTCCTGAAACATCTAAAAAACAAAGCAACAGAGCCTAGGGCACTTCCACTTAGGGTCCTATAGCTTAGGGAAATTAAAATCAAAAAGACAAAGCCACCCCAAAGTTTGGGACGCCTCTGTTTACAAGAACCTCGTTTACCGTACAAGTTCAATATCACAGAAAGTGAAAAATGGATAAAGAACTTGTGGTACTTACGTACAATGCAGTATCACTCAGCAATGAAATTTATGTCATCAGGCCCGTAGCAGCATAATGAGTGGATTCAGGTATGATGATTCTAACTGAAATAAGTCACACAGAAAAAGAAACATCATAAGATATCAGTAATACACGGAATGTAAACTTGGCTACACAGGAACTGGATTCCAAAACAGAACAGGGTCTCAAATTTAGAAAACCAACTTATGCTTGCTTAAGGGTAAAGGTGAGTTGGGGTGCTGCATAAAACCAGAGATTGAAATGAGCACAGATAAAGTTCCTTAAGCCAAATATGGAATAGACAAGAGCTACTCCTTGCTCAATGAAATGGACTCAACACCGCATATTAAACGCCTAAGAATGTACATGACTAGTAAGTATCTTAAAACCTATGGATTGCTATGTCTCCGAAAGAGAATCAGGCATGTGTACAGGGCCATAAACGCAGCAGTGATAGGATTGGAGAGGTTCGGTGAGCAAATGAAGACCCTTTGAAGTCATATTGCATGGTACCCATTCCACGGGTCTCAACTCTCCAGGTTTAAGGTATTCTTCCTTCAGCTAAAACATGCATGTGGAACCCAGAGTATGATCAACCGTGTAAATGGGAGACGTGTTCAAATATGTCTCAGTTTTCGTACCCTGGTACTCGGGTGCAACATTCCAGATGCTTTACTAACACTCTCGCGACTTGGAGAGTCAGTCCCTTTAACCTCCTGTTTGGCCCAGTTTGCAATTTCTGCAGAAGATGAACAGGAATAGGGAGAACCAATGAGAGACTAGCTGGAGGTGTCTGGATGGGCAAATTTAACTCTCATTTCCCACCAGGAAGAGGAATTAACCAAAGGCTCAGCGTGCCGTGCCGGAACCAGATTAGGGCCTGAAGCCGTCCTGTGGTGTTGCGGTCAGCTCACAAGAAAGCGAGTTGAAGAAAGGAGCTCAGGGGCACTGTAATTCACAAACCTGCAGAGTTATAAATGACAACTATCGTCCAAAAATATACTGAAGTAAGGCTGCCAAGAGGACTTGAAAGCGGGGCGGAATTGCAGGAAAGCGATTTCAGGAGGTAGACTGGAATTGCATTGAAAGCATAGGAAAAGCGGCAGAACGTCCACAGTGATGCACTTGGCCAAAAAGGGCATATGCGTTTTTTCCTGAATATATTCAGGAAAAAACGCATATGCACTTTTTGGCCAACCAAGCAAACTTGCAAAGGAAATCTGCACTACAATGAAGTCTCACTTCCCCCCAGTCAAAAGGGCCATCTGAAAAAAGTGTAAAATCCAGAAAGGCAGGACAGGCCATGGAGAACTGGGAGCCTTGTTATGCTGATGGGCGGGATGTAAATTGCCAACAGACACTCGGGAGAAGTGTATGGTGTTTCCTGAAACATCTAAAAAACAAAGCAACAGAGCCTACGGCACTTCCACTTATGGTCCTATAGCTTAGGGAAATTAAAATCAAAAAGACACAGCCATCCCAAAATTTGGGACACCTCTGTTTACAAGAACCTCGTTTACCGTAAAAGTTCAATATCACAGAAAGTGAAAAATGGATAAAGAACTTGTGGTACTTACGTACAATGCAGTATCACGCAGCAATGAAATCTATGTCATCAGGCCCGTAGCAGCATAATGAGTGGATTCAGGTATGATGATTCTACCTGAAATAAGTCACACAGAAAAAGAAACATCATAAGTTATCACTAATACACAGAATGTAAACTTGGCTACACAGGAACTGAATTCCAAAACAGAACAGGGTCTCAAATTTCGAAAACCAACTTATGCTTGCTTAAGGGGAAATTTGAGTTGGGGTGCTGCATCAAACCAGAGATTGAAATGAGCACAGATAAAGTTCCTTAAGCCAAATATGGAATAGACAACAGCTACTCCTTTCTCAACGAAATGGACTCAACACCCCATATTAATCGCCTAAGAATGTACCTGACTAGTAAGTATCTTAAATCCTATGGATTGCTATGTCTCCATAAGAGAATCAAGCATGTGTACAGGGGCATAAACGCAGCAGTGATAGGATTGGAGAGGTTCGGTGAGCAAATGAAGACCCTTTGAAGTCATATTGCATGGTACCCATTCCACTGGTTTCAACTACCCATGTTTAAGGTATTTTTCTTTCAGCTAAAACATGCATGTGGAACCTAGAGTATGATCAACCATGTGATCGGGAGTCGTGTTCAAATATGTCTCAGCTTTCGTCTCCTGGTACTCGGGTGCAACATTCCAGATGCTTTACTAACACTCTCCCCACTTGGAGAGTCAGTCCCTTTAACCTCCTGTTTGGCCCAGTTTGCAATTTCAGCGGAAGATGAACAGGAATAGCGAGAACCAATGAGAGACTAGCTGGAGGTGTCTGGACGGGCAAATTTAACTCTCATTTCCCACCAGGAAGAGGAAATAATCAACGGCTCAGCGTGGGGTGCCGGAAACAGGTTAGGGCCTGAAGCAATCCTGCGGTGTTGCGGCCAGCTCACAAGAAAGCGAGTTGAAGAAAGGAGCTCAGGGGCACTGTAATTCACAAACCTGCAGAGTTATAAATGACAGCAATCGTCCAAAAATATACTGAAGTAAGGCTGCCAAGAGGACTTGAAAGCGGGGCAGAATTGCAGGAAACCGATTTCAGGAGGTAGACTGGAATTGCATTGAAAGCATAGGAAAAGAGGCAGAACGTCCACAATGATGCACTTGGCCAAAAAGGGGGGTATGCGTTTTTTCCTGAATATATTCAGGAAAAAACGCATACGCCCCTTTTTGGCCAACCAAGCAAGCTTGCAAAGGAAATCTGCACTACAATGAAGTCTCACTTCCCCCTGGTCAAAAGGGCCATCTGAAAAAAGTGTAAAATCCAGAAAGACAGGACAGGCCATGGAGAACTGGGAGCCTTGTTATGCTGATGGGCGGGATGTAAATTGCCAACAGACACTCGGGAGAAGTGTATGGTGTTTCCTGAAACATCTAAAAAACAAAGCAACAGAGCCTAGGGCATTTCCACTTATGGTCCTATAGCTTAGGGAAATTAAAATCAAAAAGACACAGCCACCCCAAAGTTTGGAACGGCTCTGTTTACAAGAACCTCGTTTACAGTACAAGTTCAACATCGCAGAAAGTGAAAAATGGATAAAGAAGTTGTGGTATTTACTAACAAAGCAATATCACTCAATAATGAAATCTATGTCATCAGGCCCTTAGCAGCACAATGAGTGGGTTCAGGTATGATGATTCTAACTGAAATAAGTCACACAGAAAAAGAAACATCATAAGATATCAGTAATACACGGAATGTAAACTTGGCTACACAGGAACTGAATTACAGAACAGAACAGAGTCGGAAATTTAGAAAACCAACTTATGCTTGCTTAAGGGGAAAGGTGAGTTGGGGTGCTGCATAAAACCAGAGATTGAAATGAGCACAGATAAAGTTCCTTAAGCCAAATATGGAATAGACAAGAGCTACTCCTTGCTCAACGAAATGGACTCAAGACCCCATATTCAACGCCTAAGAATGTACCTGACTAATAAGTATCTTAAAACCTATGGATTGCTATGTCTCCGAAAGAGAAACAAGCATGTGTACAGGGGCATAAACGAGGCAGTGATAGGATTGGAGAGGTTCGGTGAGCAAATGAAGACGCTTTGAAGTCATATTGGATGGTACCCATTCCACGGGTCTCAACTCTCCAGGTTTAAGGTATTCTTCCTTCAGCTAAAACATGCATGTGGAACCTAGAGAATGATCAACCATGTGATCGGGAGACGTGTTCAAATATGTCTCAGTTTTCGTACCCTGGTACTCGGGTACAACATTCCAGAAGCTTTACTAACACTCTCCCGACTTGGAGAGTCAGTCCCTTTAACCTCCTGTTTGGCCCAGTTTGCAATTTATGCGGAAGATGAACAGGAATAGCGAGAACCAATGAGAGACTAGCTGGAGGTGTCTGGACGGGCAAATTGAACTCTCATTTCCCACCAGGAAGAGAAATTAACCAAAGGTTCAGCGTGCCGTGCCAGACACAGTTTAGGGCCTGAAGCCATCCTGCGGTGTTGCGGCCAGCTCACAAGAAAGCGAGTTGAAGAAAGGAGCTCAGGGGCACTGTAATTCACAAACCTGCAGAGTTATAAATGACAGCTATCGTCCAAAAATATACTGAAGTTAGGCTGCAAGAGGACTAGAAAGCGGGGCAGAATTGCAGGAAACCGATTTCAGGAGGTAGACTGGAATTACACTGAAAGCATAGGAAAAGAGGCAGAACGTCCACAATGATGCACTTGGCCAAAAAGGGCGTATGCGTTTTTTCCTGAATATATTCAGGAAAAAACGCATACGTCCTTTTTGGCCAACCAAGCAAGCTTGCAAAGGAAATCTGCACTACAATGAAGTCTCACTTCCCCCCAGTCAAAAGGGCCATCTGAAAAAAGTGTAAAATCCAGAAAGGCAGGACAGGCCATGGAGAACTGGGAGCCTTGTTATGCTGATGGGCGGGATGTAAATTGCCAACAGACACTCCGGAGAAGTGTATGGTGTTTCCTGAAGCATCTAAAAAACAAAGCAACAGAGCCTAGGGCACTTCCACTTATAGTCCTATAGCTTAGGGAAATTAAAATCAAAAAGACACAGCCACCCCAAAGTTTGGGACGCCTCTGTTTACAAAAACCTCGTTTACCGTACAAGTTCAATATCACAGAAAGTGAAAAATGGATAAAGAACTTGTGGTACTTACATACAATGCAGTATCACTGAGCAATGAAATCTATGTCATCAGGCCCATAGCAGCATAATGAGTGGATTCATGTATGATGATTCTAACTGAAATAAGTCACACAGAAAAAGAAACATCATAAGATATCACTAATACACGGAATGTAAACTTGGCTACACAGGAACTGGATTCCAAAACAGAACAGGGTCTCAAATTTAGAAAACCAACTTATGCTTGCTTAAGGGGAAAGGTGAGTTGGGGTGTTGCATAAAACCAGAGATTGAAATGAGCACAGATAAAGTTCTTAAGCCAAATATGGAATAGACAAGAGCTACTCCTTGCTTAACGAAATGGACTCAACACCCCATATTAAACGCCTAAGAATGTACCTGACTCGTAAGTATCTTAAAACCTATGGATTGCTATGTCTCCGAAAGAGAATCAAGCGAGTGTACAGGGGCATAAATGCAGCAGTGATAAGATTGGAGAGGTTCGGTGAGCAAATGAAGACCCTTTGAAGTCATATTGCATGGTACCCATTCCACGGGTTTCAACTACCCAGGTTTAAGGTATTCTTCCTTCTGCTAAAACATGCATGTGGAACCTAGAGTATGATCAACCATGTGATCGGGAGACGTGTTCAAATATGTCTCAGTTTTCGTACCCTGGTACTCGGGTGCAACATTCCAGACGCTTTACTAACACTCTCCCGACCTGGAGAGTCAGTCCGTTTAACCTCCTGTTTGGCCCAGTTTGCAATTTCTGCGAAAGATGAACAGGAATAGCGAGAACCAATGAGAGACTAGCTGGAGGTGTCTGGACGGGCAAATTTAACTCTCATTTCCCACCAGGAAGAGGAATTAACCAAAGGCTCAGCATGCCGTGCCGGAACCAGATTAGGGCCTGACGCCATCCTGAGGTGTTGCGGCCAGGTCACAAGAAAGCGAGTTGAAGAAAGGAGCTCAGGGGCACTGTAATGTACAAACCTGCAGAGTTATAAATGACAGCTATCGTCCAAAAATATACTGAAGTAAGTTTGCCAAGAGGACTTGAAAGCGGGGCAGAATTGCAGGAAACCGATTTCAGGAGGTAGACTGGAATTGCATTGAAAGCATAGGAAAAGAGGCAGAACGTCCACAATGATGCACTTGGCCAAAAAGGGCGTATGAATTTTTTCCTGAATATATTCAGGAAAAAATGCAAACGCCCTTTTGGGCCAAAGAAGCAAGCTTGCCAAGGACATCTGCACTACAATGAAGTCTCACTTCCCCCCGGTCAAAAGGGCCATCTGAAAAAAGTGTAAAATCCAGAAAGGCAGGACAGGCCATGGAGAAATGGGAGCCTTGTTATGCTGATGGGCAGGATGTAAATTGCCAACAGACACTCGGGAGAAGTGTATGGTGTTCCCTGAAACATCCAAAAAAACAAACAACAGAGCCTAGGGCACTTCCACTTATGGTCCTATAGCTTAGGGAAATTAAAATCAAAAAGACACAGCCACCCCAATGTTTGGGACGCCTCTGTTTACAAGAACCTCGTTTACAGTACAAGTTCAACATCGCAGAAAGTGAAAAATGGATAAAGAAGTTGAGGTATTTACTAACAAAGCAATATCACTCAGTAATGAAATCTATGTCATCACAACCTTAGCAGCACAATGAGTGGGTTCAGGTATGATGATTCTAACTGAAATAAGTCACACAGAAAAAGAAACATCATAAGATATCAGTAATACACCGAATGTAAACTTGGCTACACAGGAACTGAATTACAGAAGAGAACAGGGTCTCAAATTTAGAAAACCAACTTATGCTTGCTTAAGGGGAAAGGTGAGTTGGGGTGCTGCATAAAACCAGAGATTGAAATGAGCACAGATAAAGTTCCTTAAGCCAAATATGGAATAGACAAGAGCTACTCCTTGCTCAACGAAATGGACTCAACACCGCATATTCAATGCCTAAGAATGTACCTGACTGGTAAGTATCTTAAAAACTGTGGATTGCT